>NW_020451016.1:269737-487237 GCF_003343035.1 Apteryx rowi
TTTAATTAAAAAAAAAAAAAAGCCACAATGGTACTTACTTGTGGGTATTTTCTCCAAGGCAGATTTTCTGGTCCTTGTCTGTTGCTCTTGCCATATGTCCTGTCTCTGTTCATCTTTTTCTTTTAGCTGAACTGTTACAGACTTTTTTTGTTTGTCTATTTACTGATACGGCATCTAGTGCGGTCAGTCCATAGCTTGTGATGGGCATAAAGGCATGATGGTAATAAAACAGTTATTTTTATACACCTTAAAAACTCATTGGCTATAGGAGTGACTGGAGCCTACAAAACATACACCTTCATTAAAAGGACTTTCCATAGTTAAAGTGTGAAATGCATTGCCACAGATGTTGTTGAATTCAAGAGGTTCCATGGTTCAACGAGCTGTTAGATGTTCATGAAAGAAAGGTCCACCGTGGCATGCTAACACAAAAATTAGTGTGTCTGGTTCAGAAGATCCCCGAGCTGTGGGCTTCTGAATATTGGTAGAATATAAAAGGAAAGTGTCGCTATATGTTTGTCTTGTCCTGATGCTGTTCCCTTGGTGTCCATTACTACTCATTATTAGTGAAAAGTATAGGTCCAGATTGATCTTTCATCTTACCTGTTGTGTCCCATTCTTGTGAGTTAATCCCTTTGCTCCCCAAGTAAAGCTTGTACTTAGAGCTCTTAGTGGCTGCATGCCTCTAACTCACAAAATGTTTATTTATGGTTTCTAAAGTTGTTGCTGGAGATACTGGGAGTAGTATCAGTATGGGCAGATCTACATGCAGATGCTCCAGGCAATTCTTTGCACTGTGGTGGTAGTGATTTAGCAGAGTAAGTCCAGTTTAGAAGCTGGAATGGCAAATGAACAGTTCCATGTGCTGCCTGTGAAGAGATTTCATGACAAATTATGTGGTCAATGCAGAGAGTTCTGGCTTATGCATAGCTGCAGAAGTTAACCTTCTGAAGAATTGTACTGTCCTAATTATTTTAAAATTCAAATGTTTATAAAGCAGGTAAGATCTTGGATACCAATTGCAATTGATATGATATTCATTCTGTAATGGTGAATATTCTAACCACAGATTTTCATTAGCATCAGAGATGATCAATGGTGGAATTTATTTTTAAACATAATTCTGCTGTTAAAATAAAAATGGCAAATGCCTGAATCCAAGCTCTCTTGAGATGATCCCCAGTGCTCATGTTGAGCATTTGCTTTTTGCCATCTGCTATTTTCTGTATTTGTCAACACATGTATGCTTAGCATCTTGAATGAACAGGCAGATGTAAATTTCCTAGGCTAAGAAGAGTTGGAGATCTTGCCATATGTCATCCAAAAGATATCTAAATTTGTAAATAAATTTCAGGACTGACCTTACTAATACAGGGTAGTATGCAAATAAATGGTTGCATTGTACATTGTGATGAACTGTCTCACAAAGGCAAATTCAGTTAGAACTGATTTCTTTTTAAAATATAATCTGTTTTTGTCAATTCTAGCAAATTAAGGATGGACATGGACTCATTACATACAGTTCCATTTGTTAGGACCCAACTGGGACAACATATCTTTAAGTGAATTATTTTACTRTGGTTTCTGAATTATTTCAATCCCATCTTTAAAATAATATTAATTAARTACAGAAAATAGCATAGGTTTGGCCTAAAAATTATTATGTTTTTCTTTTGTATTTTATAAACTGGTACTTTTTATTTGTTTCACCTTCTAAATATTTTAAGTAAAAGTTTATATTTAAAAATTTCTTTGCAACCATGAAACTTAAAAATTGTGTAAAATTCTTGCATACTCATGTGACTGACACCTGGATCATCTTGATACTTTCCTATTGTAACAATCAATAGTAGTTGAAGATGACAGGCTTTTGAATACAGGACATGCTCATGATACTGGCAATTTTATAAATAGGTTATTTTTAAAACAAAATCAAACTTTTTTGTATGCTGGCTTATACTCCAGTGTATGGTGATTCATACTCCAGTGTTTTCTCTGGCAGAGAATTTCACCCAATAACTCTGAGAAAGTATTTAATTAGAAATATATATTTTATAACCAGCATAGCCCTATGCAAAGATTCCTTGATTGGCTATCTTAAATTCCTTCTGAAGTGCTCTCTGGAGCACAGAAAACTTGCAGATTTCATATTCCCAAAACAGGTATAAAGGATTTTGAGAATTATTACTTTTTGTCTAAATAGGAGGAATTCAGTCTTTAATCTTTTTGTCTTCAGAACATCCTCATGATTTTGAAATATTTGGGATAAATACAGCCTTTTTATCCATAAGTAGATACACTGCAGTTTCAACAGTAAGAATTCATGAATGCATAAACAAGTTTTAGGCTGTATACATAGTCTCTCAAGGAAACCATACAGCTTTTGGAAAGGATGTTGCTTTTGTTTTGTTTCTGAACGTATAAAACTAACAGCAGATAAAATTAGAGTAACAAAAGTAGGGTATTTGAAAAAATTTGTACCATCTTATCATTGCTACAATTTTTATATCACCTTCTGGTCTAGGATTTTGTGGTCAAAAAATGAGCTGCTAGATTGTTTTAAAATTTTCATGTAGCTGCTCTGTATCTGAAAACTGCTCTTTATAGAAAATAAAGTCACCAAACATATAAGCTTTGTCTAGCTGAAAATCAGGTGTCTGTTCATGTTGATGCTGATGATATTATAGGATACCTTTCAACTGGAAAAAAATTATTGTGCAGGAAAATTATATGCTGCTGTTACAGTGCGTGCCCTAATCTTAAAGAAAATCCATGTAATTTGAGCAAGGAGTATTCAGGATGCTCTTATTTTTAATGTGGAAAGGAGATAAAATGTGCCACTTAACACATTGGTACAAAGATTATCTTTTGATCAGAAGGGGTGGTGTGTGTTCATAAATACAAACAAAGTGTTAAGATGATCACTTATTCTGTTTGAAAGAATAGAAAATTTGAAAACAGCATCAGGTATATGTGAGAATGACTGTCAGCAACATTAAAAAAGGACRTTAACAGAAGTTTAATTTAGTGAAGCAAAATAATTTCAGGAAGAGATTGTTCARCTGAGCTTGTGTAGAGGAAAGACATCTATCTCTCTGGAGGAAAAAAAAATTCCATTGTATTGGATTTAGGTACACATCACATTTTGCAAGGACAAGCAATACAGTGGAGGTCATATATGTAAAGTTACAAACTAAATTCAGTGTTACTCCTGAAAGTACCTGCCAGCTAAGGACTCTTTTGATGCTGAATTTAAGTTGAGAATTTGATTTCTAAAAATGAAAACACTTTGAGCAGTGGGTTATTAAAAGTCTTATAATAATGCTTTTCGTAATGAAGATTATCATTAGAGAGTAATCCATGTCTGCTCRTTTTGTGATTTTATTTTCTTAATAACCTTTTGCAGATCTTTCTTTTTCATTTGTATGGCAGCATATTTGTTAGAGAAACTTAGCACATTATTGTGCTTCTATAACTCTAGTTGAGGTAACTAACAGAAAATGGATTTTGTAATTTGACAATATAAATAGAAGAACAAGTTCAGTGCAGCCTAGTTGTAGCTGACTGAAGTTAATGTAATTGCAACAGAGACAAATATGCCACTAAGTTTAATACAAAGGAGGATCTTTTTGACTCTGCTTTATTTTGAGCTGTTCTTTGCATTTGCTCTATTGTTAGTGACTGTAATAAAATACAAGTGGGGACTTGCAAAATTGGTTATTAATTTATGCAGCATCTAAGGGAACCTCAGTATTCTGGAAGTCACTAGTTCAAACAGCTTGATTAGCCAGATCATGGTCATGCTGATGTTCCTGCTGCTGTTTCAACCATGAGATATTTTGTTTAATTCATCCACCTGATATTTTTTTCTTATACCAGAAGAGGTCATTGTCATGATAATATTCAGTAGTGGGTCTGCAGAACAGATATTTACCCTGGCAAAGATCATGTTGCAGTAATAGGAACTTCTGCTAGTCTGAATAGTAGCAGAAATTCATTGTGTATGTCATGATGGTACTTAAAAGCCAAACATTCTGGAGGTGCATTATGCCACCCCATACGGTGCTGCAGACTGCCACATCTGAGCAAAAGCTCTTGCTTGCTCTGCTGGAATTGTGTGAAGATGTAATGCAGGCTGCAGTTGGTCTTTGAGCCTTACATGCTCTCATTAGGGGAACTGACCAATGAGAGCATATGTCTGACACGATTAGGCAGCTGGCTAATCAAACGAAATGCAGTGGCTAACCAATTAGTGTTCTGGTTGGTCAGCAACCAGCTGGAAGGTATACACTGGGCACATGTCCTGTGCATGGGCAGGCTCAGAAAGGTATCCTGATTTTCTGAAGTGAGGGGAGGAAAGAAAGCTCATGGATGTAGCTGCAGGGAGGAAGGGAGAAGGGATGCAGTAAGGTATCACAGTAGGAAAAGTGGAATGTGACAGTATTGGTTTGTAGAGTCTGCAATACTTACTCACTTGAGGTGGGTATCTACCATATCTTGATATATATGGAATTACCTCTTGGTTTTTTATTACTTAGGTAAAAAAGTGAAAGCTTTTTGCTTGATTTTTAAGAACTAAGTAAATGTTAACAATCGAGCAATGTAAGCATCCTTATAGAAGAGAGTTATTTTTAACTTCTATATTATATAAACTATGATAAAATATATGGCATCACAAAATAAGCCAAGAAGTGAACAATATATTGCTTACTCAGCCTGTTGATAAAGTGATGTTAGTTTAAACAAATTTCTAAATCGAATCTGTTTACTTAGTGTGTTATTGTCTGTAKTTTATTTGGTATGATCATCAGCCTCTAATACTTTACTTTTTCTCTAGTTTCCAGGTACATGCATAAGAACAGAATAGGCATCAGGCTATGGAAATATGAGATTTAACCAGTGTGTAATTGACCTTCAATCTCAATTTATGTTCTGTAAAGGACTCTAATGATGCCTCTCTTGAATGTTCTGTGCACTGATTATATAAATTATGGATAGTAACAAAGTATATTAAAAATAGAATCTGTAATATGTCTTTGGAAGACTTTGTGAAAGGTGTTCCATACTTAGAGATATTAGGTGTCCTGAGATACAGTGGGATTAAAATTTAAGATTAAAATATCTTACATATAGCAGTGTATTAAATTCTATAAAGACACTTCTTTAGTTAATATTTGCAACTATTCAATCTGCACTTTTGAAGACGTGTAGAAGTAGTTTTATATGGTGTGGTTTTTAGCATTTTCTTTTCTCATTTCTGAAGTGAGAAGTCTGAAATAAAAATCATGTAGAGAAAGATATGACTTAAAGTGCAAAGAAGGAAACTAAAAGGACTGGCATAATGTTTTCACACAAGTAAATGCTCTGATTATTCTGAGGTTTCAGCAGCCACAGTCAAGAGTACCTTGAGTTGTTCAACATTTTCAAACCGGTATTTATTTAAATGCCTACCTCTGAAATTTTAAGCACTGGGTCAATTATTTAAAGAAGCTGTAATCCCTGAACATAACTTTGAAAGACAATGAATGCTAATGGTAGAATCCATCATCTTGCAATAGCTGTGTTTATATAAGGCTCTTCTATTGCTATTAAATGAGATTGACCACACTTGCATTGAATCCGAAATAGTAATTAGTACTTTTTAAAATGGTCTGATATTTCCCAGATTGCTATTAAAAGAAGTATTTGGTGTACAAATTAAATTTACACTGTTTTGAATAATATGTAATATAGTGACCATCAGTTTCTGTTGTTCATTGATCAGAAACAGAGGTTTCTGTAGTATGATGTAGTAACCCATAAAGCCTAGTGTTTTGGGATCTGTGGTTATTTAGATTTAAATTACCTGTGCATGATTCTCTCCTGTGTTTAAAATATGTAATATAACTATTATGGAAATAAATAAAAGCAACATCTTTCTTTCTTTCCTTCCTTCCTTCATCTTTACATACTTTCAACTCAGAAAATCACGATCTGAATGTTGTAAGAATTGTCCCACCCTGTATGTTTTATCTTCTACCTACCTCAGCTGATCAAGAATACTTTCTCAACTCCCATTGAGCTCAGTGGGTCTAATTTGAACTGATTGGATTTAGGAGTTAATTCTATGCTTGAAGGGCCATCTTGTAGAGCGCTTTGTAGATAGCTTGCATCATTGCAGTAAGAAAATCTAGGTTAAACTTTTTTACTTTAGTCTGTCAGTCATTTGGATAAACCATGTCAGGTCATTTAATGTTCAGTGTGTTAAAAGTACCATTTTAAAACTGAGAAGTCAATGGTCAGAGATTTTTAGAAGCTCCACACTTCATTGTTATTCCTGATAAATTATCATCAACTTACATGTTCACAGTCTGTGTTGCTTGAATTTATGACCTAGGAATATCCATGGTCAAAGAAGCTAAAGATGAACAAGTTTTCTGAGCAGCATCTTAGCTAAAACTTTTCCTTTTCTGGACTTGAAGTGAAACATTAAATTAGTTAGGGTTTTGGGGAGAGGCTGAACAAGCATTCCTTTTTAAAGTAAAGAGGTCCTTGTCTTTTGTCATAGCTGGCTACCAGTCAAGTTCCTACTGCTAAAGAACAACAACACACAGTACAGGTTTGGTAGGATTCTCTCAGTATGTCTATGCCTTCTGTAAATGATGTTATTGAAATTCAAGTAATGAAAACCTTGGATTATTCCTCCACAATTACTGATCCATCCTAGGTGATGGCTTTCATCCACATCTCTGACTATTCCTTCCTTAAATGAAGAAATTCTGTAAAGGCTAAGACTGTTTATATAAAGTGCTTAATATAGAGTGCTTAAATGTCAATGGCAGAGATCAATATTAAAATTGAGTTAAATGACCAGAGTACATTATTTTCATGTGATTTCTTTGAGTCCTCTAGAAACTATGTATTTTAGTATTTATGAAGGCACACTGTCAAAATTGTTTCCCTACTGCAAATGGAGAAAAGAGTACCAACCTCAAAATAGAAGTTAAATTAACCTCAAACGAGTAAACAATCCAGATATGAATGTTTCCTTCAAGCCTTCAGTGTCAGTAAATCCAACCCAAACTAGATGTAAAGCATATGATATTATATGGATTATATTTGCAATTGTTTTGTCACTATGGTTATAAAACTTTGAAATAACTGAACGGTGATTTTTTTTTATTATTATTATTTTTTAATACTGGTGTGATATCARTGGAATAAAGGAGTGTTTGTGCCCTCAGCAATAGTTGTAGCATATTTCATGGCCTTTGACTCTAAGGGTTGAGACTTTCCAAGATGCTTTAGACATATTGGCACTGCCTGAGAGATGAACATGTAGTCTGTGCTTCTGTTTGTATTTGGATATGTATGTTTACTATTGTCTCTCTCAGGTTAAGCTGCCTTATAAAAGGTAGGTGGTTTCTTGGTGGGTTTTGTACCCAAATATTTTCCAAACTAATTGTTAAACTCTGTTAATATTTGGCTTTTTGTGTCCATTTTAAAAAGTATAATTCAATTGGTGTAATCTGTCATTTTGAGATCACCGATAGTTCCGAATACTATAGAGATTACATATTCCTCCTAGAGATGGGAAAAGCTGCAAGAAATCTTTAAGAAACCTTTAAAATATTAAGCAAGTGTTACAGTTATGCTCGCTAATATGTAAATTTCAAAAAATGTCTTCTGTGCTTCAGGTCACACTTTCCCAAGTGACATTGATTCCATAAGCACCTTTGAAAATCTGTCTATCGATGTCTACATAATTCTCTTAGAGCCTGCTTTGGTGAAATAAGCTTAAAGATATCTTGGAGCATCTTCTCTTTCTGTTCTTTATATCCATTTTTTTCCAATCCAGGAGTAAGAACTAGTCTAAGTTCATTCTTGTTATGATCTCTGAGATCAAAGAAATGTTGTAACATTCATTATTTCGTATTTGCGGTGTCCAAGGAGCATTGAACAGGGAGATTAGGGAGACCAACCTTTAAATATTATGTGCTTCTTATGGGGGAGGGGGAGAGGAGGAAACCCTGTGGTTAGTCTAATTATTTTCCTTCTACTTGAAAACAGGCATATTTTTGCTAGATGAAAATTTTTGAAGTTGATTATAATCACTGTTCCTTTTTGCTTTTAAGCTTTTCATGTAATAGGAAATTATTTGGTATTCGTATGTTAAATTCAGTTTCAATCAATTGGGCATATCCAGCCTTCTGAATTTTTGAATTTTTCTTCATTCATGAGTGAAGAAATATCTATTTTTAAGCTTGAAAGTTGATTTTCAAACATGCTGTAAACAAGTTGTATTTGGATTGAATTCTGTTATTACATGTTTAACTACTAATAATTTAAAACCTCATAATGAAAGGAAAAAATGATTTGGGTACTCAAGTTGAAATGCCCTAGATATTTTGGAATACAGGCATTATATTTAAATCCAACATTTTCAAAGTATCTGTCCAGTTTGGGGCATTGCAAATCAATTTGAAAAGTAATGGTTTAATCTGGTTTGGAATACTGGTTTAGTGACAGTCATCTGGGGGAGAAAAGACTGTGCTTCATGTTCAGCAATTCTTAGGAAGCTGTCAAGTGTCAAAGCTGCTGACTGTCTTAGAYTATAGAAAGTTGTTTGTCCTGCAAGTTGGTGTGCCAGCTGAAGACTGCTGCCCCTAACTGCTTGTCCCTGCCCTTCTGCCAGATGTTGCTCATCTGGAGGAAATAGTTTTCCCTCATCCACTTCAGTGCATGTCAGCTGGAAAAGTTCATGCCCATTTTTCAGTAGTTTTAAGCTAACCTGTTCTTTATAGTACAGTACAGGATTCTGGGGTTTGTTTCACCTGAAAATAGTATTTGCCTGAACTAGTTTCCTGACCATTTGTGCAGCTGGCGTTATTGCATGACTAGGGCCAGGAACACAGGTCACATTAACCTATCACAGCTGAGTATAGTTTAATGTGACGCTTAACAAGTTGTGAGCACAGGGACCAAAATTTAAAAGGAGCTTTTAAAWTTCCCTTTGTGTTTGTATTTTTACCTGTATAATCCTGACAGTTTTTTAATGTTTCATTTCTTTATTTTCTTACTTTGCTAGATCTTTTGTTGCCTCATCTCCTTCTACTGTGTAGTGTAGTTCCCAAAAGTCTTATAAGTGGCTTGTGAGGCTCTTTCTAAGGATATACTTTCTGGTAACTATAGGTTCAGTTTTTTTCTCCTCCTTTCATACCTTAATTAGCCAGATTAACAGTTGATATATATTTTTTCTCACTATAAGCTGGAACTTTTACATACTATTTGTAGCATTAGCTTTGTTCAAGAGTYGGAAAAGATATATGAATATCTTATATGAAAGTTACATGAGGGGTAATTACCTGCTGATTTGTTGAACTCTTTTCAGTTTAATGTGGTTAGATTCTTCCCAAAGACTGAGGAACAGGGGATGAAAAGGCTTGAAATTGATTATTTAGGTTTTTCTAAGATGGACTACTTATTCCTGCTGCAGGAAGGTAGTCCATTTCCCTTGCCAGTGCAATAGTTATCTTCCTCATCATGAGAAAGTCCCTAACAAGAATCTGCAATTATTTGTTTTTGCAGGAGGAGCTGGAGTGTTTTGAAGTAACAGGTTCATGGAGTGTTAGCTTGAACAAAGTGGAGACCCACTATCAATTATTAAGACCAATAAGAAAGTGGGAGGATCAGAGAAATAGCCTGTCCTGTAGCATCATGATAAAAGCAATTGCATTAGAAAAGGATTCCAGTCATATATGATGTAAACTTCAAACTTTAACAATTTACTGCAGAGAAAGAGGTAATTTATAATTAGAAATACTTTATAGTGTGAGGCCAGTTCTGCAATTGTAGGACTTTACAACTATCATCTCATTGAATTGAAAGTGCTTATTTCCTTAAAGGTTAAAATTTACTTCTGTAAAAGTGTTGCTGAAGTRTAGTCAGAATTACAATGGCAATCCTGTTATTACAGCACTWAAATAAAAAAGTAAAAAAAAAAAGTATGCAAAAGATTAGGATTTTAGTAGCAAGTACTAGATTTAGAAAAAGAAAAGCACATCTGTTTTCAGATTTTTCAAATGACTTTCAACTCGGATTCATGCTCAACTTGACCAGAGATTAAGTTTTGTCAGTGAA
Organism: Apteryx rowi; assembly: GCF_003343035.1. Taxonomy (NCBI): domain Eukaryota; kingdom Metazoa; phylum Chordata; class Aves; order Apterygiformes; family Apterygidae; genus Apteryx; species Apteryx rowi. The sequence continues at coordinate 279,857 of NW_020451016.1, forward strand.
TAATAGAATCATTCAACACCCTGGTTAGAAATCAGGGTTGACAGCTAATGTGATTTGAATGTGAAAGATGTTTTGGTGAAATTTTTGCCTTAATCAGAAAGAGGGTTGAGGATGTTTAAAATACTCTGAGCAAAATACCTTAAAAAAAAAAAAAATCCTAGAAGCAAATTAATGAGTCTGGACAATGTAAATTATTCTATGATTTTTTTTAATTACATTTTTTCTCTTTGAGGACTCCAGTAATAATTTTCAAGAATTGGCAGCATCAGATTGATAGCACCATCCTCTGTTTTTACTGCATGGATGTTAGGGAATGACAGTTATGTGGTCTGCATAACTGTTGCATTTTGTTGTATAATAGAAGTGCTATAAATATACAGATTTAGTGCTAGCTTTTTATTTTATTCTGTCTGTTTTATATCTGGCAAGTTGGGATGTCTGTGGATTTTTTTTTCTTTTAAATTATTGATAGGGTGATGATTAATTAAAATCTTAAAATTTTTTTCATCTGTGTGTGCTCCAAATACCTGGAGTCACAGCAAGTATTTCCTTATAGTAACAGCAATAGCAGCAATGATATCTGAAATATTTCTATTCTGATAGTTCTCATTTGTCCCAAGTGAAACTGGAGATCTGTTGTGCTGGATGTTGTATACAGCAGTGGTTATCTGTGCCCTGAAGGTATGGAAAAGATGAATAATGTGCATAAAAAATACAAGCAGTTGAACATCATTAAAGGAGCTCAGATTGATACCTGCCTTACAAATTTGGATTATGGTAAACTGAAAGGAGGGAGAAGGATGGACGCAGTTTCTACCAGCTAGTTGATCACTGAGCAGTATTCTAAAAACATTGCAGAATGGGTGAGACATAAGAAGAGACTAGAAGGAAAATGAGATAATACTTTTTTTTTTTTTTAAATGAGGAGCATTTCCTATGAATAAGAATCATCCTGGAGCTGGACAGGGGAGGCTGGAATCAGTGTCAAAGTAGATAACCAGATCAAGTAGGAAAAGACTAAAGTTTTTAAAAAGCCTAAATGTTTGTGTTTGGGGGTGAGGAAAGGAGAAGAAATGGATTGAAGTAATGAGTCAAGGAGATAAAATTTCTTGCTCTTTTTTCTAGCTGCCTTTGGATAGACATCCTTTTGGGGAGTTTAAATCCACTTCTGTGTGAAAGGATCGAGTGTCGCAAGGAACTTTTCACTTTGTTTCTCCCTTTGCAAGTGGAAGAAGCAGGCTACTTCCATGTTCTCTGCTAACTTCTGCCAATTCAGTGAACATGTTGAAAGGATTGATTGTGGGATAGGAAAGCAAGTTTAAGACCTGGAATCATTCTTTCCATGGAAGTGAGCAAGTTTCAAGTTTCAGAGAGAGTGCTTTGTTGCAAAATCATTGAAATAAAACAAGCATAGACAAAGTAATTGTGTCTTGTGCTAAGTTATTAACATAAAACCACACTTTTTCTTTTTTTTCACAAATTCTTACTGTGTGAAGCTCTTCAATATTGAATTGTGCTAGTTACTTAATAGGGGTTAGCTTACAAAAAAGTAAACAAGTGTGGACCCTGATCCAGTGAATGTCCTCATACTTAAATGTGGCCATCCTAAGGAAATACATGTATTAAACATTTCTGATACTTTTGCAAATGAAACATTTTGAGTTTTACATTTAGCTCACTGAACATGCATCTTATTTTATTCTTTATGTACAAAAGAGGGTATAATCACATCAGTCCACTTTAGAAAGCCTATAGGGGAGGAAATTTGAGGCAAATCTTAAAAAACAACAATAAACTTTTTTACTTGTTTTGATCTCCATGTTTCATAATGGTAGTGTAGTGCAAAGAAACAATGAAATCTTTTAAATGTAACCTTCTAGTAAGCATTAGGTGGCAGTAGTGTGTTGTATTTGGCAACTGCTTTGTCTTTTTTTTTTTTTTTTTAAATCTTCCACAATCTTTATTGCAGTGTAATAAATGGAGAAAAAATGTATTTTATTTCTTAAGCTGTTTATAAAATACTGATTTAGGGTTGTTCTGGCTCTATGTGGCTGTAAGGGCAGCTGTTGTCTGGGATACTTCTTCTATATGTAGGTGTGATTAGAATACTGTAGTTTCTGGACAATATTCATGACTTATTTTTCTGATACACACTACCTAACAGTGATAACATTAACTGCAAATATTCTGATGAGGTGTATGTCATTAATGACTAAATGTGTTTATTTTTGCAGTCTTTACCTTTTCATACACTGTTACCATTTTTGAAGTTAATGTTGCCTGTTAGATGAAATTTCTTCTTTTATGCTTGTGTTTGTTTTTTATCTAAGAAAAGAAAGAGTAAATTTAGGCTTAAGGAAATGTTGGCAGGAATATAATTAACCTATGAGCATAGTGTTTTTATTGCTCCAGATCTGGGACAAGATAAATTGTAGTAGAGAGTTAACTTGTGCCCTTTTGGAGGTCTTCCCCCCACACACATACACACCCCACCCCATCCTTGCTTCTCACAGGTAAAGGAGCTCAAGGAATTTGGAACTGGTGTTGCATTGTATTAATTTGGCAGAATGATCAATTAATAGAACAGGAGCCTGAAAGTGTTGACAGAACATGCTGCTTAATTAGTACCTGACGAACCATGTAGGCCACAGAGCACAGAGTGTAATGTTGCTTCAGGATGGCTGCGTACAAGACCTTTATGTGCAAAATGAAGCCTGTAGAAAAGCTAAAAAAAAGAATGTTTCCGCTTAGTCCTAGTGAAGGAAGTCTTCACTGCTGAAAACTTCCTTCCCCTTGTGAAGTTGGGGATACTTAAGTTCTTCACAGAGAAACATAGTAACTTGAAGTATCAAGCTTTTCTGGTAGGAGTCTTGCTCTTAAAAGTCACATAGCCTTTCATTTGCATAGTTTTTTTTAATGTAAGAGGTGGTTGTGGAATTAGATGAAATATATTTTAAATTCTATAATTTTTATTCTTACTGCTTCAGAGCATAATAAAGAAAGAAAGAAATGCTAGGCCAGAAAGATTTCTTGATGGCTTATGTGATAGGATGGCAACTGAAATCATTGCAAGTTGAAAGCAGGTAGCACCACAAGTCTTTAAGGTGCTGTAACTGGTCTTCTATTACGTATTAGTTTGTAATAGTTTTTCAATTGAAAATTGAGTAGCTTGGAATTGAAAAGCACTTTGAGTTTTGCAAGATAGTACTGCAAGAATTACTCAGTTACTGGTAATTAGATTCTTCCATTCATATGTATAAATATATTGATAATTCATATTATTCATTCAGGAATTCTCCCTCTTCCCATGATAGGAGAAAAGTTATGTGCTTAAGGAAATTTTTTTTCAAAATGAATGTATTTTCTCTAGCAGTTTAAGCTTCTCTGTTTTTTCTGAAATAAACCACTTTCCTTTTTAGAATACTTCTCTTGAATAAAAGTGCCTCACTCATGGATTATTGTAGAGTACTTCAGATTTTTTTTTTCTCATCCTGACCTAATTTAATGATTTCACATGGTGCAGTTGGAAAATGGCTTCTTTCTCTGACCTTTCAGTGAAAGCCACATGGTGGGGACCAAGTGCACGTTTGTTACCTTTTTTACTTGACCAGTACAGGTGGCTAAAGTATGTGCCTCTTTTAAATTTAGTTATCCAAAATTTCACATTCCAGTTTAATGAACAATTATATAATTTACAAAGTATGAAGGTCTGACAGTTTTGATTTAAATCCATTACAGGATGGATTCTGCAAGAAAAAAACGAGTTCAACCCTACAGCAGTAGCAGCTAGTCTGTGTAGATTCTATACCATGCCCAGAACCAGAGTAAATGATCATTTGGATTCAGTGTGCTTGATTGCTTAAATATATCGATCATATACATTGCATAGAGAATACTGAATACATATGTTAATTCTATTACATGCTGATAAAGATTTGTGGCTGGAACCTATTCAGTGTGGCGACTTATGTAAAATTAACAAAAGCGTTAGCCTTAAATATAATTACATAGTTCTGGCATGTTGTAATTTCATTATAGGTTTTCTTTTTTGTTCTGTGTCCAGCAGAGAAACTGTTCAGCTCTGTATTTTGGTGCTCTGTTCATTAATCTGTAACTTTCAATAAATACTGAATAATTTAATTAAAAATATTGCCACAAGCCTTATAATAACATAGGATAGAATGGGATATATGCAATTTTGTTGGGGGGGAAACCCTACTCTCCTATATTGTGTTATGCTTAACTGTAGAACTTCAAATACACAAGCTTAATTTCTTGGACAGTTCTAAACATAAATTTATTGAGCTTTGAGACTGATAGAGAGAAAATGCCTGGTTTTGGAATGATTTCATGAGATCTGAGGCCTTGACAAATCACACTTTAAACTGCCTGAGGACACAGATTTCAGGGAGGGTACCTTCTGTCAAAAACCTGAAGTCAGTGGGAACTTTGCCACAGAGGCAAGATGTGGCAAACAACCACTAGCTGTGATGTTAGTCTCTCATGTTCCCAGTCTGCAATATGAGACTTTCAGATAGGCACTTCTGGATCAAAGTATTTTAAGCAACAAAACTTTCATTTCCAGATGTAGTTTTAGAAAGAGGAGGGATGATGCAGGGATCTTAGTTGTCCAAACTTCATTCCAAAGCTATAGGAATCATGACACTGGCTTTATGTGGGTATAGAAAATAAAGTTGAGTACAAATATTCAGAATGTCAGCCTACCATATTATTTTGATTCTTGAAATGATCTTAGGCGAGTTTTTGATTTCTTAGATGTTTATGGATGTGGTTTAAACATTGTGGTCACGTGGCCAGAATAAGGCATCTTGCTTCAGGAATTTCTTTCTTATAATGCCTGATATATAGATAATTAGAGAAATTAATACAATTATGTGGCCAAATCCAGCCCATCTTTAGAAGTTAATTTCTCTTGATTTGTGGTCATTTGGTCAGATCTATGCAGATTTTTGTTGTTGGTTTGAATCTAGCCAAGGCTGATGGTGTCTTAATTGCTACCACGGAGCAACCATTTGGCCTACGTCAGATGAGTATTGTCATAGTACATTCCCAATGGATGGCTGTCTGCCTTACAGAAGGTACCATCAAAGTTTTCATTAATTGGTCCCCTTGTTGGTGTTTATGGCAGAGAGGCCAAAAGCTGCATATGAACAGACACTCTATGTTGGGGTGAGATTTACTGGCAAGTCCAGTAAGGAAACTAGTACATACATTGTAAGCAAGGGTAAAGGATGTTGTAAGCAAGGGTGTTCCTCCTAAGAACAGCCAATCTGGCATTAAATTTACTCTGATTTTTAAAAAGGCAGAGAAATGTAACAAGAATTCACAGACTATAGTTGGAAATTAAATAGGACAAAACTGGTTAATATTTTTCTTCTTTAATGTCGACTGTCTTGCAGGTTTCTTTTAATACGATGTGAAGTGTTATGATGAGCTCTGTAGTCTATAGACAAATTTGCATGTATCTATGAATACTTCTGTCAGATGAGAACATTTGACAGTATTTTGTGTCCTGACCTCATTAGCTTAGCCTGTATATAATAACAAGTATAGTTGATAATGTGTAAAGATTGCATAAAACATTCATTTAGAAAATCTTTTCAACTATAGTTTGCAATTTTGAAATTTTTATGTTCGTGTTATCTCCTGCCTTTTGTCCTTATTGTCTTGTTAAAAGACTTGGACTTTATTATATTGCAGGGCATGTACTAGTAATGATTTGTGCATTTTGTCATTTAGCACAGCACTCGTTTGTTGCTCAACTTTGTATATGCCAAGACTGTTTGTGTTAGGCTCTCTCTAATGTTTGCCCAGTTATGCCCATCTTATCTTTAAAAAAAATTTAATTTATTATTTTTATTATAATGCAAAATAAAATAATAGGTATGACTTATTAATCAAATAAAATGTCATATATGTCCTTGAGAGAGAACGGTGCCTCTGAAATTGGAATATATTGGCTCTATATTGGGCTTTTGATACAGGAATAAATATGATAGAACCATCAAATACTGATAATGGGATTTTAAAAGGGCTTGGTATTAACCTGAGCAGTTCCAGTCAGCAGGCACAATCTCATTCTATTGGATTTCTAGCCATGGATTTGGTCATATTAGGGGAAGATCATGGCTTGGGTTTCTCTCTCATTCTGACTGCTTCCACCCTTTCCCTCCCTCTCATTCTTTTCCTCTTCCGAACAGCATGTTATCTGACTCTTCTCGTGTCCACTTGCAGTCACTCATCCAACTCCTCCATCAGCAGAAATGGATGTCATTGATGTGTACTGCTGTTATGTCGTTGTATCGCATCCTTATCCATGATGACTTCCATTTTTTTGATGGTAATCCAGCTAGCCCTTTAAATATATGTTCCCTGACTTCTACCTCTTCTGTTTGCACTGTTGATTCAATTCTGTCATTCATCAAAAATGGTATCCTCATCAGATCATGAAGCACTGCCTTATCTGTAAAGTTTGAGTTGAGTTCCTCCTCCCTGATCATTACATAGTATCTTTCATCACTGCTTGTTTTTTAATATAAATTCAGGTTGTTCTACAAATTCCAGGGGGTATTATAGTGTAGATAATGAACATTATGGCTTCCTGTCTTCTTTCATCTTAGTTCTGTTCTTTTAACAGTAACAGAAAAAGTAAATGGATAATTCATACTCTTCTGGAAATCTTATTCTGTCTGCATTATATTAAACAAATACTGTCAGGCTATAAATTCATCATAGCTATTAGTGTGTGTCTAACATGGAGAAATGGGAGAAGGATGCTAMGAGATACAAAGTTGACTCTTATTTACAACTTAGATTTAGTCATTAAACGTAGACCCTGCAAAAGCACAGAAGTATTTGAATGCATGCAAGTAATACTGTTGAAATCTTAGGGCATGATTCACTCAGACCTTACAGCATATCTTTAGCTTATAAAGATATCCCCTATTGAAATAAAGCAAGAAACCAAGATTTGCATCTAGACTTGCAGATTTAATTTGTCAAAGTGATTCCATGGTGAAATTATAGATAATTTCAGAGTTAAAATCTCCTTTAATTTGATAATTTAGTTTAGAGATTTACTATTCTATAAATACTGGTAGCTTGGTGGTCGCTTTGGTGCATTGTATTAAATCCAGTATAGTCTGATAACTTTTTAATTTTTTAGATCTAATGACTTCATTATTGTTCTATGTTTGTTTTTACTTTTGAATTTTAGAACCTTAATAATAGTTTTCGTTGCAAAAAAAAAAAAAAACCTGAAAGATGGATAATAAAAATTGAAAAGTCTAAAACTTCTCTGAAATTATTATCTTGGGGGAGAAGGTTAAGATTTAATGCAGCCACATGTGGTTCATTCTTTTAATACTACTTTTCATTCTCTGTAGAAGGTTTTCCAAATGTTTGACAGCTTTGCTTGAAATACTGAAAAGTAGGGCAGACAAAGCCATAGCAAATAAATGGAGAGTACTTCTTATTTCAGCCCTGGAATCATTTAAAGTTGATCTACTTCATTTGCCCCTGTCAGAAAGAATAGAAAAATTAATTTTTAAATAGGATCACTTAAAAACAGTGTAATTTTAAGTTTTTACAGATATCAGTTAACTTAATATTTTAGTAAATTAGACCCTTTTTTTTCATAATTTAAATTAGACAAGAGCAGAAGCAGTATTTAAAGCCTCCTGTTTTGACATATGGAATTGGGATGTGGTGCATTTTAAGGTTTGGTGGTTGTGTATGGTTTTTTTTTTTGTTTTTTTTTTTAAGATGAATACCCTTTATACACAGGGCAAAATAAATCGCAGTAATGTATTAAATAACTATAAATAGGAATGAATAGTATTTTTTTTACCTTCTTTTCTAAATATCAGTCCTTTCAATTTGTCATKTGGAAAAGTAGTTACTGAGTAAAAGTTATATTATATAAAGCTGTTTAGTTATCATTTATTCCACAGTTTAGTGAGAGATTCCAAATTTAGTGTAAAACCGATGTCTGTATGCTTACCTTTCCTTCCCCAGTAATCTGTTGTATTAAGTTTATTCTCACTGGATGGGTGTTAATTTCTTTTGAAGAACAAATTCATTAGCGCCAGTAAGAACTGTGTACATTAAATTGATTTTACTAGAGTTTTTTGCTTGCTAATTTAAATTTGATTAAAATCAATCAACCCTATTGCGTTTATTGCATAAATTTAAGCAACTTGTATGAGTGTTAGGAGGATAGGGACCTTACTGTGTCATCTCTGTATTGCTCGATTTGCTCAACCAGATATATAGGACAGCTAACTCATCTTTTGGAATGTAGGTTCTTAAGGTCTGTTGGTATGGTTATTGAGGTATAATATCATTCAGTGGTTGACCAAATGGTCTTTAATGTCCACGTAGTTCAGGATTTAATTTTGCAATTCATGAAGTGCAGAAGGGACCAAACTTCACAGAATAGAAAGTAGGCAGAAATTATGAAGGTAGCAGTTGGATATCCAGTAGTATTTTCTAAATCCTTTATATAAACAACATGGGTGAAAACCATATATCTTGTATACAGTATAAACAAAAATATCAGTATTTTCTAGAGAGAAAGCACACTGAGAGGCCACAAAGTATAATTTGAGGGGTGTTTAGCTGTTGARCTTTTTAAGGATGATTGTGATATAAAGGCAAAATTTTGCAGCTGTTGTTTTGAAGATGTTGGGTAATAACGCAATGCAAGAATCGGTGAGAAGGTAACAGAGAAGTAAAGAGTTTATGAGCTCCTATCGATATGGTGGACCCAAAATGATTTTCAGAGCAAATCTGCAAATTTATTATTTGGTAAACTCAGCAACATTAACGCCTTTATGCTAATTGGAACAGAAGAAGCTTGCTTGCCTTCTTCCTTGTTTTTTATTTGGTAATAGCTATTAAAGGCAATAAATTAACATAATGAAATACGATTAATTTCCCTAAATTCTTAAAACGTTTCATGAATGTTTTCCAAACATTCAGATATTTATACAACTATGGTCTGAACTGTATCTCTATTTCAGAGTATGTTTGCCAGTTGGTATACTGTTCACTACTGCACCCAAACAGCTGAAATGTACAGTCCAGAGTATTTCAAAAATAAGACAAACTAGCTTGGGTTAATTACCATCAAGCAGATGTTTTAGAAAGATAAAATAAGAAATGATACTGTAATTGAAAAATGCATGAATCTAAATTTGTATTAGTCTGCTTGTCCGTTTCTGTGCAGCATTAAAATTATGACTTAGTCTCTCAGATTTATTGTTTAAACTGGGTTTTTAATTTGAACTTTGGATTTTGAGGTTTGTTTTTTCAAAAATTTTCAGAGATTTTGAAAACCTAAAAAGCAATTTTTACCCTTACATCAAGAGCTAGCATCCTTAAGAAATACTATGATGATGTGATGCTTGTGATAAACGTCAGGGGAATTAGCAATATTGTGTGTATGTATAGGGTATATTTTTATAGGTAACAGATAAACTAATATATTCCCACTTTTAACTTTTTAACTACTACTTTTTTTTTTAACTACTTTTTAACACTGACGGTAACTACAAAGCACCACATACTGTAAAACAATACAAACTTCAGCCTTCAGCAATGAAAAGAAGCTAGCAAATTTCTACCAACTATTACAGGTATAAAAAGGAAAACTAGATTGGGAATAACATCTCTTACTTTCTCCTTTCTCTCCTCCCTCTGTCATGTTCAGATAAACATCTTTGTTTTTGTAAAGTCCTATTAAGTAGTAGCATGTTAGCAAAGGTTACTACTGTGTTCAAAAGGAAAACTGACACTGTTGAAATATTTTTTTACACATCACTGAAACAGTTGCAAAGCAAACAGAAGTTATGCTAATCAGTGAATAAAACTAGTCTGGTCTTCAAATATATATATATATATATCTTTAATTGAACAGTGTATTTGATCTGTAGTATCTGCCATCTTTATCCGTCTGTAAAACAGAGACACAGCTTTATTCCTTGAAAAGGATTTTGTGAAAATTGATGTTGTACTATTTAGACTATATGAAAGAAAGGCATTAAAAATGTAACTTTGTGTAAATATGCTGCCTACAAAGTTCTACAGAACCACATACTGCATTTCTATATACTCACATGACATGCAAGAGGTTGATCTGCTGACTGAGCAATTCAGAATTCAGAAAGAGAATAACAACTGAAAGGCTTGAAAGTCAACAAAATTAAAACATCGTTAAACTATTATAATTGATCTAGGGCTAAAAATCTGTATCTGCATAGCTTGCAAGAACCTGAAATTTCCTTTTTAAAAAAAAAAAAAAAAAAGCCTGTCTAACTATGTTTGTAAACTTCTGGCTAAGTCATGGATGTAGACTAGTGTGTGTATGTGTGTGTATTACTCTGAAACTTTTAAGCAAAACCCTCAAATCTTATGCTGGCAAAATGCAAGGGAGTAGATGATTTCTTTTATGCTTGTCCACCCCCACCATCTCTGACTGCTGTCTAAAAAGACTGAAAGAGGAATTTTGAAAATCACTTTCTATAATACTTCAGTGCCAGGTCTTGGAGTTAGATATCTACTGTGTATCTCCAAGAACAGTGCTTCAAAAATATATAGGAATTGACTAATCAATATGTCACACTCCGCCCTCTGTTTTACTTGAAGTTGTAGAAATGTCACAAGATGAATATTCTTGCTCTAAAAAGCTTAAGATCTAGACATAAAACAAAAACAACAGACACAAAGACAAGAAATGGTGAAAGCATTAGTACAGTTTTACTGTACAGGCGGTTTTCTCCAGACTTTATTGGGATATCCTTTCAAAGAGAATGACCATGTCTCAGGGACAGTATGATAAAACACAATGGGACTTCTTTTAAAACTTAGTAGTGGAGATGGAAATATGTATCATGGATCAGTTGAGGTGGGAGAGGATAGTACTGGACGGTGAGCATTTTAAAAGCAAAGATGATCTGCTTAGTTTTGATAATGTAAAGAAAGGAGTGTCAGCAAGGACAGTAATGACACAGTCAAAGCATCAGGCTAAAAAAATCAATTTTTGCTGTAGCTTCCTGAATGAATATGAATGGAAAGATTGCATTTGTCAAGACATGATATGCAAGAGCTCCGTTTAAAAGCTTAGTTGTATAAAAAGAAGTACTGCAGGTTAAAAACATTATGCATAAAGAGCCAGAAAGATTTAAATATAGCCTAAGTGCAGTAATACAGCTGAAAATAGTGCTCAGGTGACAGGTATGAATGACACTTTGGAAGATAATTTGCACAGTTATTGAGAAATGAGATTGCAGGAGACATTGGGAGACTCTAACAGTTTGAGTAACAACTTACAACTGGATGCACAGAAGGAGACAAGCTAATAATTTAGGGTACAGGGAGATAGGTTGAATAGAGAAAAGACCTGTCAGTTTTCATTATGGAGCTTGTACACATTTGCAGCTGAGATTAACCTAGAAATAAGGCTGAATAGGAAAAGAGGAAGAGATCAGAAACCTCTTCCATATTTACCTCCTTCAAAACAAAACAAAAAACCTCTGAAGAACATACTAGAGAGGTGGAAGGATCAGAAGGAAGAATATGAAAGTCAAGAATGGGTGAAGATATCAAGAGAAGGAATATGGTTGGCAGTATCTGAAGTGTCTGAAGACAGAGTATAAACTTCAGATATTAGTAGGCTAGTTGAAACTTTGGCAAGGTGTTCACTGCGGTTGGCATGTGTGCTGGCTTAAACAGGGTCTAAAACAACTGAAAAAGAGGAATCTGAGACACCTCATTTGTAGTCTTGGAGGAGAAAAGAGAGAGAGGTGTATGGGTAGTTGAATCAAGAATGGATTTTATTCCAAAAAAAAAAAAAAAAAAGCATTCTTGTATTTTGATCAGCAAGCTGGAGAGTAAGAAAAGGGAGTCAGTGAGAACAGGTACATAACAAATTGGCCTGAAAAGGGGTTGCTGGGAAAAAAATGAATGGATCAGCATAAAAGAGAAGATGTTTGAGGATTTTTCTTAGTGTAGATGAAAGGACTATTAAAGGCATCAGACAGTAATAGAGGAATAGGCCCAATAGAAAGAGAGAGAATGCTTTCATAGAGCAAAGAGACAAGAATTGTTTGTTTTTCAGTAGTAGATCCCTCCATAAGGTAGTTGTATATTCAAATGACTACGACTTCATGTAACTAATGATAAAAATGATATATACCACAAATATTAAATTATTCTATAGGAAAGAAATTAAAAGGTAAAGAATAGACGTAAATAATAACAAATCTTAACATTTAACCTAAACAATAAAAAAAAAAAGTTATTTAAGGAATGAACAAAATATCCTTTTCTGCATTCATTATTGTTTCAGACTATTTTTATGACATTTGTGGCTTACTCATCTTCAATAATTACATCCAATGCAGTCCAAAATTATTTTTCAGTCAGTCACAATTTTGGTGTAGTAAAGGAAAAGAGTGGAGAAAAAGGAAAAAACAGGTTTTTTTTTATCCCCCCCCCCCAATATTCTTAGCAAGAGAGAAGCCAGTGTTCTTCGTGCTGTCTTTGGCAATCGCTCATTAATGACTTTTGTGTGTCCTGTAAAAAAAACCTGTGACCTGACAATTGGTCTTGCAGCCAATTGAAACATACAATGACATGAGCAAGGGTTTTGTAGCAGGGCTATTCAAATTTAGATAATAAAGTTTCAGTAGTAGTATGTCTGTATATTCTTTGAATAAGCCTATGTAGCAATTTCAAAAATCCTTTTGGGTATAAGCTTGTGAGGGAATATTTCTGGTATCATCCAAAAGCAGTGATATATACAGCAGTCATATAGCTCTTTCTTTAGGGTGTTATCATTGACCCTAAAATACTTGGGGTGGATCAAATTTTTAAATATAATATCGGAAATATTTTTTCAATAGTAAAGTGTTTTTTGTTTTTGTTTTGTTTTGTTTTTTTTTTTTATTATTGCTTTGAGGTGTAGCTTCTGGATGCATACATCAACTGTAGTTGTTAAAAGAAATAGCATGGCTAAAAGGAAACCATGTAAGTCTTTAATGTGATCTGACTAGTTTTGACTGGTATGCTTATTAAACATTGATTAAAAGAATGACCTTTCACAATTATGGTCTACAATCAGCCATCAATGTTTCAAAATGCTATTAAAATTGGAAAACAATTGGAAAATCCATGGTTTCAGAAAAACAGTCTAAACCCAAATAATTCAAATAGCAGTTTCAGTACTACATGATGCATGCTGACAGAGCATGGTGTGAATTTAGTGTCTACCAAATAAAGGTATAATTACTCATTTTCTTATTAGCTATATAGAATACAATGACTGAAGGCTATGACCAAAATTTCTTGACTTGTCTATCCCTGAGAATTTTGTCATCTTTAATTGGGGAGATCAGAAAGGGTTATCTACAAGATAAACCATCTCAGATTGCAGCTGTGCTCCAGCCATGTTTTCAGCAAGCTGCATGCTAGTCCTCAGTCTTGAACGCAGAGATTACTTCAAATGGGCTTACTCGTATGATGGAGCAAAAATACACATTTGTACACACACCCTTGGTACTTGAGCTTGCAGGTTGCAGGCACATTAGGTTGTACATGGAAAAATGGATGTGAAAAAAATTGAGGTCAAAATGAATGTTTTGCCTGTAGGTCCATTCTCTTGCTGTTGTATGGCAGCTTTTTCCAGCTAATACCCACCAGTGCAAATGATAGTTACGCGTGTCAATGAGCAAAGAGACTCCAGTAAAGTGGTACTTTCAAATCTTGAGGTTTTTAAAGGACTCACCATATTGGCATTCTTTTCTTTCTAAAATGAATTACTAACTGAAAGGGATTCAGTTAATCAGAAATCTGCTCAAACACTTGTGGAACAGGCATTCTAAGTCTTAAATCCACTGTAGAATTCAGTGTCCAAACTGATGCTAGTATAAAAGGGTGAGAGTTCAATCTCCAGAATATGGGATATCTTGATTTATAATGCAGTCAATGAACAGCTGATAGGTCTTATGCCGTCACAGCTTTCTCATCTTAAATGTTGTTTCCTGTTGCTTCATCACTTGTGCTGGACATTTAAAATACAAAAACAAAACAAACAAAACAAACAAACAACAAAAAAAAAAACCCAAAAAACTTGGACGTGAATTAAACTCATAGGAAGATGGAGCTTTGAAGGTTACTTTTCAGTGGTCATTAGAACCAAAAGTCAGAATACTGTGTTCAGGACCAGTAGTACAAATGGTCAAGAAAATGTGTTTCCATTTTAATTATTTTTGCCTATATAATGTGGGTGTTCTTGCAGCCATGTCCTTGAATAACCGCTTCCTAACTAAAATGACGCAACTCTGTAGCCAGTGATCCATGACTTTAAATATTTGGAAGGGCTATTGATTCACTGAACTGGAAGAAATTAAAGATGTTGAGGCATATTTTCAAAAATAGAATTACACTTATTATAAATTATATTTGATCATGTATATTCTATTTACTGTTWAAATGAATAAAACAAAACAGATGCATGTAATACAGCATTCAGTTTATCTGTAATAGACTTAACTGAACGTCAGTGGTCTTGTTTAAATCAGCTACATGTACTATTAAAAAGAGAGCTGCTAGCACCTACAGCATCTCCTCTTGTTCCCATGTCATCGTTCTCTGCATGTACCTATTTCTGTTTGTGTTAGTCATCCTCTCTAGGTAAATTGTCCATAAGACCAATGATTCCATCAGCAAATTATCCAGAAAATGCTGTCAGTGCACATGGTGACATTTGTGCCACTGGTGGATTTGTTGCTCTTTCAGTGGTCTAATTAAATTGGCAGTAATCTCCCGTGCCCAGCACTGTTGTCTCCCTTTCTTTGGMACCTTAGTTCAGACCTTCTACTTTTCTCCATCCTTTTAACTGAATATCAAATGCATTATTGATTGCTCCTCTTCCACCCTCCTCACTTCCACTCCCCTCAACTTTTAAAATCTTTTTTTGGATTGGCAGTATCACCCAGACAAGCAGAGCGCAGATGTGGCAGCAGCAGAAGTGGAGAAGCGCGTGCAGAGGTTCATCGAAATTGATCAAGCGTGGAAAATTCTAGGGAACGAAGAGACAAAAAAGGAGTATGACCTGCAGCAGCGCGGTAGGTTCCTGCCAAGGAGCGCTGTAGTGGCAGCAGCTCTTTAAAGCAGGGTCTGGGTGTAGCAGTTAGCTGGTATTTTAAAATGCTGTTTATTGCTGAATCAAATCTTTCTTTCGCTCTTGTCCCACTTTCAAATGTGGATACATTATTTATAGCTTTTGCTACACATACATTACTTAGTGCAAACATTGAATTACTTCCAACAAAACATTAGGTGGTGGTATTCCTAATAATGAATATGAAAGTTAGACTAATTACAGAGCTTAGCCCTTTTTAAAGCAGCTTCATTAAGTGTTCTTAATTTCTTAAATTTAAGTCCTATACTGTATTTTGTTGCAATATTTTAGATATAGATATTATGCAGTTTATATCTCGTGTTCAATGCATATGGCTTTAAAAACACTTCAGAATCATTAAGGCAGATTCTTTTTGTGCCTGTGTGTTAGGGTAGCTTTCATAATTCATCTGTAATCTAAACTCGCCTTTTTAAAGCAGGTTTATAAATAATATTCCAATATAACACATTAACTAGGCAGCTCTAGCATGCCTTTCTTTTTATACCTCTCAGAAAATAGCTTCTTAAAACAGTGACAGGCTGTTGTGAAAAAGAAAGGGGGGAAATGTAGGTCAGGTCTGTCACACATGGACTACCATTACATGAAGTGATAGGCTGTCTTTCTGCTCTGGCCTCAGGATAGGAGTCCCTCAGCCTTCCATTAGAACCTTCAATAAATGTATATCCACCCTACATGTTAATGGGGGGAGTCAATAATAGTGTATTGCCTTGGGGAAAACACTCAGTGGCACTCTGCACTAACACACTCGGGTCCAGCATTGATGTGTAGCCACCACCACTTCTGAATGTGTCTGATAAAAGCCCACTGTCTCTGAAGCTTGTTATTGAATTCTCTTCCATTGTACATTGGCACACCATCAGACCTTTCTCTCTTGTGCTGATTTTTAACTCCCCTGCCGCTGTGGATACCAGAACTTTGAGAGACAAAGGCTTAGTCATTCTAGCAGATATGCATCACTGCCGGATGAAAAGGGGGATATATAATTGTATATACCCAGTATGAATTCTCTAGTTAAATAATCTTGTATTTCAGACTTTGTGTAGGGTTTGGAAAAGAGAATTATTGAACAAATATTTGAAAATTTGAAAGAAATGGATTTGGTGCTAATTTCTTCTCTCTAATGTAAACAGTATTGATTATCATCTCATGATGATAATTATCATTATGAATTATCATCTCAAGCTTATTTTAAAAAATTGATTTAATGCCAGAACAGGAATTTCTGCTACCCTCTCATTCTGTTGTACTCTTAGCTTTGTAAGTATCAGCAGTGTCATCCATTTTCACAAACTGCACATATGCAGGAAAAATGAAATATTTTCATTCAGTTAAGTCCTTCACGGATGTAGTGAAATTTACCTAAAGCTTAAATACTGAACATGAAGTGTTAATTTTCTTGGGTCAGCTTTATCCAATGAGGTCCAGAAAACTGCACCAAGAATTAATAACCTACTTTGTTTTCCCATGGTATTAAAGGATCTTACTATAAACTAGTTTCAGCAGAATTTATGCTATGATATTTTAAAGGTTATCTATATTTATTGAGATTCTTTTGCATCCACATGATTTTTCCTAAAGAGCCATCTGAAGACTGTAAAAATACTTAGTAAAAAAAAGAGAACAAATCATGCTTTTGAATGCTCATTTGACACTCAGCTGTGTATTTTGAAAATGGGATATATGTTCATAAAGAAGATCCTATTCACAGAGGATCCAGTGTTTCAAACTAAGCAAAACATGTAACGTCTATGTGCAGTGTTGCTGGATCCTTTGCAGCATGTTCACTAGCAGCACAATGATGGTGAAATAAAGTAAACTCTAGTTGTCTGACTGCCTGTCAAGTTACTTCTGAAGTCATGATTCTAGACAAATTCATAGACACTGCTGTAAATGCTCACAGAAACAAAGGAACTAAGACAGTGGCTAAGGGAAACAGTGGAGAGAGAGAAAATATAGCAAGTTAGTAAAATTTTTTAAAGCCTAGGAAGCAGAATCTGAACAATGCCAGTGCGCACATGTGTGCGGCAGCCAGCCAGGAAGACGTCCTTTGTACTGTAGTCTCTTTCCCATTGCACAGATTGTTTATTTGTGTGTGTCTTATTGTATTAACTACTGTATTAACTAATCCTTAGTTCCTTGGCTCAGAAATTAGTGGCCAGAGAAGTTCTGCAATTCTGTGGGGTGCCATGGCTTTTTTTTTTTTTTTTTTTTGAATCCTTGTGAATAACAAGTGAATGTGCTCTCATATTTTAAATAGTTTTCTCTGAAGGTCTCCTAGTAATTTTCTGTGCCTTCAGGACACAGTACTAAAGAGCAACAGACAAACCTCAAACTGTTTAGAGGTTTGGCTTAGATACTTATCCAAACCTTCCTGGTCTGGAAACCTTACAAGAACTGCCTTTTTTGTATGTTTTGTTGATATTTTTTCTAACTCCTTGTTTTGTCATATTGGTAATGACGTAAGAATACCTTTTTATCTTTTGCTTCCAGTCTCTGTGAAAAATCTGGGGGATGGGAAAAAAGCCATATCACAGTTTACCTGTTACAAAGGGACCTTTTTCTTCAACTTCATCTTAAGGATTTTCCATTGTTCATTTGGTATCCTATTTAGAAAAGATGAATATGCAGTTAAAATCAACAGTCTGACAGTAATAATTACCAAATGTTTTTCAGCGAGTTTAACTTGGAGACAATCTGGATTATAGTTTTCATATCAGAAGTTATCTGAGGCCTAAAAGTTTGATTTTGTTGCACTTGAAAGAATAAACAATTTTTCATAGAATTAGAGAATCGTGTAGGTTGGAAGGGATCTCCACAGGTCATCTAGTCCAATCTCCTGCTCAAAGTAGGTCCAGTTAGATGACTTGCTCAGACCTTGTCCAGTCTAATCTTAAATATCTCCAAAGATGGAGATTCTACAACTGCTCTGGGCAGCGTGTTCCAATGTTTGAACAACCTCAGGTTAAAAATGTTTTCCTTATATCCTTATTTCCTTATATCAAGAATTTCCCTTTAGGCAACTTGTGCCTTTTGCCTCTCATGCCTCCACTGTGTGCCTCTGAGAAGTCTTCTCCACACCCTCCCATTAGGTAGCTCTGAACGAGATGCCCCCTTAGAAAGCCCAGTTCTCTCAGCCTCTCCCTGTACGTCGTGTGCCCCTGCCCTGACCGTGTTGATAATGCACTGGACTCGCTCCAGGATGTCAGTGTCTTGTACTGGGGAGCCCAAAATTGGAAACAATACTCCCGATGCTCTCGTAAGTGCTGAGCAGAGGGGAAAAGGTCCCTTTGAATAGCAGTTCTGCAACTTGTGTGGAATTTTGTTGACTTAAATACAAAGGAAGTGTGTATCTAAACAATCACATAACTAAGATGATGAATTTTACCACTTAATTTTATGTTTGGCTAATTAAAGATGGAATAATTAATAGAAGGGTAAGAAAATTAATAAATCAGTGACTTTCAGTGATTAATTTCTGAAACTAAATATAGCAAGCAATTCAAAACCAATAATGGGTGGACACTAAAATTAGTTGCTTTGTATAAATTTATTGGGGTGGGACACCAAAACTTAAGAATAGATTATCCCCCCCTCCCCCAGCTATGGCTCCAGTGAGGTTCTCTCCAGGATAACGTTTTTATATGTGATGATGGACACAGGTGTCCATAAAGTACAACCATTTGTAGGGCTGAGGATGTAATCATCAATGGGCATTTTCCTACTTGAGCACATACCTGCTGTTGATTTTYAATTTTTTAATTTTATTTTTAGAAAATTATTAAAGATGCAATTTTCATACATGAATACATTTTTCAGCATTATTTTCCCTTTTGCTCTTGCTTCATTTCTTAGGACCTGTAATTCTTGATATCTAATTGGAATTTCCAGTGTTTCAACTTGCATCACTTGTCTCTCATCCTGTCACTGTGCACCTCTGAAAAGGATCTGGTTCCATCTTCTCTGATGCCCTCCCATTAGGTAGTTGAACAGAGCAATAAGCCTAAAATAGCTCAGTTTAGAATGTCTGGCTGTTAATTCAACTTTCACTGACAATGTTATTATTTTTAAAACTTGAAAATCTTTTGAGGATGTGTCCTCACTCTCAGCAGTTAAACAATGTTTCTACTCCAAGTTTAGAAAGGGAGTCTTATATAGGTGTAGTCACAAATTAGGAAACTGAAAAACAGAGCTAAATAAGATGTAGCTCCTTTTTCTCCTCTTGCTCCTTCCCTTTCCTCTTCTAATACAGTAAACTGAAAAGAGCGCTTTGAAGATGGTCACTTTCCCTTTTATCCAATATTCCCTACTGCTACAGCTATGCAGTGATGATGCTGTATTAGACATAAAGATATTTTAAGTAATTTGGTAAATAGGATGTCAGAAGAATAGCATTATAAATCCACTACAAGAATAAGCAGGAGAAGCAAGATAAAAGCCTACAACAATGCTTTTAGTAGCTAGCAGAAATGACAATTGAACACCTCGACTACCATATTATAAGAAAAAAGTTGAATGCAGCATATTTTAGTTCCTTGTTAAGAGAATTTATTCTTTACAAGTACTTTTAAACTAAAATAAAGCTTTAAACATGGCCATTAAATTAGGCTTTTCAGTGTGCCAGGTCATACTCTGAAGTGACAGAACTGTATGTCTGTCTGTAACCAAGCATTTTGCAGTTATAGACCCTCAACTAATGTTGGAACATAAGCTTCTACCACAACTCTGTGGGTTTAACTTTAGTCTGTATTGACTACAAGTGAAGCAGTATTCTCCTTCAGCAAATACATACTTTTTCATTAAGAAAACTCTTAACACACAACTTCTTTATAATTGTTAATAAAAGCAAGCACGGTTATTTTAAATTATGTAAGAGATTCAAGAAACTTAAGAAACTGCTTACAAAATAAATAGCCTATGGAGAAAATGGAACTTCTGAAAATATTCAGATTTTGAGTACTGTGATAGCTGATTTTGTCTAATCATTTTGAGACTGAGTAGATACTATGAACTGTATTTGGTCTGGCAATGCGTATCTTGAACTTTTTTTAATGACCTGTGTTGAAAGAAAAATCCAATCCTTCCAAGAATAAGATAAAGAGCTAGAAAAATCTTTTAAGTATTATGACTATTTTTACTATTATCATGAACTGTTAAAAGGGTTAAATTTCCGTTTACTGCTTGCACCCCCCTTAAAACTCAGCCCTAAATAGCCCAAGAAATATTTATTGTATCCTCAAGTGAAACTTAATACCTTTCCTCTTTTACAATTTCTGAATGACCCAGCAAGAGCTCTAGTAAAGCTTTACTGAACCAAGCTGCTAATAGTTATTTAATGTTCTTCTGTAGCCTGAAAGAATCTCAGTAGATTTTTTTCCTTTTAATCTCTTTGAATTGCAGGCTCATAAACCTCTCTGATGAGCCTGCCAGTGTTTTCTTAGATCCTGCAGTTGAGACAATGGAGCTGCAGAATCCTTTCACCTCTTGTTGTCAGACAAATCCAATAGATTGCAAGGCCAGGCAGGCTACGCTTCTTGTGAATTTAATTTTGTTTTTTCAAGTTATGATGGGTAATCAGGTCTTCATGGTTTTCTGTATCTGTTCAGGAATATGTTTCACAAAGTACAATGCTACACAGAATTCTACAAACTGAGCTCCCGTCACATTGAAGTAAGCACACCAAACATAACGCAGCATTGGTAACAATACCACTTAAATAGCCTTCTCCTCCTTCAAGGGAATAAAAATCAGACACCAGTTTACTTCAGGCAACTGTTAACCACACATAGCTGTAAGATGCATGATAATAATGATGTACGTGAAATAATAAGGAAGAGCACAAGAAATAACAGAGAAACTAACACACACTGTGAAAACTGTTAGGTTTGTAGTCTTGCTTGTAAGTTCCCCAAACTCATATTAGGCTCAGCCTCTTATGTTTAAATAATTGGCCAAATCTATTTGTGCTGTCTTTAAGGCATTTTAGATTGGATAGTATATTGAATAGAAGAGCTAAAAGGAAAATAACTTTGTTCAGCTCTGGAAAATGAGTTTCTCCTGCTTGATGCAGGCAAGCAAATAATCGCAGCATGCAAAATTGTGACTGCCAATGTGGGTACTGGATTATGTGTTATGTTTGGAGACTTATTCAGGAAGAGAATTTATTAATTGAAAATTAACATTTTTAAGATAACCAGTGAACTCTTTCAGGATTGAGCATCAGACTAGGAATRATCTCCATCCAGACTGGGAACTGTATGGAAGATGAATTTTGCCTGTAGAGCTTTTTAATTACAATTGCAGTAATGATTTAGAAAAGCTTGGTTGAAATTCTGTTCACTGGGCTTCATCCTGTACTATATTTGTAATATGAGAGATGGTAGTTCCTCAGCTGCCTTCTTCATTACTTTGCCAGTAACTTTACTTCAGGAAGTATGGTAACCTTGTGAATTTGTATCTCGCCACTTCTCTTCATGGCACCATATGGTTCATCTGTCCTTATATTTTCTACTAGCAAGACATGACCCAGACCTCCACCTCCAATCCTGCAAAATTTGTTCGGACTGAAATCCTGTATCATGAATTTGAAATAGGACAGCCTGATTTCTTTTTAATTCAGTTTTTTGCTACCTGTAAATGAAGCTGAGAAACAACTGCTCTTCCTACAACCATTTTCCTTTGCAGTTTTTTCTTCCTACTATTCAAAACTCAGCAGAATAGGAAGAGCTTGTGTTTTTCATACTATTCTCACAGTCTTAGTAGTTGTCTCCCACTGCAGTGGAGAAAAGAACCTGAAGGTAGACTTCAGCAACTTGATCTCTGCTTTTTTCTCCTCAGAAAAGAGGAGGAGGAATCTAGTTCACACAAGGCCTGCTGGAGGAAAGGCCTCTGACAGTTTTTGTGGGTGCTTTCAGGCCATTCACAGTTCCTGTTATAATGTTTCATGGCTAACAGGCTGTAAGTGGTATTAAACCAGACTACTTTCAGGTAACATTAGAGTATATTTGGCATGAGTTAAGATGATCTAATGGTTTATTTTATTTTGGACATTTCATGCAGTTAACCAGTGTTCTGGTGAGGTGAGTGTCGCTGGTGAGGAGAGAAATGATGTTGTCACTTTGTATAACCAAAACTAAAACATGACTCCTAGCTCTGGGTATGTAACTGAGAGCAGGAACAACAATAAGAATGCCGGATTGAGAGCTGTGTCTTCCAGTCGTCTTTCATCATTACTCTCTTGCTGTCCCCCCCCGCCCCTCCACCACCACCTCCTTTGACATCAATAAGTATTAGGTGTGAGTGGGCTAATTATCTTTTAATCCTGACCTTTTTACTACCGAATAGGTGTTCAGCAAAACATAAAAAGGGGCTGTATTGATCCTCTCATTATTTCCAATGTGTCTGATTTGTTTTAATCTTTTTCATTAAAACTAATTTAGGTGAAGCTCATTCCCAAGGATCTATAACATATATTTCAATTAAAATTAGAATAGTAATTTAGTTACAAAATAAAGTTTGGCACTTAATATTTCTGGTTTGAATGACTTTTAAATTTGGCTATAAATATCCAATTTTAAAAAACATATAAAATGCAAGTATTAACTAGACTTTTTTTTTTCCACTGATGTATAAGGACAATTAAAATGTTCAGTGGTTCATTTCACTACTGGTACATTACATTAATACTCTTATCTATTATAACATGCTCTTAAAACTGATAGATCCATGAAAGGAAAACAACTGAAAAAAACAGGTTAGATTTAAAAATTAATTTAGATGACTCTATAGCTATTGCTAGGGTTATACTTTCACAGTAGCCTTAAAGTTATTTGTAACAACTTATCTTACTTTGTTGTAAGTTAGGAATCTTATTTGTGAACAGCTTGGTTTATATAGTTAATTTGTTAAATCAGCTAATAAAATAGTGCTCTGTATCTGTCCGAATCACTGTTGCATTTTTTACAATGTGTTAGCAAGTTCTGAAAAGCGAGGTTGTTGCAATCAGATGATGACATTTGGTGATAAAGGAGGAAATAGTCCATTATCTGATCAGAATAAAGGTTGGAAACATGCTGTTTTTCTGGGGTTTTACTGGAATGCTTATAAATAACTGTCTTACAGAAACATGAGGGAAAATATATTCAAATAACTACAGTCTGCTCAGCATCACAGACCATCACCTGCCAGGGCTTCAAGTTATGATCAGAATCTCCCAAATTAGAATGTTACTACCATTCAGTTACAGAAATATTACACAATATTTTGTTTCTAAAAGCTTTTTAAAATGTTGAATTTCAAATGATAAATGACTAGAATTTGATCTGTACTATATTCCTAAGTACCTTAGACTCCTGCATTTTAGTTAGTATCGTATCTCTCAGTGAAGTAGTCAACAAAATATAATCTCTCCTCCCTGGATTATTTTATTTTACATTAAGTGACCACTTAATGAAATCTAGATTCAGTTTGGGAGCAGAAACTGGACCCTAATCATTAGACTACAGAATTGTGATCCCTGTCTTGTGTCCGTTTTGTTCCAGGGAATTACTTTCCATAGTGCAAGAACTTCCATGGAAAGGGGAGAATTTTCTCACCTRGAATAACATTGTAGAGAGCATCCAACCTCTCCTATCATAGCTAGAGGAGATAGCTGTGAAGCACCCTTCTTTCTACTTTCCAGAGTGAAGAAGAGTTTACATGGGAGAATCTGGGAACCCATTCAGAATACCGTACAATCTAGTGATTAGAGCAATTTCTTGGGAGTTAAAATAATTTAAAGTACTCAGGACCTCTGACTTTTTCATCAAGTGTTCAATAAACAGTTCTAGAATAAGAACTTCCTTCACTGTCCTCTTACCTTTCATAGAAAGCCATACACAACAGTACATTTTGTAGGAAGCTTGATGTTATTAAACTAGAATACTCACTGAAAACTCACTGAACCAGGTGAAGGAACACCTACTTTCTTGATAACAACCTGGTTTAAACCTGAAATAAGGACTAAGCTACTGAGTCTTGGCAAATCTAAGACATTTATGTGTATGTGTTAAAGATCTGCTTTCAGGCATTTCTGGTTCTTAACAATAAGGAACTACAGTGTCTGTGGAGCTGGAGCTTCCACATGTCAGGCAGCAGCTGGAAGGTTTTGTATAATAAATTATAAGGTTTCTATGTCCTTTCTTGGATATTACCTTTTATTGCTTCATTTGCAATTTTGTTGAGCAAAGTCTCACATTGTCAATTTAACTTTGTGTGAACTGTGTGCATCAAATGCAAGAATGCTGATAAATTACAAAAGCCCAGGATATCTGCTTTTCCAAAATGGTGCTTTGAATTGTATTGCACACTTTACATTTAATTTCATATTGTAATTCAGTTCAAGTTGAAAGAACGTAGGAGATTTTATGGCAACACATTTCAATCTGTGCTGAGAGACTCTTTCCTACTCTAAAACTGGTTTTTGAGTATCTTTTGTCAGTGCAGGAATCCTAGTGTTCTTCTCACAGGCAGCTCTAACAAGTATTTGGTGCTTATACAGGGGTTCTTATTTGTCTTCTCCTTTCAAAAGTACAAGTAAACAGAGGCTCACAGTTTCAGCTTGTAGATGTATAGCTACAGCTAGGCTTTCTAAAGGTATTTTATTTCAAAACAAAAGTTTGCCCTTAATTTAACTGTCAATTTTTGGGATCAGCAAAAGAATGGATATCAGTGATGTTTTTCTTACAGTAATACATCTTCAGCATTTACTTTCCTGGGTACAGAAAGACATTCCCAAGCATATGCAGAGATACGGAAGCTACAGTTTTAGAGAACTGCATTTTTAATGGTATGACTCTCCAGTAGGGGCAAAATTGAACTGCTGGGTATATAAAACCATTAATTTACAGAGAAGAAATAAGGACCTGTATGTTACTAGAGCTGAACATTTGTCACTGTTTACTTTGTAGAAGATAATCTGACAAAAGAATGGCCACTGCATGCACAGATTTATCTTGAGGATATGTCCTGGAATGAAGGTATGAGTGTCTCACTTCTTGTTCTCAGTGCCTTTCATTGTCATTCATTAGAAATGTTTTCTATTTTTTTCCTGTATCTTATACCTTTGCGTTGTGCTTTTTTTAACTTTCTCTTTCAAATTAGTTCCCTCTCCTTCACTTTTTTTTTTAATATRTTTTCCTCTTATTTAGCTATTCTATTGTCTGTTATTGCCTGCTGTTTTTCCATTTCTCTGTTAGTTCCTGTCAATCCTATCTTTTGAAAGTCTACTGAAGTCTTTCTCTAGCACTGTACAGTCAGAATTGGCACTTAACTTTTTGTGCTTTTATTGTGTATTCATTCTTCACCTCCTTTTTTTCCTGTTTGGATGTTGAGAGCTTGCAGGACCATTTTTTCACCTAGCTATCTTCTTGTAGCATAAATGATTTTTTAGATTTCTGGATTCTCTCAATCTCTCATGTATCTTCTTGTGCCTTCTGTGGTGTGTAGGATGCAAGTGTTCTCATACGTATTTTCCCTTCTAACAGTGTTTTACTTTTTTCCTTTATTTCACTCTAGCTTTTATCATTTGACTTGCTTTTTGGATGGCTGTTTCTGATTTCTTTTTTTCTTCCTGCCCCAAGCTGGGTGGCAAAAATTTAACTTTTCCTTTCTTCTGTTATATGCTTCTTCACTGTGGTAGCCTATTTTAGAACCATCTGTGATCTGACATCTGTATAACTAACCCCCCTTATTTTGTTCTTAATTGCTTTCCTGATCTCTTTAAAGTTCTCGGTACTTTGTCAGAATCAAGTCTCATTCAGAAATATTCAGTGGCTTAGTCCTTTTAACATATGGCTGGTTCACTGATGTGCACCTTCTTAGTATTTGCTCTTTTAAAGAAAGACTACACTGACCCTAGTTGCTTAGCCTAAGAACTTCTCAGTCACTAAAACACACTTCAAGAGTAAGTTATATCTTGAGCAGCAAATGATAGCATAGGTACTGATATTCACAATCCAACAATGAGAGGTCATACCTGCAAATTATGTTTTGTTATTAACAGCAGCTTTGTGAAGAATAATCTAAAATAATTTCTTGGGTTTTTTTTCAAGCACTAAAGGTTTTTTCTGTTTTCTTTTGTGGCAGGTGGACAATGTTATACTCTTTCATGCCGATGTGGTGGAAATTACACTGTCTCCCAGACTGAAACCAAAGAGGTGTCTTTGGTTTGTTGTGATACCTGTTCGCTTGTTATAGAGATCCTTCAGTGATTGTTTCAATCATGCACATTAACAGTTAAAAACTTTTTAAAGACACTGGACAGAAACACTGGACAAACAGGGGACAGCATCTGCTAAGAAATACGTTAAAGAAAAGGAAGGCACTGCAAGAACAAGTTCAGTCAGGCTTAAAAAAAGGAAATATGCATAACTGCTAACATAGTTCTACAGAAATGAAGATTGTTTTATCCTCCTTTATTAAAGAGCTATTTATTCCCTTCACTCCGGAAGTGAACACTAAGTTCTGTACAACTGGAATGTATCTTGTGCTGTAAATGACATTTCTTTCCCAGGTAAGAACAGAGTACTTCTTTCAATTTCAGTCTATATCAGCTACAGCTTGGGTGCTACCTCCTAAGTTAAATCCTTTTAACAGCTCAGTTAGCAAAATTTAATCAGAAATCATACATGTGAGAATCCTTTGAAGATAATGAAGAGTAAGGCACATAAATGTAAAACAGAAACATTTTTGATTTCTATGCTAAATATATAACTTATTCTACATTGATTCCTCACAAAGATTTCAGTCTTGGAAAGAGGTGGCAGAGAACTGCAGAGCTAAGAGGCTGGCTCTCTCAATACCGAGTAGTGTGTATATGCCTCTGCACTGGAACGTAGCAGTGCAGCTGCATTAATTTTTTAGCTTGCAGCAGGAGCATGCTTTTGAATTGAATATCTTGACTATACCTCCATCACCTGAACAAATGCAATCTTGATTCCTTAGATCAAGGAAGCAGGAAGATGCACTCTCACCCCTAATGGGTGTGCAGTCCACAGGGCCAAACTAGAGCTAGTTTGAGGAAAAAAACTACAGAATACATACAAATAAGCAGATATCAGATCCTGAGCCTCACTTTTACTCTTTTCAGTAACCTTTTCAGTGCCTTTTACTAATGTATGCATTGTCTATGCGTGGCTCTAGATGTGCAGCAGTATAACTCTGCATTGCATCTCCTTCATCCCTTGTTAACAGTCAATGTTAACCTTATCTTGTAGAAAGAATCAAAACTTTCTAATAAATGTAAGCACTTACTGTGAATAGCCAGAGGAGACAGAGTAAGAGACATACCATTTTTGATGGTGATGATGATGGCAGTATATCATTTCAACTTTTAAATTAGATGTAATTTCAGGAAAAAAAATGATCTCTGTCAGGTAATACTTGTATTTATTCTAAGCAAAAATAGTTCCATTGATTTAGTAGAAAGTAGTATGAAAGCTGGCAATAGTCACTAATTATTTTAATCGTCAAGAAATCTATGGCCATTAGGGCTTGCACGTAGAAATCCAAAGTCATTCAGAGGCCATATCTGTAAAATAAAATACAGCAACAAATAAGAGATTTTATCACAACTTAAAGTTCAGTATTATTATTCTTATTATTATCATATACTTTCCATAAACTGTATCATTTCTTAACTCTTTGGTTGACAGTATAGCAAAAGGATAGAAACTTTTCTCACCTGTTTACTTTCTTTACTGAGGATAATGTATTACATATACTAGGAGAAATCCTCATCTCCATGCTAGTTGTCAAGAACCAATTTACATAAAGCATGCCTTGCTGTGGAGAACTTCCCAAATTAATTTTTTTTTTCAGCCTTGGAAATAAATACATTGCTAGAAAGTATTTTTTTTAATTCTAGATTTTCTGGCTTGTGAACCTTATAAGAACTTAGAAGACAAAGTATATATTTTGATACATGTGGGAGAGGAAAGAATACCATGAACATCAACTACCAGTGAATGTAGTTCTGTGAGGCATATTTTTGCACAATAGGCATTTGAATTGCAAACACTCAGGCTAAAAAAAAAAAATCTGGAGGCTTATAAGTGAGCTTAGACCATGCAGATAGGTATAAACAGGTGGAGCACCAGTCATCATCAGGTGCTCTCGACCAAGAGGCTCCTCTGAGAGGAGAACATGGAAAGGAAAGAACACAAGTCATGCCCATGTACAGGCACAAGTGTCAGAGAAAGATGCTCACTGGTAAGATTTTTTTCCTCCAGCAGTTGTCTATATTACATAGCTATTCATACTGTTGATGACTCCCAAGAGTACTTTCTTCTGAACACCCACTAATAAAATGTATGCATGTCTTGGATGTTAAGAGAGTAATAGGGGATCAGAGAGTCTTTTACACTTTGTCCTTTGTCTCCCTTGGCCGCCTACATCTTTTCATTACAAATTCTCTCAAAGATGGCATGGGGGGGCTCAGCAGGAAGAAGGGAAAGAGATGATTTTGAAGAATAAATCCCATTCTGTGGCTCTAATCCCATGAAAATCTCAGAGCCCCTGCTCAAGATGGAGAGCTAGACAGAGAAAGGTTTGTTCCCAAAGAATTTGTTAGAATGTATCTCTTACTCATTTTTTTTTCTTAGAATTTGGTCTTAAGGAAGGTATAGAGTCACCTTCCAGGAACAGCAAACTCCTCTTCCACAGAGTTCATAGAACAGCCGCAGCATAGTAGGAGCCTTTGCTGTGTTGTGTGTGGAGTGCAAAAGCAATTTCCTCAGCTTGAAAGCAGAAGCACAGTGCCAGGATTTGGTATTTCAGTCTCCATGATTTATCCCCTGTAGTGAAGCCAATGACAGGCCGAGGCAGTTCTTAAGGATGGGAGATGCAGTAACAAGACTTAGCATTAAGTTATGCTAGATTGGGACAATGCACTGCTAGAAGCACTCTAGTCTTGCCTCCCCCTTCAGGCCCCTTGCAGCGCTGTGGTAAGTTGCCATCAGTATCTGGCCCTGCAGGAAGCTGGAAGGGTGAGTGATCCCCAGGACCTCAAGTTCTGCAGATCTGAAAAAGCCCCAAAGCCCTGTTGCTTAAATATCTTTGAAAATACTTATCTTTTTTGGCAYGTGCGGTTAGAGGAGAGCATGAGGGACACCTGCGGATGTACATAAATACACAGAGATAAGAGTCTGGTCTCTCTATCTTTATTAGCCACTGAGCTATCTGAAGTTCCACAGAAGTACGTAGCTATATGGTACAATAACAGAAGGATACCTGTGATCTTGGCTAGAAGTAAAGTTACAGAATTCAAGGTTCTCCAGAGAGGGTCGATGCTGGGTGTCAAGTCTTTTCTTTGGTCTCAAAGGCAACCATGAGTGAAAAAGGAGAACAGGAATGTCCCATGTTACAGGCTGATACAAGTAGCCTGGAAGAGTTTCTTAGGCCATTCACTACTGCACAAATCTTACTTGAGGCAGCTTGAAACACATGTATTGCAATTTGACTTTATTTCAGTAAAAATAACAACATTTGTTGTAAATTCTGTTTTGACTATTTGGTTTCAAAGGCATCAGAGTAGTTTTACTGGTAGATTTAAAATAAAAATGATGTTTTATCCAGTCTGCATACATGAAAGAATCCAAGAAATAATACTTATGGTTGGAAGGGAGAGAAAACAAGCATTCTATGTGAAACAAAGACATGCCACTGTGTATAATAATTCAAGTCTTTTAAAGTTATGACAGAAGTTGAGTCTGACTTGTTGGTTCAAACTGGCTAGTCCAATTAGTGGCTCTTTCCCCTTGCCCTCTTCATCTTGCCTATGTAGATTTGATCTGATGGATGGGGGATAAAAGGGGCTAACTAGCTCTTTTGAAGATACTCTGCAGCTTTATTTTTGACTTGAAGCCTATGTCCAGGGAATGTATCGGACATCTTATCTAGGACAGCATGAAGCATGAGTACTGTCAAAGTGGGAGTCCCCTTAATGGAAGCATTTTAATGCATCTATGGCTACTTTGATTTCAGTGGCCTTTTTACAGAATAAACTTGTTCCTCAGAGTAGCAGCTGATATGCCAGCAGGGAAGAAAAGGGGCAAAAATAATCAAGTTGTCACTACTTTATCAGTTAAAAAAAATGGTACACCAACATTGCCCGAGTCTCTTAGGTCTGAACTTCACAGATAAGCTGCAGAGAGAACATTTCTTTTTTGCCAAGAATAGGTTGCCTAAACAAACTTGGTATAAGCTTGCTCTTCTGTTGAAAACCATTACTTCCCAATTAGAGTGGCAACATTCCTGCTAGCAGAGGTTTTTTGCATCCTTTACTAAAAAGGTAATTTAATATTCAAAGGTATTATTGCATCTGTTTCTTCAAAAGCCACTGTAAGATGAAGCCAAGTAAGCTCCTATTCTTAAGGTAGTAAGAGATTTTTCACTGAAGAAAGGCAAAACCTCTAGCAGAAGAAACTACATTAAAAAGCATGTATAAGGTTTTGGCCAATGGTCTACTAATTAGCTACCACATGGGTATTCTGCTGCCTTTCACTGTAATGTCAGAAGGAACATACAATAGCAAGATCAATGTATTCTGATGAATCACCATAAATAACCCAAACTATAAGTGCTTTTGAAGAGTAAAATATTTTTTGCTTTTGTTAGGTACCATATACTTAAATCTTATTAAAATGTTAATAATCACTGTCATACGCATCATCATAAAACAACTGCTATAAAATTTGTTTAAAAAAATTTTGATGAGTATCAATAGATAGCTTATTATCTTTTAAAATAGACAATATTCTGGAGTCCTAAAGTATTTCTTCAACAGGTAATTTTAGAGAGTTTACTGTGTGCTTTAGAGTTCAGTCCTGTCAGTCACTTCACTAATGTCTCTCAGACACCTATTTTGTTGGGGTACAAGCTGAACACAAGTTTATTTCTGTGGAGAGATACTGTGAATAATTATGGCTGTCCACATGCCTAGGTTATTAATTTATAAATTATCTGGTAACAGTCCCCTTAAAGTAGTAAATACCAGTTTTTCCTTTATGAGCACATGTTAGATTTTTTTTTTCAGTTGGATGATTAATACCAGATTCTTATTAAAAGGGCTGTCAGTATATTACTTGTATTTTAGCAGTTAATAATCCAAGTTAAAAATTAGGTCACAAGAATAGACCAATTTAGATTCATCATTTTTTTGCTCTAGTATACATGGTAAGACAAACAATACAAAGAAGAAACAGGGAGCACTCAATACACACTAGGGAAGAACTCAAAGCAAATGTTTTAATAATCCATAAAGAACAGAGGTCAAACAAAGCTGGGGGGGGGGGCATGTTATTTCAGGTTTAGTTAGCAATTAGTGATTGTGGTCAGTAGTTGCAAGGTTTTTTGAAAAGTCCTAAGTTTGTGTTCATAAAAAATGAACTTTAAGTCTTTCCAATTTAACAGTTTTGCATACTTAATCTTCTCTGTGCATATAATATAGCTGTGCTAAATTATGTATTTGCTGTTGTGTTGAAATGTATGGAGAAGAGTTTTCAAAACCTTTTTCATTGTTCTGAATGGCAGCATTTTAAATCTAGCTTTCTAAAAGCTAGTGCATAAGCCTACAGCATTAAACCCCCTTATTTCTTATATTAAACTTTTTATGGAGAGGAAATTGTCTTCTTTTTGGTAAATGACTAAATTAATAGTGCAGATATGAATATGAAAGTGTAATTTAGTGAGAAATAAAGATACAGGATGGTTAAAAAACGGAAGGAGAAGGAATCATGCAGATTTATACAATTCAGTTTTAATGCAAGCATRTATATTTTTTTAAGAAGTAAAGGACAATTATGGTGGTATAGATTTGATTCTACAGTTAGGGGTGTTTTACAGATTTAGCTTGAAAAGCAGTAAGGCCATAAATTATGTATGCAAGTCTTAGAAAGCTGACCTTTTCCTCCTTTTTTTTTTCCTTGCATTATTGCAAACTATATTTCTCAAATTAGAACAACAGTGAAATACAAAACTGTCCTTTTCCACCATTTTGCAGAGACAAGAATCAAATTAAGGATGGAATGTATTTTTCATGCGGTAAGGGGGTGGGGGGAGGCAGTATGGACACACAAACCTGTGTGTACACGTGTGTTTGTATCAGGTTTGGATTTCCTTGCAAAATAATTCATTCCATTTAAGTGGCAGTGATGCTCAAAGAATGCTCTTCAAGAAAACTAATCCTCCCTCAAAAACCCCGTAGCTGAATCACCCTATTACAGCAAGTGCCCAGTGTCCTCAAGCTTTCATTCACATTTGTTTTGGTCAGACTGTTAAGGAGGTAAGTTTTAATGCCTCACACCCAGGCATTACAAAAGTATTAATGTAACTATATTCAAATACTATAAATATACCTTAAAACAAATGCGTCCTCTTATCAGTCCATAAGGAACAGGTCCGTAACACCTGGAATCTGTAGAATTCCTGAGATTATCGCCTTCTAACCAAACATGTCCTTTAGGTACCTATAATTAAGCAACATCAAATAGAAATGTAAAGAGAAAATAGAATTGCATTTCTGTAAGGGAAATTAAGGATCATTTGCCTTAAGATGTATTTTGTAATTTCTGCATTTTATATTTCATTAATATAAAATGAACTAATATTTTATAGACTCTAACACAAACACAGGGCCAGATTGGGAGGGACGAGAGGAAGTGTTCCAAAGTATCTGTTCTGTCATGTGCTCAAAAAACAATGGTTTGCAACAAAAAACCAAAATGAAGATGTAAGAGGTTAGGCCAATGTGACAGGGTCATTAATTTAATAGACTTCAAAAGAGGTCATTAGGATKTTGACTGAAAATCTGCCCTCCTGTCGCAGTAACAGCATGAACAGGGCAGCCACACACTCATCAACATCCTGGGGCCAGCACCAAGGCTAGACCTGTTAGTAGATTCATGATGAACTAACTGGTAATTGATTGTGACATCAATTACGAATAATCTCATCATTTTATCGGAGTGGGCTTGTCAAAGTTCTAATTAAGATCACAGTTCATTCTATGCGCAGGCACAATCCACAACACATTATATTGCAGTAATGATGATCACAAAATAGCAAATCCCATTTTATAATTTGAAAATTAATGATGGTGACCTTATACTCTATGACAAAGACATTTCACTGCCTATATATTTTACACATTAACTATATTACATACCATAGCTTCATGGCATTCACTGACTGGCTCAATGACAAGATGAGAAATAGCAAGATAGCTGTATTAGTTACCTAAGTTTCACGTATGAAAGCTCTGTACTCTTATTTCATACATATAGCCACTACTATATATCTTAAACTAAGCTTTCTGCTTGCAGTACATAAAACTGCTTGGGTATTTAAAAATATATATATATTTCAGATTCAGATAACCTCTTACAAATTACCAGTATTAATTTTTTTTTCCAATCTCTTTTTGTTTCTAAAATTTTAAATCAGGCTGAAATTGTAGCAACATATTCTCAACCTAGGTAATATTTAGCATGGGCTTTAAGGTAATGTACATTTTCCAGAAAGAGTTATGTAGTTGAAACTTTACTATGCCCAGAATTCAGAGCAAAAAAATACAGAAACATAAACTAGTATTTATTTTCCTTCATGGACAGTTAATCTTTAATTTATCAGACACAATAACAAAACAAAACAAAAAATTCCCTATTTCAAAAGGAACTCCGAGTTTGAGCAGTATAAACATTTATGTTTTAGAAACAAACCACACAGGCTTATTAATACAATACACAATTCTAGGGTAATGGRCTAAACAGAAAAAATACCACTGAGAGCTGCTCTAGTAAAGTCTGTATGTAAAGCATTAAGAATAAAACCAGGTCCTCCAGATAAAWGTTTGAGGAAGAAAAACAATCCAACCACTCACTGTGAAACTAGTTTCATCCCTGAGAAAAACACACTTGAACAATAGTTGTTTGTGCATAGAGGTCTCTGGCCAGGTGACACTTACTGGCAATCTGGTCTTTAAATGAGCCTTTTTAGGCTCTTGCTTAGTCACGTTCCTGCCTGTCTGTTACCAGACCAGAATCAGAGGATAGCAAGCTACCCACCGGTCACTCTGTTGAGCTGTGACAAATGTATAAACTGTGGATTAAGAACAAATAAATACCCTATGGGGCTGGACATGAGGTCCATCTAAACCAATATGCTGTCTCTAAGGGTGGCAAAAGGAGATGCTACTCACAGAAGCACGTAAGCCCGGCCCCCTTCTCTCAGCCATTCCCCTAGCATCCTGCATGCTGCGTTAATCATTTTAGAGGGTACATCTCTGCCTAGTCATTTTAGAATCTATTTATGGAGCTGTTGACCATGAATATATCTAAACTCTCCTTAAACCTGTTGATATTGTCTCCCTCTCTCCCCATCTGCTGTGGCAGCAAGTCCCAGAAGTTTACCTACTGCTGTGTAAAGTAGTACCCTTCTTGGCGTTTTAAGCACATCTCCTGTTAGTTTCATTAAGTTCCTTCTTATTCTCCAAATCCATCAATAGAGCAATTCCAGATTCAGCTGGTCTGCCACCTGTGTGATTTCGTAGGCTTATCAGATTGGTGGCACATGCATGGAAGGAGTTTTCTCTAGGAAGACCAGGTTTAGGCTGGATGATTTTTACCCTCCTCATAGTATCAGTCTTGGAGCAGGAAAGGTTTGGTTGGCTTATCCGTTATTTAGTAGACTGCAGGAGTCCAGCCCATGTCAGCAGGGCATAACGGCCACTTTCCAGCTAGTAAACACCAAGTTGCAGGCTGGCAGACTTCTTCCTTGGGATAATGGAGCAGACACTTAGGTCTCTTTTCTTCCTCATATCTGGGATAAGTAGCTCCAAAATAATTCGGTACCCCTCAAATACGCGCATAACTACAATCCTGTTTTTATGCACTAGTTGTAAACCAAGACTAACAGTAATGATTAATTAAAAGTTTCAA
Organism: Apteryx rowi; assembly: GCF_003343035.1. Classification (NCBI taxonomy): domain Eukaryota; kingdom Metazoa; phylum Chordata; class Aves; order Apterygiformes; family Apterygidae; genus Apteryx; species Apteryx rowi. The sequence goes on from NW_020451016.1 coordinate 315,053, forward strand.
CCTGCCATGCTTTCCAGATGTTCTATGTTCATAATACCACTTTCTTCATGTCAGAGGTAATGGAAGATATGAAGCCTCTGTCACCCTCAGATATAAGAAAACCACATTTAGATCTATCTTTAACATGCACTTCAGAGAAGATATTTTATCATTACAGTGAAACAGTGTTGCTGCTACCTATCCAGCCTTGACATTGGAAAGAGATTCAGCATAATCATGAAAAATTAGTATGTGCATAGACCTTATTAAAAAATATGCTACAATCCAATTAAAGAGCAGTAAGATTTCACTATAGCAGCATAAGCATAACATTTAAATTATTTTACTGAACTGTAAAGGAATACATAATAATCTTCACCCCCAAGCATAAATTTACTACAAATCATCTAGTAGCAATGTGTGAGTAAAATTAAGTCCAGGACTGTATAGCTAGCATCATCAGCCACTTTTTAATTAAAAGGCTAATTTACATAAAAGGAAAAAGAATCTCCACTCAAGCAGCTTCACAAGCAAAATAACCAACCAGAAGTTAGTTAAAAGAAACCAAAAAAACAAAATAAGATTTCTATCCAGAATCAAATGACCTGTGTAGAATGTATAACCCTAGCATGTGTGGGCAGATATTTTTGATAGGTCTCCATTTGAGAATGTAATGACATTGCTATTTTCCCTCAAAAATTCTGCAATATACAGCCTATTTGAAACATCCAGCAGAAACCRTTATGTTAGTTGGATACTCATCTCTAGTTATGCACATTCACTATGTCTGTATCTCCTTACAGAGTTTGCTTTTCAGGGGCATATTCAGGTGCAGGTTTGCACAGCAGGTGCAAAGCAGCATTCTGACCTTTCTGCTGTAAAGTCTCCTATCCAACATCTTCCAAAATTACAAATCACACACCAAACTGCTGTCATTTTGAAGGACTTTCCCAACAACTATACAAGGAGGAGAAACATGAATTACTATGACAGGAAGATTTTTAATGACATAAAAAGGCAAATCCCACATTTGCATTTCACATTTCTAGAAGAGCTCCACTCCTTGCACTATGCTACTATTTCATGCCCAGGACACTACCAGCTCCTATTCTACTTTGCTGGTTGTCGTGCTCTTTCACTTTCCCCAATTCATGGGCAGAACACAAAGCTCAGCTGCTACTACGTGAGATGAGGACCCACTCATAGCATAGATATAGCTAAACACTTCTAGACCTTCCCATCTACTATGCTCCAAAAAAGAAAAAAAAAAAGTTGCCAGCTGTGGCATATCACTATTTCTACTACACTGGCTAAACAAGATGTTCATAGTTTGCATTCTAGGTAGAATATCCCCAGTAAAGAATATTCTTACATCCCAAAATTCACTACATATGGTAACTTTCATAGTTCCCTGTGGAAAGTATGACAGGACCCTACACCTCTAAATTTGTCTTTAAGAGTACTGTCACAGTGTATGATTCATCTAGAGATAATACAGTATAATACCTTTGTATGGTGCCTGTCCATCATCTAGGCACTTCACTACAACCTAGAATTAAGACAAGCACTAAAATCACATGAATTACATGAAAATGTAAAACCAAATACTGGTGACAGGCCATAATCATAAAAAAAAGCGCAAAGCTGTTTACACCCCTTTGAAATAAAGGCTAAAGCCAGAATCCTTCAAGGGTTTATGCACCAAGCTATTTCTAGACCACATCACTTATTTCAGTGGGATTACTCACATTGCATAAAGGTAAATCTCTGCCTCAACCTTTGCAGAATCAAGACCCAAGTCTGCAACTCCTCAAAGCTATGTAAACACAATAGCTGTAAACAAGATATGTTTTTAACCAAAAGAAAACTAATCTTTTTGAAGATTTACATTTTTAGTAGGACTATTACTTATACACCAACAGGCTGTTAGTGCCAAGAAAAAAGCAATGGGAAAGCCACTTGCCTGGCAATTCACACTGCTGCATTTTGCTATCTACCAGTGATTAAGACAAAATTAATTGTATCTAAGAAGCACAACCAAAATCACTATTACCATTATACTACAAAAAGCAAGACTGTGAATACAGTAATTTTTTTWAAAAAATACTGACAAGAGTGCCAAACACATTCAACTTAGCTGGGCAGTATTTTAGTTCTTCCTTATAGATACATCAGAACTAAGACATGAAAGTCTTAAAAGCCTAACGACTACACTTTCACATAACTTGTGGGTCACGTGAAAAAACAGCAGTTCCATAGCAGTGCAGGTTCTTTCAGTAACACCCTGCCTCTGATCTTCTACAGACTATTCCCTTTACCTCAGTAACTACTGTGCTTCTGGTTTTGTGCAGATTATCCGAGGATTTATTTTCAAGGAACAGCAGTTCTAAGGGAGAAGGGGTTATCCAAGGTGCAGGTTATATGTATGAGAATACAGGACACTGATTAGGCACCTGACTCTTCCCCCTTCTCCCTTCCAAGGCTGTGAAGGCTCTAGCACAGGAGCAGATACACCAGAAGAGCGAGCTTATCCCGCCAAACAACAGAGCTACATCAGTAGCTTTTTCCATTTCAGCTCAATGAAATAAGCACCTTTCACTGCTACAAAGTGGCTAAATTTGCAAGGCTGTTGTCATTTCCTTGTGCTGGTATAGTTAAACTGGCAAAACTGAAGTACAAACAAGGTCTTTGATGCATGCTTACTAGCATAAAACATTATTTTAGATAAAGGGGGAGGAGAATTGCTAAAAAAAAAATTATATTCTTCCGTTCTTTTTACATGACACCAAACTGAGTAATCTCGATGACTTCAAAACCTGAGATGCCTGTATTGCGTTCACTGGGATACTAGTAAACAAATATATTACTACAAATAAGATTAACAGATAAAATAACCTGTCTCAAAAAAATTTCATTTAGATGGTTTGGGGTTATGTGTTCTGTGGGTTTTTTTGCTTTGTTTTGTTTTGTGGATTTTTTTGGGGGGGTACTGAAGATGGAGAGAAAGAGATTTTTGATAAAGTGGAGCACTATAAACACAAATCTCTTACAATCTCTCCTTTTGGAATTCTAAGCAGTCTGTGTGTGTCAAAGAACATCAACAGGTACAATCAGCTGGGAACGGGTGAAGGCTGAACTTTCGTAAAGTCAAAGGTATTCACATCACCTCCAGCAATATCAAAGTTTTAAACTTAAGAAGAACTTTAAATCATTCCCATCTTTTCTTTTCAGTTCAGAGGCTTCCTTCTTGAGCTATGATAAGAACTAATCTCAGCGCTGGACAAAAGAATAAAGTCTGCAAGTTCTCATCTATCCCTACTAAGGTCTATTTAAGTGCCTCCTACTTCGGTACAAGCAACAAATGTAATTGCTTCATGGCCTCCGGGTGTTCGCTTAACAAAAGAAGCTTTTGTGAATAAACCACAGGTGTTACCCTTCTTGATTAAAGTGAAATATGATGAAAGAACCTACAATATCAAATGACAAATTTACTAAATACTGATTAAATTGCCTTATTTAAGTAAATTGAATCTAGGTAGCATAAAACATACATCCTAGAAATGCAAGAGTTGTATTTTATCACTCTATATTTAAAAGTCTTATATAACTATCCCTTAATCCTTTATTTATTAATTCAGAATCAAGAGTGAATAATACTTAACAGATACTCTTCTTTAATCACCCAGTAGCTCTAGGCACCATTTCTGTAGGATTACCATAAAGATTGTTCAGACAAAAGCTGCTAGTACATAAAACCCAACATTAACGACCCCAATATTTTCAAAATCAAGAGAAGTTTTTACATTTCTCTCCCCTTTTTGTGTTGGAAAAAAACTACAGAATAGTAAAAACCACATTAGAACTCAAAGTATAGCAGATCCTCAACATCTTCTGACTGAGTATCACTGAAAAGCTGAATTACCTGGAATTTAGTATCTCTAAAAAGAATATAACAAAATGAGTTTACCTTAAATTCATATGTACTTCCAAACAGTTTATCATTTTCCTTTGACTTACTGAACAGTTTAAGTTCCTTACAAATAAAGCATACCATACTTAGCTCAGTATGGTTAAATCCATATATTTAAATCAATGCATTATGACCCTGGACCAGATTACTATGAAAGATGACAATGAAACACTAATAGCATTCATACATAAATTAACTATGACTAAATATTTTATATTATGAATTTATTCTCTAAAATAAGTAATTGATTGCTTTAATAGAAAATTTCTAAAGAGGTAACATTTGAAGATTTGTCTATTTTTAAGTTTTGATATTAATTATTAACCAATATTAACATTGCATAACCTTCGAAGGTAATGATGTTCAGCCATATGGTACAAGGGAATTTTATACAAAGAAGCTAGGGTATATTAACTTAGATTTGAATTTGCAAGACATTTTTCTATATCCTGTGAGTATATCAGCCAAGTGTTCTCCTTTGGTAAAGGTAATTTTGGGAAGTTGCTACAGTAATTTGTCAGTCTACCCATTGGTTATTTGAATGCCTTTTTTTTTCCCCTCCTCCTTTACCTCCCTCCATTGTAGCACCATCTAAACTTTGTGTATCACGTACCAATAGTTTCTCTTACTCCTTACATAACTTACTTTGGAACTTAAAAAATTCTATCACTGCTCTCACTTCTTTATAGGAAAGATCACAGAATTTTCACATCAGAAATACCTGTGCCAGTCAAATGAAGACAAGACAGGCTTTCTCTGAGTATCACTTTCTGACTGCTGCAAAAAGTTCCGACTGGGTTAAATATATCAAGTTCTGACTGCATTACATAATAATTCAAACACATGCATTGTTTGTTTTACCTCTATAAGTATTTTCATTTAATATTCATATCAAGGGCCTATTAATTAAATAACCTGATCTGAATCAGACTGAAAAGCTATACAGCTAATTTGAAAAAAAATCTGTGCTACTGCAACCTTGAATTTAAATTTTAAACTATCTCCTTTTTTTAAAATGTTATCATCAGCGTATCTTATTTCAAATTGATAAAAGCTATAAGAAAAAACTATTGTCTGCAAAAATAATGTTCAGATTTTACAAACAGGTATATTTTCTTATTGCAGTCTTTTTCTGTGCATTAAAAAATTGTTCTGTTTTGAAAACAAAACCACATTAGTTTTAACAGTGAAAAATTATCTAGGGTTTTTGTCCTACAAGTATTTATAAAGTATGAACACTTCAGAACCATTGTAGTGGATTAAAATTTTCAAAAGCAAAGCTCCTAACTATTTGGGAACTCTGGGGTGGGGGATTCAAATATTCCCATGAATCATCAGTCCAGACTATTTTTAACTTCCTTGATTCACAGAAAATTGATATTCTGGGAACAAATACTGATGACAAGCACAGCAAGGACTACCTACTTACTCGTTTGCATAGACTTTTCTCACAGCAGTCCTTAATAAGGATCCCATTCTGTTTTTTCTCCTGAAGAGATGATGCAACAGGGTCATCCTAAAGTACAGGCTGAAGGATGAAACACCTAATGGTCCAAACCCCAGCTGGACGTAGGCATACCTACAGAGTGATCTAGTTGATAAGCCTGGTAGCAACAACGGCATACAGATACTCTGAGCATGGTTAAAGAATCTTAAATGTATATTCTGCCACCTCCATTAGGAGTGACCTGAATCTTTGCACGGTCTGCTAACTTAATCTGAGGTCTCACCTCTGCATCATTTCTAGCATTTTTCATCTCCATCACTTAAGGCAGTCGGAAGGCCTTAACTAATTTTAGAGGGGGAAAAAGGTGAAATCTGTCCTTCATTCAGGGATGAAGATGATATAGGCAGACTAAAATTTCTGCTCAAAATATTCAGTGAGGCCTTGATTAGTTGGTTGCACCATCCTAAATGGCTTCCCAAGAGTTATTCCTAAACGTGGACTAGAGGAAATAATGAAATCAGAAAATCCTTAAGGCTCAAATTGATCTGACCAGTACAGCCAAGATTGTATTCCACGGAGGAAAAGCATCTAGCGCCATCAATTCAGAAATCAGTGCTCTTGAAACAAGTTCACCTTGAACAAACAAGAGGACTTCTTTATAGTTTTTCTTGAGGAATGAACCAACAGAACAGAAGAATCAGTGCTGTGCAGGGCCTGGGCAGCGTTCTCCCTGACCCCAGTTTAGCTGCCTGAACTCAAGGCCAGCTGATACAGTGCAGCTGTCTAATCTTGGTTCAGACTGTGGGGAAGCAAGAGCTGTAAGAGGCCTCAGTGTGGTCTTGCTCAGGGGCTTCATTTAAGCTGAGGCTGTTGCCATTGGTCCCTGCCTGAGCTACATTGCAGCCATGCCCAAGCTTGGGAACGTACCTCACTGATCCAGTCCCTGACTCCCAAACATGACTTCCTCGCTTAACCTCAGACCTGCTTCATCACCATGGACTTGTCTGACAACCACAGGACTCTTGGCTGAAGCTGAATACCACCAGCAGAGCTGCTCACTCTTCTTGTCCGGGTACTGCGGGACTGTGCTGCTGTCCATGAGGTTGTTGCCCTGGCCTGCCTTGCCATCACACTCAACCCTGCCTTGCCTTGCCTTTCAGAGCAGCCTGCCCTTGCTGCTCCCTGATATTATGCTTCACAACAATGCAGAAATCTCCATAAAAAACATTCGCTACTGAATACCCAAAAGAACAAGTTATGGTGATCAGTACCAATGCTGTTGAGTCAAGGCAGAGGTGCCACTCATATATTCTTGAAGAATCAAAAACAGAACAAGGATAAAGAGGACTTGAGCAGAAGAAAACCTGGAAATATACGGAAGAGGAAGYATAAAATTCTTTGTGTTTTTTTTTCTCCTGAAATAATTTGCTTTTGACAAAGCAAAACAAAGTTAAAACAAAATATATTTCTCAGAAGATGCAAGATTAGCTCTAGTCATGAACTCCCTGTACTTGGATATGGGGGGATTTGCAAACTGAGTATGTCCACATCAAACAAATATGCCAAATCAGTTCTCCTTTCTCAGACACTTAACATACCTTCTGCTTAAAACTACAGCTTAACTTTTTCTTGAGCATCTAGAACTCTAGAGCTAAGGAGGGGAAGAGGTAAGAGCAGGAAGTTTCCTTTCACCCAGCCAGCAACTATTAAGACTTAGATTACTGAAATACTGAATCAGTAATATAGGCCAGCTATTAAGATACTAAGGACAAAGGAAAAAAAGACTAGTGTTTTGAGTATGTTATTTTCTTAATTACTATTTAGGATATTTTAGAGAGACCTATCCAATAGACTGAGCTCTTCTAAATACCAAACCACTCTTCAGTGTCTTAACTGTTACACCCAAAATCTAAGTACTGTCCAGAGATTAATACATTGTGCTGTTTACATTATGTTATTCATAGTAGTACCTATATAGTATTCTTACTGCAGCTGACAAGGACTGTTTCAGAGTTAATAGTGCTGCATAAGACCACTTCTCTGATCTGCAAACACAGTAAGATGCATTATCTTCTGAATGATGTTAGCTCTAGAGTTAACCACAGGATGAAGAGACGCCATCTCCGCCATGAACCTCATTTTAGCACAAGGTAAACATACTTCCCCCACATCAGCTAGTCTCACAGCATTAGTGGTGTGTTGTGATTGATTACCAGCAGGGTGTTGCTGAGATATGGATTTGTATCTCAGCTTTTTATCACTATGACTTGCAAAAGGCAGTTCCTTATTTACAGACCCTAGCTGTATTAAGTGACATTATTAGGTACTACTTCTGTTTAAGTGACACAGAGGCTTTGCATATTGGTGGTTTATGACACACAAGCTATTTTAATCTGATGATTTACCCCTCACTTTTTCAATTTGTAAATAGGAGCTGCAGCACAAGAACATATGGTACTAAAGAAATTAAAGATAAAGTAAATGGCATTAAAACAAATTCAAATATAACAATAGGATACTTAATCTGAATTATAAACCTGGATCTGTATTATACTTTTAAAAACAGGAAATAAAACTCTAAATATGAAAATTAACCTTTTAAATGATTTTTAAGACCATTTCAGGATTTTACTGTGATCAAATAGTTTCCTTACCAACCCTCATTATTTTGGTTTGAATACCATGTTACTAAACAGTAGTTGTTTACCTTTTTAACTTTTGGGTTTGTACCACATTTCTTCTGATACAGTAAAAATGTAATGTGTTTGTAAATGCTTATTATAATAAACACACTTTGTTATATCTATCAACACTCGCACTGAGCACAAAACCCACACAAGTTCCAGAAAAATTATCAACCTAATGCTCATATTCCATACCACAGGTCAAAAAAGGGACAATGTAAAGAAAACTTGCATTTTCCTAACTTCTGTAACAGTTTATACAAATGATAACAGCCTACTCAAAAAAGGAAGCTCATTTTCCTTTTCATGTAAATAGGAAGTTTTCCTCATTATGATACTGTGGACAAGCTCAAACCTATGGCACATGCAGTATCATGTATCATAAAGGGCCCAAAGCAACAAAGTTCTTAATTTAGTTAAATTTAAYTTAAGCGCATGATTAATTTATACTAAGCAATTCAATATGTGGAAACAGTAGACCTGCTGGATTACAAACTGATGGGAGATTAGAAAGTTTTTTGGTACAGCCTTAACCCTTTTGCACATTGGCAAAAATAATTTTTCTCATACGCCATTATCCCTTTAAGCATAGCAGCAGAAGTATTTTTATACTAGTATAAAGATTTTCACATAACTGTTGCTGCTATACAGTATTTCTAGTCTACTGAAATATTTATTTTCAGAACAACTTATTCAGCTTATGTATGTTTTTTTTCATTTTTATTATAGTTTTGAAGTTCTTTTTAAAAGCTACAAGTATCTACTCCAACAATTGTTTTCTATACGAAAGCAAGCACCTCATCTGTGAAATTTTATGTTCAGAGTGCAAATTGTAAATAGTTCTCCATTATCCTATTTATACACAGAAGCCATCCTGAGAACTATATTCGTGAATGAAAAAGGGCAGCAGGACCTGATTTTAGAATTCTCTTATGCTTCAGATACAGCTGGACATAAAATAGTACTTCCGAGCACAAAATAGCTTAAGATCTGTAAAGTACGCCAACACTGACTAAGCTCCAGCCAATACAGCCTAAGCACAATTCCTGGCATCTCTCTTCTGGGTCACAGACACACAGCTGCTTAGAGGCCGTTCCACTCTCAGCTGTGCTAAGTGTGTTATACTGCTACTAGCCTGCCATCTCCACTAACCAGCTAACTGTTAATTGAAAGACACCAAAGGATGAAGCAGAGGTAATAACTGCCTAAATCAATAATATTTCTGGCACCTGATGCTTCATGTTTACTTACTGTAAGAAGTTTACAAATGTGACAGCATCTATTCACTATCACTCCCCAAAACAAGAGAGAAAAGTTACTCAAGTTGAGCAGTTCACTGTCATAAAAGCAAACACAATACTCTGATCTTACACACTTTTGAGTCAGTACATTCAAATACCGATTATCAGATTTCACATTAAAAAGCCATTACTAGCCTAATACAAACAACAAAACTCATGACAATTTCTAGCTCACTTAAAGCGTGCCCACATTTCTACCTTTCTCTGACAGCCAGACACTTCAAGCAAGCTGCAGGCACCACTCCTGCCATTTGGGATCGTAGCCAACACCTTTCCTCTGAGTTTCTACAATCTTTCTTTCAAAAACCTAACTCAGGTTAATTCTTTTCATGGAAGTACCACCAAAGCAAACAGCCAGTCTCTGTACAACTGCTGCTGCTATTTACTTTAAAGAATTTTGTATCTGAAAGAAGAGAAAGTTCATAGCATTCACTCAAATAGGGGACTTGATGAGACCATTGCCTAAGTGAGCACATATCGCTCCTCCTCCCCACTCCCAAACAGGAACAAATTACTCAGTGAACACTCCAGTGCAAGTTACAAGTGTAACATGCAGATTTCTACTTTGAAAATACTCTCTTCTGTAAAGGAAGTATCCCCTGAACAGATGGAAAGCTCTACCCCTTTGACAACCACTAAAGATATGAGGAAAACAGATCTGTAATAACAAACTTCAGTATTCCCATTTAGATCATTTCTCCTTCTGGATGCTTGCTACAGTGCAAGAACTAAGAGAGTYTGCACATCATTTCTTTGCTTTAATTTCCACACATTAGCCTTTAAGAAAAACATATTTAGGAAAACAGGAAATGGACTACTGTATTCTTCAGCTTCTACTTCTTCTTACATTTTATTTTAAAATTGAAGACAACAAAACTTATGCCTAGGACAGAAAATGTTCCACTGGATATTCATTTGATTCTCTCAGGGTTTCCAGAATAGCTGACATCCTGTTAAAGACAAACCTTTCSTGAACTTCCTAAGGCAAGTGAGGATCAAGATGCTCAGAGAAACTCAGTTTGCGTACACAGAATTTGAGTTTCCATTTCAGGCCATTCTAGTCCAGGAAATTCTTGTCACCTAAATTACTACTCACATCAGAAACTAGGAAAACTTCTTCAAGTTAGTAAGAAAGCTGGGTTTTTTTACTCAGTTAAACAGTAAGACAATTTGATTTATTAAACAATATGACTAAAGAGTCTGTTTAAGATGCAACAAAGAATGATTTCCTTCTCACAGTCCAACAGAGACAGGAAGAGAAAGCTCCCATGTTGGTGTCACCAGACCATAAGGGCAAATTTTAGGCAGGTGCCTGAAATGCCTCTCCTGAACACTGGAACGGAAGGAACTGCAAGTTCAGCTCCTCAGAACAGGGTATAATCCTGCCTTTGCTTTTTTTGGTATCCCAGATAGCAAATCTGGGCACAATTTTGACAGGAATTTTGCCATTGATTTTAAAAGTTCAGATTCCACCTCAACTCTAAACTAACTCAACTGCTTGACAAATGAAGGAATAGTACCTGAAGGTTTGGTGAAGTTAGCGATCTTTATGGCAGCTAAGCTCTTAAAGGATTTAACTATCATAAATTGTAGGTGGCTCCAAGGAGCAGTCCACAAAATTCTCTTACCTTCACAGTACAAGACTATCTACAGGACAGATGAAAGCAGAGATTTCTTCTCACACTAACTACGACGATGAAGTGGCAAGAAGGCAAGATAATATCTTTAAGATTCAAAACAACTGTACAAAACCTGATGTTTCCACAGGGTGCTGAACAGAGGTAATGGTCAAACAGGCTTTTGAAAAAAGAAAAATTTTTTTTTGGTGATGTAGATTTCTGGTGTGATAGCCTACAAAAGAAGTTGCTAAAAATCTTTTGTCATAGATCTTCCCAAACTTCTCCCGTTAGGTCTATCTACGTAAGGGCAAGTGAGCTTTAAGGATAACTTTTCCTTTCTATTTCATCTTGTTACCCGACTTCTTTGACATGTTAGGAAAAGTACTACCTTTCCAACAATACTCAGAAAACTAAATTAAAATATTGTTATAAGCATAATTTTGCAAGCAAAATCCTCAAAGCTAATGCAGAGACAAAATTTTCACTTTATAGTATTTAAAATAAAGCAAACGGGTTTGCTTTAAGACCAAGCCTTGAATCTGACATCTGTACAGTGGCTTATGCAGAGAAGTTTAGAGTTCTTCCAGGGAAGAAGACCTAAGCAAAGAGCAGAGCAAAAATATAATCTGCCTACAGTTCCTACAGAGACAAAAGACATCAAGAAAGACAGCTTGCCAGAAACAGAGTTTCCAAGATAAAACATTTTACTGTAAAAATACAAAGAATAATTTATGAACAACATATTTATGATTTATGATAATACTCAAATATTGCAAATCCTTTAGAGACTACCTGGTCCTACTTATGTAATCATTTATTTATGAAGTAAGAAAGTCTAATACTTACATAGCTGTGACTCTTAAGGAAATCTGAAGGGTTGCTTGTGCAGACTTTATCCCCTTCCAAGCCAATTACTCTTTTACAGATATTTGATTTGGGGTCATTTGGGCTTTTCACAATTACAATATCTCCTCTAGGAGGAAAAAAAACAGAAACAAAAAACAAACAAAAGAGAACTCTAAGTAAAGAATATTTGGCTGCATACATGTGTATCAATGTGTGTGCTCTAAAAATATTCCCCTATATTAAAAATACTTGTTTCTGCTGAAAATTCTTGTCTACAATTTTGGTTTTACTCCGCGTATAGTTCTACACACATTGTTTTTTAAAATACATTTGGAGAGATTCATTTTTGTTATTTGAATCATATATAAAACATGTAAGGCTAATTTTAATTGACAATGCTCTGATGAAATGAATACCATTTACTTTGGTGCTCTTGCTACGTATATATAGAACAGAACAGACTAAGCTCCTATATGCTTAGCAACCCCTGCAATCCTCTCTCCAAATATTATTCCTTCAGTGGAACTTCAAATGTCTAATCTGAGTTTGTAACACCTTATATTACTTTTGCCCCCTGATTATACACATGAGATTGTGGAGTGAAACAGTCTACGAGAAAATGTGCAAAGACCTTGAGCCTGCTGTGCTCTATAACATAATAATAAAATAACAGTTGATCAACAGCTCTTAAAGCATTTGCTGGTCACTCTTCTAACATCCTATTCAAGTACAACACCACCTACAGCTCGATTTAAACTTAAGTCAAAATTGCCTAGAGATGAGAAGTCACATTCAGTGTAGTTTCACACAATAGAACCGGTTTAGGAAAGCATGGCAAATTCTCCATTTCCTGGACAAAGCTGTAAAAATTACATGGACTATATCCTAAATGAATTCTGACTTAAGTTGCTCTATAAAATGGACAGTTTGCTRAAAGCAAAAAAATTACTGTCTTCCCTCAGAGACAGATAGAGGAGATTTATGAAAAATTAAAAGAAATTAGAAGCAGAGGAATATATGAGAAATAAAGAATGCATAGATTTTAGTTCTTGACAGGCTCTAGCAAACTAAAGGTAAACTCCAGTCCCAACAAAGGAGCATACTTTCGAATGCAATAAAGGTGGCGGCTAAGGTTCTCCGAAAAGACAATATCAGAATTTTGAATTGTTGGCTCCATTGATGGTCCAGAACACTGCAAATTAAAAATAAATGAAAAAATATTACCATTTGCCAATTACTTCTTATCCAAAATACATGAACATTCAAATTATTTGCTAATAAGTCACCAAAAGCATAATGCAAAAACACAATTAAAAAAAACCATGAAATCCTTCCAAGGAACATTTTATACATTTAAAATGTGAGGACAGCCTCCAAAGCTCCTGTAACTTTTGTATAGCTCCATGATTGTTTACAAACTGTGCTAGGTACCAGCAGTCCCCCAGGAATCATGCCAGCACTTAATCTGCAAGAAAGTATTAGAAGCAGGGCTCGGGTCCTGCCAGTTTACCCCTTTCTTCAGCCTCTGTGAAAGAGGAGCATCACAGAAGTGTCACAGAAGCTGCAAGAGCAGCTCATAGCCTAAATCCTTTATAGCCAGAAGCAATATCTGCTAGGGTTAGAACCTGTATGCGTGGGGCTGCCCAAAACAGCTAGTGCTCTGCCCAGAGTTGGAAACAATAGCATTTCCTAAGGCTCTATTTGTGACCCCAGTCTTCCTGAAATAAGTACTTTCTGCAAAATGCTTAATGGTATTGTTTCCCAATTGCTTCTGTGATTCCTGAGACAGTATCTTGGCAAAAAATACAAAAGCCTAAAGTTGGAATAATTTTCATAAGGCGAGGACCTGCCTTCAAGAAACAGGGATTCACTAAACACACATACATTATTCCATTAAAAAAGTTTTCAAAAAGTGAAAAAAAAATGAAATACTGGCATTATCACATACAACAGTTTCAGTATTACAGTATTTTCTTTTTAAATGTCATGAAAATGAAAAGTTACCACAACAATTCCTCCAAGGTACTCAAAGGCACAATGTGCTATGCAGCCATATTGCACAGTATACCCAAGAAATCGAAAGGTTTTTCCTAGGACATTGCGAAACATGGTACAGTGTTACGTCCTTCAGCTGGTTCTAGTCTATATTAAAACAGAAGAACATCATTCATTTGACAACAAACAATCTAACATTTGTAAAAGTATGTTTTGTATTTTAACAACCATGCAATGGACAATATTTTTAAGAGAGCAGTGAATACAAACAACAAAATAATCAGATATATCTGGAGGTGGATATAGTTTAAACTAAAATGCCATCAAGAAGTTTTTGATTTACTACACAGACACTTCCATGTGTACACTTGTTTCCCCAGTATTTCCCTTCCCCAGTTTATTACTGAGATTCAGTAGAGTAAGAGCTGAAACAAAGAAACTTTGTAAGACTGGAGAAATTAAGGGGAGGGAATGGTGTCAATATTCTCTGCTCACTCAGCTGGGCTTCTGTTACTCAAGTTTGTGGACAAGCTTAACTGCCACACGTCTAGATATGTGCAGTAGTTACCAGAACATCCTCCCCTCCACCAGGCTTAGCTGAATGGAAACTGGAAAGCTGTAATCACATCTTTAAACACAGGCTTTGACTTTCTATCTGGATTACTACTGCATACTGTAACTCAAATACAGTTAGCCATACTGGAGCTTCCAAACCAAGGAATAGAAACATAAAGAAACCCTGACTATCCATAAAACAGAGAAGATGCATTGTTCAAGTTACGTTCAGTTGTCCTTTATCTAATATAAATGGGGCAATTAGAATGAAGCAAAAATACAGACAGCACACAATATTCATAAATTAAACCGCTAAAACATATTTATCTATATGCAGCTTTGATGACTGCATGACTGTATATACAATCATGGAAAACAAAGGTAGCTACAGCAGCAGTAGCAGCAAGAACAGAGCCTGTCTTGTCTACCATGTATGCTGTACTGCATATACCATAACACAGCACTGCAGCCAGGGGCATAAAAATAGCCAGGGTTCATTCTCTCCCAGAAAATTCACCCCAGACCACTAGCAGCTTATACTGCAGATATCAGTGATACAGTCGTATGGCAGTACATTAATGGCATTTTACACAAAGGTGTAGAATTAAGACCCTATCCAGCGCAGAACTCCATCCTATATTTGAAGTACTTCTCTGGATTAGCACATATTAGGTATCTTGAAGTGAAAGGGCTGACATCTGATCAAAAATAAAGTTCAGTCTGAGCTGCTACCCTGCACTATCTTGGTGCTATTTTAATACATAGATTTCTTTACAAAACCTCAAGTATTGAGAACTATTCAGGAAAAGAACAATTAAGGTCTTTTGATTGTAAACTCCTTGAAATAGGAWATGGTGCTGTTTTATTTCTTTTTAGAAGTATGCAGATTTAAGATAACATTTGTGAGATTTGTTTTAATCATACGAACATAGTGCAACTTAAATCATTAGCTTTTTTCAAGCRCCAGTATTTAAAAACAAACACTCAACAGCAAAACAGAGAAGCATCAAACTAGTCAAAATGACTTGAAGGTGTTTCACAACTGAAATTAAATTCACAGAAAACAGGAGTAATCAAGTGGTTAACTGAAACTCTAAGTGACTTGAGCAGAATTCAAAGGAACAAAGGCTTGAAGAACTAAAAACGAGGGACAAACAGACATGTCACTGAGATGAAAATGGCTTGCCTAAATAAGGCCACATATACTAGAAGAATACAGTTGTTGATAGAAATCCTAGAATTTTCATAGAGTTTTCCTTTCAGTAGACTTTCATTACCACAACACTTGCATATAAAAGGCCTTAAGCTTTTCTATTCTCAGATACAGTAGAGCAGCATAAGTTCTGTAGCAAAGAAAAAGCATCTGTAAACATCTTCCGATTGCCACAAACAAATATCTAAGTTAAACTCCGATGACTAACTGAAATTACTGCAATGCTAACATAAGTAAAACGTTTATTTACCCAATTCTTATGAGAGAGAGAAAAAAAAAAGGATTTTTAGTGCCCAAAGAAGATTCCACAGTTACTCTTAAGTAAGAGAGTGGACAACACAAGTACCGAAACAAGCTTTACATTCTGCAAGATACTTGCCCCATTTAAACTCAGTAGCAGTTTTGCCATGAATTAAAACCATGGCAAGATTCCTCTCCTACTCTTTAAATTGATCCATAAAGCATTTTAAACAAATGCACTAAGTTAAAAAAAAGAAAAAGCTCTGCATGCAGAATGTGGCCTACTTAATAATGAAGTACAGACCTCCCATTCTGTATTTCATGATGTTAAGCTATTTTACATGTATGACTTTAAAAATGTATATAGTTTCTATACACAGCTTTCTATAAAAGTTAATGAGAATTTTGCCTGAATACAATCAAAAGTGGGTTTTATTCTTGGCATTTAGTATTTATTTATAACGAAGAAAAAAAGAATAGCGTTCTTGGGGAAGAGTATTCCCTATCCAGCCCACTTTCTTGTTCAAAAAAAGATTTATTTCCATTTTCTACATAAAAGATCTCCAGAATAAATCTATTTAAACCAATCTGTGATTCATCATTCTTAATATTAACCAAGAGTTTTCACAGCAATGAACCAAAATACAACAGAAAACAGAAAAATCTTGAATTGTTTCATTATTATGTGCAGTGCCTAGGACCCTGTCACTGCAGGACACCTTGTGTAAACTGACACTGCTTCACTAAACACTAATGTACTTTCAGCAGAAGTTATTCTGGAGACCCAGGAAAGTGATTAGCTCTTCTCAAGGCAGTACTCTATGAGAAGTATGAGTTAACTCCTTGCTCTCAGAGGCAGAGTCACTGTGAGCCCAGCAGTTTTTTTTACAGATGATAAAAGAAAGATTGAGTGACAGCAAATCAATCAGAGCTGCAAAACCAGCATAAATTGATCACAACTATCTCACAAGAGGAGTACAACATCAATACTTCTTACAGCAACTGCTAGAAAGACAGCTCCATATTGCTTCTCAGCTGAGGCAAACAGAAAGAGACCATGCAACCATCCTCTATTTCAGACTCACGCTATTCAAAAAGATTATGTTAATATATTAAGACAGTTGAGAGTTCAGCCACCTCTGGATATTGCAGGTAAAAGGGAATTGTACAGGATTAAAAATCTTTTGTTTGCATTACATTAAGCAGGGTAGGTAGATATTGTCAACTGCTAAATGAAATAGTAATGACAGATTCCTCATCAAGAGCAAATACAAGTCTCTCTCATGCCAACAGTGTTATCAGGCTACAACTAAAATAGCATGTTTTTTATTATTAAAACTACAAACATCTATATGTATCTGTAAATAAGCTTCAAAATTCTACCGAACATTTGCAACTGATTTTTTTTTTCCCTGAAGCTCAAGTGATGTGTACTTCCTAACAGCTACACTGAACACACACATTCAATTTATCTCTGATGTCCTCTGAATTAGGAAGGATGGATTTGTAAGCTTTTCAGGAAAACACAGGGTCCAGAGTGAGCTTTACCTCCTACTCTAGCTGTCATGCTATAAAACTAACCAAGAGGACAGAACATGAGTTAAGAAATCTCAAATTCTGTTCCCAGTTCTCTTATTAATGGGCTCTCAAATAGTCTGCAATTTGCAATCTGTATTAAAATAAATTCTTAACCCATGAGACAGATGTCATTGGTTTCAGTTTATAAATTTGGCACAATGAATTTTTTTTTTTTAAAGTGCTCAAGCTAAAGGATGATCATTATAGTGACAAAAATATTGTTAACGCTTATATAAGGCTTAATTGCTACTACTGCTCATAAAAGTTGATTTCAAATTAAGGTATACATATAATATTATACACAGTTTGAGACTAACAAGATAAAAAAGAAAGAACTCTTAAGTTAACATTAAGACAGGTCTATCTTTAGAGGACATCTAATGTTCACTTCACAGACCATAGAACAACTACAGTTCTGAAAATTTC
Source organism: Apteryx rowi (assembly GCF_003343035.1). NCBI lineage: Eukaryota > Metazoa > Chordata > Aves > Apterygiformes > Apterygidae > Apteryx > Apteryx rowi. The sequence goes on from NW_020451016.1 coordinate 332,906, forward strand.
CAAGTCTTTGGGAGTTACAGCTTCTTACAGCTTCTAGTTAACATGTGACTGGTTCTAGTCTACTTGCAGAGTAAGCCCAGATGACCAAAAAGCAAACAAACAAAAAAACACCCAACAAAAAAATAGAGAATTTYTGTATCACAACTGCTCCATTTTAAATATTAATAAAATGGTAAATTCTGTTTCTTCAGAAAACTGTTTATCAGTACATTTTTGAAACAATGACATTTTATTGATTAAAAAAGGTATATGGCTGAACGTTTTTCGACATCACACATTTTAATACAAAGTTCTGTCGGCAGGCAACGCCACCAGATACAACTTAAGAGCATTAAGCACAATAAAACAAATTATTTAAATCACAGGCCCCTTGAAAACTTAATGGAACTGTTGAATAAACATCCTTATCACAGAACTATTAGCATAAAATATGTTGTAATTACTTTCAGGTACTACCTACTACTTATATAAAACTTTGTTTTTAAACTAAAAATATACATTGTTTAAAAAATTCACATATCCATATTTATAACGTAGAATACAATTTGGTATTTTACAAGAACAGGATAGTTTATCCTCTGCAGCAAATAAAATGCAAAATGTAATTACTATTATCTTCTGTTCGTTTTTTCCTTACAAAGTCTATGCATGCCTTCGTCATTTGATTTTTTTGTTTGTTTATAAAATTAATCACAGCTAGCAGGGTAGGATCACTTTGAGCCTTGTGAATGACATCCAAGAGATGGGAAAGGATTAGTTCTCAGTTGCTGCCAGTTATAGCGCCAGGTGGCTTTTTCTGCAGTGAAGGTGTTACCGATAATCCCATTACACTGGTACTAAATCTTGCAGACATCAAAATTATCACCAAGGTTCCTTTTCATCCCATCCTTTCCAAATGACTGGAAGTCGCTTCACCTGAAAGAAGTCAAATCCACATGCAGCTGCTGTTTTAGCAGCCAGCGGACTCCCTGAGAATGCCAATCGTGATCCAATTTTGCTGTGCTGGTGGCCCCCTATTCCCTGTCCAATAATACATCTGTTAAAAAATCCTACAGCTACAAATCAAGTTTAATCCTACCAGGGACCTCATGTTGGTCTTGTCTTCCAAAAAGGCAGCAGGTTTTGCCGTCTATCTCTGCTAGTGTCTGGGGAATACTCTTTAAATCCCAGTCCTACTTAGAAGAATAAGCTAAGGATCACAAAACATGACCTCAAAAACCCTGATATGACTATATTCTGACCCAGAGGCATTCATTCTAGGTGAAGATTAGAACTTTGCATAATAAGATTACACAGCAAGTGAATGATATCAAGGGACTATCCATATGCAGCCGCTTGGTTTTCTATAGACAGCCTGTGCTCTGCAATATGCAGTGCAGACGAAACAGAGCTTGGTCTTTCTAGCTGAAATAAAATAGATTCACATAAATTAGCTGGCCATTTCCAGATTCCTAAATCCCCTATTACATCTTTTATTGACAGCTCCTATGAGGATAGCACAAATGTTATTCTCTTTTTATTCTTTGCTTCTGTAACAATAACATTCCGAGTGAAATGTACGGAGATTGTCTAGAAATTAACATCTTGTTTGCTGTAATCTTGGATTACAATTAACTGTGCACATAATAAAATTAGGAAACCAATAAACACATTTATCATCTCCATATAACCAATGGCACTGTGTAAGAAGACAGTTTAACATATGGTACTAAAATTTTAAATGCCAGAAAATCAGAGTGGTAGCCAATGAAAAAGGTGGCTAAATAATTACTGGACTTAATACTAAGTAGACTCCTTTGACTATTAGAAAATACTCCAGATCATATTTTATTTATGTAATGTTTTCTAAGGCTTACATAATGTCTATTCTGAATTTTCACAAATTACTTACAGTTAGTTCACTGATTTTTCCCAGCTAACAGAAACCCCTTTATTGCATACTTTTCTCCTAACCAAACACCTTTCCTCTTACGATACAACACAGTAGCTTGCATCATGTTTTTCCCAAAGAATTAGCCTGGGTTTATTACTTAACAAAACAAACAACAACAAAAACTGACTAGGCTTTGAAATATTTATGTCGCAACTGTCATGTGCACGAAATTTAAGTATATTTTAAAACTTCCACAAAAAAATTAAAACTACATGCACTAGATGAGTGAAAGGGGTGTTTCACATTCATTGGGAAAGATTCTTCCCATATCAAATACACAACTTTATAAATATAAAATACTTTAAATCATCTAATCATCTGAGGATTCTAAACATCAAAATAAGGAACAATTTTCAAAAGATCTTTCCTTATAGGGGTCAGGCAAAACTTGACTCTATTTCTAGCTATTTTCTTCTCCAGAAGATGCACTGAGTTCAGTGTGGCGAATACAAAAAAGCTCAGGTGATATTCTGGAGGAGGAGATTATTTTTGCATATTATCTCTACCAGGTACTGACAGCTTGTTTCCAACAAGTGCTCCTTCATCTACTGATCTCAAGCTAACAAGGAGCTCAATCCTGTAAGTATAAATTCACATAATGCAATCCTTCAAAGACATAGGTAGAGAATAGAATACCTATATGAGAACAAGCGATTTTTTCAAAACAGATCTCAAATAGTTCTCACTAGTTCTATTTACCTTTGGGAGGCAATTTACACAGGGTTGTGGAGTTGTGGGAAATGCTTTATGAACGGTCAGATGCGTTCCAGGGGTTCTATCTTCCTCTGCAACTCTATACACTTGTCTTTGATGAATAGAGAAAATCCAAACAGCTGAGCAAAGGCATGGTCATACATGGCAAGTTTGAGTCTCTGAGGGATGCTGAAATATTCTCTTCACAGTTTTCTGAAATAATGTCAAAGTTAAGACATATATGCCAAGGGTCTAGACAGACAGCACAGTCGCTTTGCTGGTGACTGACAAAAATATACTGTGCCCATGCCACAAGTGTCAAATAACTATATACCAAGCTGTATACGTCTAATCTAGATTTCAAAAAGTTCACTTTCTTGAGATATGAATAAACATGTACAGTAAACATTTTAAAGGAATATTAGTTAACTAAGACAAAGAGTTTAAATCCCATTTTCACATCAGGCAGTTAAAGTCTATGACCCTACAGAGACTAAAGTTGTCCAGGGGTCACAGGTTCCATATACTTCCCAGTGGTGAAGCACCTTCTAAAAGTATGCAGGTAATTTTGGAAATGTCACTCAAAGCAGAGAATAGAAGATAGGTAAATAATTTCTCTACGTGCTGACAAGTAAAGAGGCTGTTTACTTAAACTATTAAAACCAAAAATCACACAATATGAAATGTTAAAATAAACAGTAAATCAGAACTATTATTAAACTTAAAATACAAAAGCAAAAAACAAGGCCAATTTTAGCACTGTCAGAAAATACAACAACAAATAATTCTTTGTTCTTCATCAGTACTTCTCAGTTAAGAGCACAATCTTCTAATGAAATGTCTCATGTATACTCTACATAACAAAATGAGTTAAAAAATAGGAGAAAAAGAATACACATTGAGGCAAAAGTGACCTAAGCATTTAGATTTTCAATTTACCTGAACATATGAAAATGCAAAGCAAGTGCTTGTTACTGTTATTATTCTACAAAAAGTTGACAGCTTTCCCAAATTGCTGTATTTTTAAGCTTTAAATACACATATGTACATGGACTCAATTACTTGTTTATTTTTCATAACACAAATTACACCGCACTTAAACATCTGAGTTTATGGAATAAAAATATTTTAATCAGTTCTTTATCTCATTGCTGTAAAATTATGAGTTAATTTTTTCTGAGGTATAATATATATAAAACAAGTTCTGTAAGTTCTCCTTCACTCAGATACAAGTATATAAAAAAAAAAACACTTTCCAAACATCAATAGATGAGTGCAATGATATTCAGTCTAAGTTAATCCCCAGACATCCAAATCCATGAATAAAAATTCATCAGTTTTAAATACACTGAGCCTATTAAGCAAGAACAAAAGCATATGCACAAAAGAGCTTTTAATATATTTCAAAGCCCACAAGAGCCATGGTCTCATTAAAATTATAAATTACACAAACATGGAATGAAGATTCAAACTGCAGTGCAGCTAAGCAGATTACAGAAAACCCCGCGTTCCATATGATAACACACTATGGCCCTCCCAGATGGGGGCTTGGAACAAAAAGGCCATCACTGCAGCTAGGGAAAACCTCCTTGTGATCTCTGGTTTCTGTTCAGCAGATGACAGCCAAATAATATGTTGATTATTCTGTTTGTGCTGCTAAGCTTGTAAGATGGAATAAAAGCAATATGATCTATTGTGAACTCAATGCTAATGTGTTGCTCCACTCATAAATAATATACTGAATTTATTCTGAAACTATCTTTTTATCTGAGTTGCAGGTTTTAAATGCATGAACTAAAATAAAAAGCCAGCATAAACTACTATTTAATTTGATGGTTTTAAGTAAAGGATACAGCTGACACAGTGACAAGTGAGAAAACTGATTACTTAGTAAATCAGAGACACCTTTCTCAAATTTAGCAAATGATTACATGCTGAAGTACTGAGTACCTGCAAGACACTGAGCACACTCCAGTCCGACAACCTGCATTATGACAGACATAAACTGATTACCAAATCAGCCCATATAGCTTATTTTACCACAGATACTTGCCCCAAATCCAAATTTCAAATGAGGGCACAAATACTGTTAAAATAGAAAATAGTACAGAAACAATCATTGTATAACTCCACCAATCTGAAGTCTCCCTGACTGCATAACCATCTAAAAATCTACTGATCTTCCAAACAGAACCAACTCCTATGTAAGAGGAGCAGCCTGAGAGGTCAATTCTAGGCATCTGAATTAGAAGCGAAGGCTTTCACACAGCTGTGATTTATCGTCCAAGGAGTCCAACTACTTACACGGAAGACTTGGACTCCTAAGTTGGATGACTAAGAAAGGTGACATAAATAAGCTTCTGTGAATATACTACTACTCTCTGCTCCCTGCCAATTCCAACCCTTTGTGTCATACTCAAATATGCTTAAAACAGTTTATAAGTTTTTAATAAGTGATCAGGTTTTATTTCATTGGAGTTTACTTGCTTGGCTTGTTCCAAAAGTGCACAGTTTGGCTTACTCTTTTCTTCCTAATACACTGAATTTTTAAAATTAAAACCAGTGGCTGGTTGTACAATGCCTTTCACAAATACTGTGTACAAGCTAAAGAGATAGTCTTTAGTACCAAACAGAATTTTTAATGTATCTAGTATAAAAAATTTAAAATATACTACCCAGATAAAACATTTCTAGAAGTCATGCAACTTAGGCTGCTTCTTATGTATCTACCTTTTTATAACCAAAGAATATTTTTTCATATACTTATGAAATTTATATATTAAAAAGGTTTCAGCAACAAACACATAAAACACATGGCTCTGGCTATAGTCACAGCAGTAACATCTAAGCTAGCTAAAGCTAACTCAGGTCTACACAAACTTCAACACATCACTGAGCAGATACAGCCATTGAAGGTGATCCCAAATCACTGAAGCACAAGGGAGGCTAGCTTGCTTAGATATCTGTACTGCTAGATACACGCTACTGAAACAGGATTTCAGCAACTACAACAGCTTTGGAATGGAATTGACAGCCTCAAAACAGAAGACAGAAGAAGCTGAATCCAGCAAGGTAAAGAATAATGAAAATTTTCTAAAATAAAGTTTGGCTACAAAAAAGCCAGATGTCCAATGTTTTGCGCTTTCTTCATCACAATATTATTCCAAATTTCAAACAATATAACTTCTCATAAATAGCCTGTAGTGGATGTTTTTTTAATTTTGAAAGCAAGTTTTACTGGATTACTTGTTTATGTTTTACCTAACTTTGTAACTCACCAAAACTCAAACTGGAAAAAAAAAAAATTAATTCTTGTCTAAAGTCCAAAATGCCTTTCCATTTTCTTCATACGCATCTTACTGACTTAATTAGTTTACCATTCTAAACAAGTCCTTACAACAGTCATCTCTTTCAAAAAAGAGGCAAGACTTCTATTTTTATAGTCAGAGAAGATACAGTTATGCTGCTCTATAGAGAAAAAGGTTTTATTATTTTTTTTTTTACAGTACTACATATTTGTTTGCACATTTCAAAACATAGTGCCAAAATTCCAGTACCACCTACTTCTAAGAAATCATGCAAAAATGAGAATTACTGATCATCAGCTAGGTCGACGTTTTATCATTAAAGCTGCTCTACAATAATGAGGGTTTATCACCAACTTTCTGGATAGATGCCCATCATATGCACCTGAAAATCCCTATGACTTGACACTATCTTGTCCCTAGCAAAACCAGAGGTATTGTATTCTGTCTTGAAGTAGCTGATCAGCATCACCACTTGGGAAACCTAGAACTAGCATAGCACTGAGCTAGGTCAGTAACTGCTTTGCTATTTATAGTGCTGAATAAATCATAATATCTAGCTCCTTAAAACACACCTGTATGCATTTTAGTTCAACCATTGCTCTTTTGCATGTCATTACCAGACTAAAGATTGAGTAGCTCATTAATTTAAGACAGAATAGCTGGGGGGGAGCAGGGAGGGGGAGAGACTGCTTGTTAGGGGATTCTACCTCCTCTCAGGTTACTTCCACACTGGCAGCGCCTGAACAACCAAGCTAGCATTAATATACCTCCTTAAGATATCTAATGAAGCCACGGTGATCAGAATACAAATGCACTTGCTCAGTACACTGGAAGGCTGGGTTTGCTAGTCTGTGGAGCTCCCCAAGAAACTGCATCCTTGCATGTAAGCACATTGGCAAAGGATTCCTGTCGTCACGATCTAGTTTTTATTTTCAATTAACTGTCAGTTAATCGTTCTGCTCCAACATAAGAACTTTCTGAATCTCATCTAGCATGCCCTTCCTTACATCAATGGATGTCAGAGCCTGTTGTTAAAAGTTAATCTGAAAAACAGTGCCAGCAACACAGATTCTAGACTTCAGCATAGTAGTTAGTAGTTAACTGTAAGCATACGACTAGTTAACACTTCCTTTTATATAAGTGAGAAGGTCAGACAGGTGGGGCAGTGCAACTAAAAACTTAACAACACAGAATTTGTTTACTTTTAAACTCAGAAACTATTGCAGAATTCTCTCTTCTTGAAACATCTTGTTTGTTTTGGGGTAACATTAGAAGAGAAGAAAAATTCTCCAGCATGAAAAAATCTTAAAAAAAATATATATATATATATATTTCAGCATGCAGAGAGGAGCTACAATTTTAAAAGAATTCTGAAGGTAATCAGCTAAATGTTTTCTGGACTTGGGCAGGCCTCAAGTGCTTTCCCAAAGAATTTGTCAGGATTCAGGTTTTATGATCTCCCAGAGATGATGGGCAAAAAAAGCTAAATCAAAAAAGAGCACTTTCTATAAAATTCTACAATGTAGATGAGGAGCAAACATTGCCTGTATTCCAACACTTGCTGATACTGTAGATTTTTTAATAGAAATAGCACAATTATTTGGAATAATGCCCTTAAAGCCTAAAAACCCTTGCAACTTAGCATACAACATTACATTTTGAAATACAAAACATGTCAATTCTTAACCTTTGTAATAAGAATGTATTAGAAAAAACACTATAGCAATTATAAATTAATTTCAGGGATACAAACAATTTTTTTTAACATATATTCAGTGAATCTGAGGATCTAAAAATACATGTAATAAGTATTTTGTGCTTTAGCATAAACTCCACTAATACAAAATAGAAAAAAAGCATCTCAACTATTAAACTTTCATTCCCATAAATTTTGTAATATGACTTACATTATTTGCCTGTCTTTAAAAATACCTATTTAACCAAATATGTGCAATCACATGCAACTGCAAACAAGAAACAAGGACTTCAAAATATCAATGCACTTAAACTATGTTTTTACGATCGATGCACAAAATTTATTCTTCACATTTTCCAGTGACATGCTGAAACAACTGTTTTAATCTTGGAGGGCAGCCATTTGCATTTATGGGTGTTAAGCATTTAAAAAAGGTGGTACCAATCTTTCTTAATTTCTAGATTTCACTCCTGAAGTAAGTGTTATATGGAAGTGGAACCCAGTATGGTAAACTTTACAGTGTATCAAGAGCATAACACAAATAATATTTATTTTCCAGTTGGTTATTATTTTCCTTGATTTTACCTCTCTTACAGCTATTTTTAAATTAATAAATTTTTGTTATAAAAAGAGGTATTCTCATTTATTTAAAACAGTATAAAATAGCCTCTATGAAATATATCACTAACTTGTATGATGCTTATTAACACAATACATCCAATTTATAACTCATTTTCAATTTTATTATTCTGCAAGCTTCAGTAATAATATATTGTACATTCTTATAATCTAAAATTACAGAAATATATTAAATATCTGCCCAGGAATTACAATAGTCATTTCAGGAATAACTTTTTTATCATCTACATTTATTAAACCAGTGGTCATCTTCTACAATCCTCAGCATATGGCACAGCATCAAACATATTGCTTTAGTTCATTTTCCCCAATTTAATTACTTCTRTTTTAAAAGAACTGTTTAAATTTGACACAGGTTCAAGTTTTTAATCGCTGTTGTTCAGTAATCACACAGACAAGCATTTAGTTATCATCCAGAGACTTTCTAAAGAAAAATCATATAATGTTTTATATAATATCATACAATTGGTATGTCTTAAACCTCCCCCACTAATCCTAGTCTTTTCCATGGAATGATTGGATAAGGAGTTTTTAAGTTTTTTCACACTGAAAAATCCCCAGGTCTTTCAGTGTCAGAACTTCCAGGATTAAACATTCTTTCCAGTTGTTGGCTCATGGCCTGAAGATCCTACACTTACAAACTTATCCCATTCTCACTAGCTCAAAGATCAGGAAAATGAAGCCATCTTCTTTGCAGTCATAATCCATGGCTCACGCTGTTAGATACTTAAGAACATCTCAAAAGCAAACTACCTTGTTTCAGTTCACAGCATGAACTCAGCAGGGCACTGGATCACATGACTACTAGCCCTACCTAGTCAGGTGACTCAGTAGCTAATCTGATTTGGTGACTATAAAACTTTAATCAGTACAGTCTAATACCATCACATTCCAGAACTGATGAGGGAAGCAGCTTTGGGATATAACAACAAACACTAATAAGATTATGAATTAGAACTTACATTAGAATGCAGTTTTCTATCTCATATGTAAACCAAACAAAAAAAATTACTGCAAATTGATGGGGCAGACATACAGCTTTGAAGCAAGATAAATGTATTTTATTCTAGAATTGACAGCATTTTGCTCATTACCATGGAAGGAGGACAGCACATCCTGTACCTTGCAAGGCACAATTAAAATGTACCACAAACATCAATTGGAAATCAGGGCAAATAAAAAACATACATCAATAACATACTCAACTCTCAACTCAACTCTCGTTGAGAAACACTGTTTAAAGTATACAGCCTCCACTTGCATTAACTAAAGTTCCTCAAAGTTTAAAACTGTAATTCCATGTAGAGTGCATTCCAATAAATGAAGTAAAAAGGTAGACAACCATGGAAGGTGCGTTTCCAATATAGAACATAAACTCTTGCATCAAGCACAAAATATCTGAAACATACTTTAAGGACTGCTGCTATTTTGGGGTACTAGGATTTTCCCCCCAAATCTGTAGATTACAGTTTTTAAAGAAAGATGACAAACATACTTGCAGATCAAATTCCAAGCATACCTTTTACCAAATGTTTTGATTGTTCTTTCACTCACCCATTGTATTCTCTCTATTTTTTCCTTAGGGAATTCTCATCCTAAATCCTCTTAATCCATCTTAGAATCTGCATTTGACATAGGCAAGTTGTTGAATTGGATCAACAAGTTAACAAGAAATGGAAAATAGAAAGTTTAATTTCTTCATACCAGAATTAGGATTTGTTGTTAAAATCTACATGAACATTTTATCAGGTCTATATGATATACACAAGCAGAGAGAAAGGAAAGTTGATTATTCTACAGTTTAGGATATTCTGATCTAGACACAAAGGTTTAAACTACTACTATATTTTGCAGTTACAACAGGCTGTGTCAGTTACCATAGCCCAGCTGACAAGAAATAACTTGTTAAAATATTATTTCCTTATCACTTGCAATCATCTTCATGTTCTTCAGTTTCTCTACTTTTCAATCTCATCTGCAAAGCAGGAACAATAGGACTTATCTAGCTGCTAATGCATATTTGAGGATGAGTTTATTATATAATAATATATAGACTTACAATTTCTGCAGTCTTGCTTTTTGATCTGTCAGACAGCCCCTAATGGGATCTCTTACAATTGCTGGAAATTCATCTTTTGGAAAGTGGACATGTGAATGCAGGCAAACTTTTGGTATAAGTCATGGAGAGTGAAAAGGCTGGTTATTATTCCTGAAAAAGAAACCACCATTGACTTAAAAGTAACAAAAATTCCAGATAATCGCTTTCTTCTCTATTTGCCTGAAATGAAACACAAGTCAAGACAGATGCTGTAAATCTTATAAGCACATATTCATTTGTCAAGCTGTATCATATTAAATAAAAAATTAAATCCTTGAAAAATGGCTTCTTTCCACTTGCTTTCTAAATCAGCAAGACTTTAACTGTACCCATCACCTTAAAAGGAGACAAAGGAAACATTAATATCACAAAAAGAACTACAGTAATAATTTCTAAAGTTCAGTTCTCACATTAAAGAACTATTTTTATTTCTCCATAATTTTTCTAGTAATATCAGAAACAGTCTCTGCTGTTGTAATATAAATGAGTAAGATTTTCTTTTTATTTCAAAGGATGGCAACCCACAAAATTTATAACAAAAATATCACTTTATGTAAAACTGCATGAAATTCTCAATAGCTGTGAGGTTCACAAGGTGAGGTGAATTAACAACTCACAGTCAGGAAAAGGTGGAAGTTTCAATCCACCCTCTCCACTGTCCATACATACCATTTTCAATGTTGATCCAACTCAGTGATATCACAGAAAATCARCCTATCAAGAAAGTGGATAATTCCAAGTCAGATTAGTGAACTGAAACAGCTCGAGAAAGGACCTGACAACCACGAGGGTTTGTGGGATTGCATGACTGGAAGCAGCAAAGGAAGAGGAAACAAGACTTTCTCTTTCAGCAACACTGACCTATTATATCAGCTTATGAAATACCGAGTTTTCCAGTTATCTTGAATTGAAGTTAGCTGCATTTTATGCAAGAAATTCTACAAACAGGGGAGGCACAGCACAAGGACTCCCAATCCCCAAATACTTTCAGAATTCAGGTTTCAAAATACAAAGAAATTTTGATCATTATCTAGCCTCTAGTTTTAACTGCCTTGTAGTAAAATAAGATAAGAGTAGGAAAGGAAAGAGTTTCAAAACTAATTGTCATGGTAAGTGGGAGAAGTCCTGGAAGAATATTTAAAACAACAATTCTTTAACGTTCATGCTATCTAAATTAATATATTTTAAAAATAAGCAAGGAAATACTGTGTTTCAATGAAGTACCCAAAGGAAGGGTACTGCATGGAGGGGGGGAAGTGGGACACTGAGAGAATGCAAACGTAGTATAATTCAATTTTTTTTTCTGATATGTAAGTGGTGACCAATTCATGAAATATCCTCTTTGATTTACAGGTTCTCTACAGAAGTGTTCTATAACAGTTAGACTGCAAATTTTAATAGAGAGTTACACCTGCAAGCACTCATAATTGAAATATTTAGGTATCTGGAATCCTGAACCAGAATACAATAAGAAATTGAGGCCAATGGGATACTTTAAGATGTGGAACTACTTGCAAGTTTAAGCATCCTCAATCAATCAGTTATATAGCTATTACATCCTAGGATCCCACTGAAAATAACAGATTCTTTTACTCATGAAAGAATCATAAATTATGTTTTATGCCTTTATTAAATATTTCCTGTTGCAGAATTTCACCAACTATGAGTCAGATCCTACAAAAATGACATTTAAGAACTATATTTATTTTTACCACGTTTTTAAAAATCGTCTTTTGATTTTTTTTCTCCTCTAGGAAAAGACAAACACTTTAACTTGTGCTGGACAATAATATAGTAATCTATGTTTGAAATTAAGTATTTTTTAATATTTCACAGTTTGTCAGAAAAAAAAGATATTAAGACAATCCTTAATATTGCTCATGATACAGAACTTAAACTGATAATACTGGATTAGCAGCCCATTCCTTAACGTGTAAAGGAGCTTGGCCAACAGCAAGATAAACAGGATTTCACCAGCATGGAGAATACAATAGTGAAACGTCAGGCTTCTATATTTTAAGTGTAACACAAAAGAAGAAATTAAGATTCAGGATTGTCAGCATATTTTTTCAATCACTTTGCAGTTCATATTTTATATGAGTATTATTTTTTTTTCCTAAAGTAATCAAAGAAGGACAGGATGAACAACTGCAGGTGTTCAAAAAACATAGCTTATAAAATAACAACAGTCATTGATCTAAATTAATCTAAGATTGAGAAGGGGAACTCTAACATTAGAGCCTCATTAGTACATCCTGCTACGTGCAAGTGTCTTCCAGTAGGCTGTAATGCATATCAAACAGCAACAGATTACATACATAAAAATACCTGACAATGTCTTTTCTATATGCTCATGGGGATTTCTCTTAGATTTGGAATACTGTAAAGTGTTGATTCGCAAAGTAAGCATACAAATTTTTTTTCGGTAAGATATAAAACATTTTAACTTGTGTATAACATGAACAGAAAAAGAAATACCAAATTCAGATGTTCCAACAATTTTTACATATGCTCAGTTTTTAGGAGTCGTTTGCTGCCATCTTCTTAAACACACAAAATATTTTTTTATGGTATTAGCAATTGATTCAACAATAAAGCTAATGAAACCCAGGAGCTACATTTCTCACATGAAGCAACCCTCTCCCCTACAGCTCTCATCTAATACGGTGGCCCAGAGTGATCATAAAGATGCAAGATCCTGCTTTCTGGTGAGAGATCTTAAATGATACCTTTATTAAAGATTCTCGGTTATTTACAAACAAGAGAGGAACTCCATCCGTACTTAAACACTACCTTTATTAAAAAGAACGTTTCACAAGCATTCTTCTTCCTATTCAGGTGCAGCTCTGCACACAAGAAAACACTTTTTTTAAAGGGGGTGACGCAGGCGGGACGGTACCCAGCCTGCTCGGGTAACTCAAGGGCACACAGACCGCCCGGGGCCACTCCTCCACGACTCGCTACGCTTCGCGCCTCACAGACACCTCGAGCACCAAGACACCGCCGAGAGGGGAAAGCGGCGCTTCTCTTTCATCGGCCGCCGGGGCGAGGCCAGCCGCGCTGCTGCTGCCGCCCCCCGCGCCGCGGCCGCCACACAGCCGCCGCGGCCGCCCGCCGCCACAGCCCCGGCTCGGCTCGGCCCACGGCCGGGACGCCGCAGCACCCCGCGCCCTCCGGCCGCCTCCGGGCACCACCACGCCCGGCCCGGTGCCGCCGCCACACTCACCTGCCTGCTCGTTACCGGCCACCCCGGCGCTTAGCCCGCCTCTCAGGACATGCCAACAACGCGGGCCGCTATTGGAGAGCGAGCTTCCCAAGCCGCTCTCCTATTGGCCGAGGAGGGACAGGCTCGAGTCTTCCCAGCAGCCCCTCGCGACTGTCAACGGTCACGCAGCGAAGATGGCGGCGCCGGCGGCCGGCGGGGCGGCGCGGGGCTGCGGCGCCCCCAGCTTCCAGCGGAAGGCCCCGGCCGGCGGCAGCCGCCTGGCCGCCATCGCGGGCACGCGGCCTGCCGTCCGCCACGGGCAGCTGCTGCTCTCCAGCGGGCTCCCCTCCCTGGACTCTGTGCTAGGTTGGTGCGGGGCCGGGAGCCGGGACCAACCCGCGGCGCGGGCTCTGGCCCGGCCGCCGCCGCCCCTCCCCGCCCTGCCGCCCCTGTCCTTTCGCTGCGGCCTCCCCGGCGCTGCCCCGCCGCAGGCTGCCCTCCCGGGGGGGCGCAGCCAACCCGGTCCTGGCTGCGGCCCCCCGCCAGGGCCGAGGGCGGGCGGCGAAGGCGGCCGTGCCCACCTCGGAGCCCGCTTTGCCCAGCAGAGGAGTGCTGTTTGCGGTTCGCTTAAATCCGTTTAAACGACCTTTCTGGAGTGGAGGGTTATTCTGTAAATTCACTTATGAAGTAGCACATTCTCGTCTTATTTCAAAGTGTCACAATAAAGGACACTTTACTGTATGAAATTTTCAGTTGTGAAAAACACTAGAACTGAATTAACTCATGGTTGATTATAGTATAGCTTGGTTTCTTCTGTATAACTATTCTTAAGATGCATTTGGCATGAGACTGGAAGCTCAGTGTGGCTTTTCTATGTTGTTTGCCACTGCGATGTTATTATAAATGCCTAGTTTAGATAGGATATACTGATGTAACTATATTCTTACTGTCTGGGCAGCTGCTTTTGCCTACTGTCAGTGTCAAGATACTAGATAGTCCCTTGGGCTGATTCATTGTGGCCATTGCCGTGTTATACTCTGTGGCATAAGCTACCACCATTTACTTTAATTGGGAACTAAAACATTTTGTTGGTATAAACAGCATGCTTTGTCTGTATGCATTAGGGCTGCATAACCCTGTTACTAACTCATGATATTGTTGCAATACATCTTCAATGTAGATAAATGCGACTTTAGGTTTAGGAGAGGCAGATTTGACTTTGCCTATTCTCGTTTGTCCCTGGAGGAATATATGTTTAGTCCTATCACTTTCTTTTTAAGGGACACCTTTACGAGTGGTGATAAATACAAAAGACTTATCTATTCTATAGATGAGATTTTATGGTGAATCACGCTTCTATACTTCTTTTCTTTTTTTGGTGTATATTCTGTTGACAAGGAGGAGAGAACACCTGCATTTCCATCAGGGATTGGCATCCTTGTGGAGAAAGCTCTTCCTCCTTAAGGGAGATGTATTTCATTAAGTATTTGCAGTTTGTGAGACCCTTTGACAACATAAACGTAAGATTTTAATTGAATATTCCAGTTCTTATTCATGTTCTGTTTTATAAATTGTGGATTTTGCACAGCGTGGGTCAGAGGACATGGAGAGCTCCCCATGGTGTCAGTTTCCTAAATCTCCAGGCACTTACTAACATAATTAGTGATTTGTTATAGAATTTGGGGAAACTTCTTCTGGTAAACCCTGGATTCCTTCTAAAATACTTTTTCCGTGTGTTTTAAGTATTCAGTAGTTTCCTGACCTGAATTTCCTGACAAGTTTTAAACTTAAACATCCAGAAATCTCTTCAAACATATGAATAGCAACTTTTGAAAATATTTGAAAAATGCTTTTTAGATTGTGGTGTCCTGGAAAAATGGAAATCTCTGTACTCTTGTGTTAAATCTTCAGTAACCTCCTAGCCCTTAAATCACCGATTTCTGGAAGTTGAGTGAGTAGGCCATGAAAGGCTCATGCTAAACATACTGTACTATAAGATTTCCATGAATGTCTGGTATTAGCCATTGCTCAGGACAGAATGCCTGGTTAGATGGACCTTTATAGAATAATTGAGTAATTCAGTTTGGGGAAGGAGAGACCTCGGGAGTTTATCTACTCCAGCCTCAAGTTAGGGCCAGTGCTGAATTTGTGGAGTCAGTTGCTCAGGGCTTTGTCCAGCCGAGTCTTGAAAATCTGCAGTGACAGGAGATTTCACAGCCTTTCTAGACATCCTGGTCCAATGCTTAATCATCTTCACAGAGAATTTTCTTTTTCCTTATATCCGGTTGAAGTATTCCCTGTTTAAATTTATGGCTGTCATCTCTCGCTCTCCCACTGTGCATTTCAGTAAAGAACCCAACTCCTGTTTTCTCATTGGCTTCTCCTGGAAGGCTGCTTTTGGGTCCTTTTCTCTTCCCAAGGCTAAATGAGCTCAGGTCCTTCAGCTGCTCCTCTTAGGTCATGTGCTCCAGCCCCTGACCGTCTCAGTGGCCCTCTGCTGATCTTACTCAAGTTTATCTTTACTTCTTTCTCRTACTGAGGGGGCCAAAACTCAACAGACCGGATGTGATCTAGTAAGTGCTGATTAAAGATGAGCACTGCTGTTGATGCAGCCCAGTGTGCCACTGACTACAGAAATATTACACCTAGTCTCCTTTGTGTCTTTTTCAGGTGCATGTGGAAATGCTTCATAAATGTCTTGCAGAATGCTATTTATGTGTTTCTTTAAGAATGCTGGTATTCCCATCTTGCCCACCAGCAATTAAGTAATTGACTGTACAAAATACTGTATTTTATTGTCACCAGGGACTGAAAATAAGCTTTTTCATATGAACTCCCAGTGGAAGTTGCTATGAACTGTTTTACCCTGGTATTTTTCATAAACGTATTTTTAACAATCGCTAGGCATAATCTTCTAGCTCTCGTGTTTTGGGCTTGGATTTGAGTTTGCCTTATCCAGAAGCAGCAACTGAGATACAGTATTATTTGACAGACATGAAAATAGAGTTTATAAATAACTGTGAGTAAGGGGAAAAAATGATGTTATTAGACATAGGACTAATCAGAAACTTTGTAGAGAGGAAAAGACAGGATGTGTGCAGGAATTCCTTTTACCTACAGCTACTTGAATTGTCCCATTAGTGTTGATAGCTAGCTCTTTCTTAATAAATGCATCTCCCTTCAAAAATAAGTGGTAGAGAAGTGCTTGATTTCAAATACTGTGTTATCTAGCACTAAGGCACTCTTTACATCTCTGAGCTTTATATTCAAGTCTAGTTTCAAGGTTTATAGACCATATATGTCTGGTTTGTGCCAAAGCAGTTCTCTGTTATGAGCTGTAATTATTGTGTAATATAAGCATTACATGCTTGGTATTGAATTTTCTGTTGCAAGCAGTTTAAAAAAGGTCACAAATGTGCTTTTAAAAAATAGGGGCACCTCTCAAGATGCAAATTGTTTGTGTGTGTGAGCATGTGCTAGGAATCAATTTTGTTCGTACGTACTTAAAATATTATTATTATTATTATTTTTTTTACCTAGATTAATAATATTGTCCTTTGCAGACCCACATATAGTTCTAATAGTTTGCTATTCCTGCAGTGGTAAAATGTGCTGTAGAGTGATGCTGAGATGTTCTAAATAGGAATTGCAAGTACAATGTTGCAAAGAACTGCTGTACTCAGAATCATAATGTCCAATGTTTCTGAATGCTTGCTGTGAAAACCCCAATGAATAGTGTTATGATTTCAGGCTCTTCTGTGAGGTATCTACATTTGTTGTGTTTCCTTAAAGTCTTGAATCTCATTGCTGTAAAGTAGGAATGCAGAGAGTTAGGAATATTGCTTAGTTGTTTACGTTTGGGACTGCTTTTGGTACTGGCAGACAGAAACTGAAATAGCAAAATAAGAAATTACAAAGAATTACAAGTTCATAGCAGTTTCCTTAGAAAACTTGAAGATTTTAAGTGTTCCTTCTGACTCTATGGACTTTCCTGCTACTSTTCCCTGTGCTCTGTTTCTTGGCTATTTTACTATTATTATTACTCATTGTAGAAGATGTAACTGTGGTGACTGCAACAGTTTTACATTCCATCTGATAAAATACACTTGTTTATATTGTTCAGTACATCTGATAATGTAAAGCCAGTCCTCTGACCTGAGTTTGCCCTTAGCATCTAGGGTATATGCACGTTACGTTACAACTCTGGCTTATAGAAAGAGGCAGGATACACTTGATCAAAATATTCTTGTTAGAATTTTGACTGAATTGATATTCTATTTGTCAAACAAATGCTTTCTTGTATAAGCTATTTAAAAACAGAAGAAACACTATTTCTATGGTGGCTTCAACTGAGCTTTTTATCACCAAGATTTTAAGTCATAATTGCAAGGGCGTAATGTATTGCTTAGGGCTGTTTTGATCATCTTTTCTATGACTGGCTGTGATTTGTTAAGATCTCATCATTTTAAGCTATTCTTTTCTATTTGCTATATAGAACATGTGCTAGTTTTAAACAACTGCTCTTAGTAACATATACATTTCATCTCCCCAAACAAACAATTGCAGTGAATATTTGAAGCATACTTTGTATCTACCATCTGTATGATTTTTGGTCTTTTTTTCTGCTTCCCCCCAGGAGAAAAACTTTTGGTTGTGTTTGGGTTTTTTTCCTGAACATATGAAATGAAGCAAAAATTGGTGTATTTAGAATATTGAGATTTTTATGAGTGATTCTAATTTTCTAATAAACAGTATTCATAATTTTTTTAAAGTGTTGAAGAACTGCCTGATTACTTAATAAGTTTGCCAAAAATATTGAGGAGTTTGTACATCTTTACTCAGGAGTATAGTTTAAAATATCTGTGATGCACTGAGATACAAACATGAAATTAGTAGYGGACTAAACATTTGCACTGTGATGTGCTACTAGAATTGTGCTGGCATCATGACATGATGACAAAGTGATTCTGTTGTGTTTTGAATTCAGGCATTATGATGCAACCATATTATCACTTTTTGTGGCTCCTGTAGAAGCCCTGTGATTGCTATAGACATGCTGTTGCCCCATCTGTCCTACCAATGCAAGTAAAAATGTCTTTTGACACATCTGTCTTTATGGTCTTGTATTGCACAGAATGGTTTTAGCCTGTGATTTGATTTTTTTTTCCTTTTTTTTTTTTAACAGAAAATAATAGAAAATACAAGATTATTAGCCAGAATATTTTATGTCGCATGTTGATCTGTTCTGTAACTTTACAAATTCATCTTCTGGTCTGGCCAGTCATTCAGCATGATTTATAAGTCACACTTTTACTAAAGTAGCTTTAGCAAAGTAGTTGCATTACAACCTGTAGGGCTGAGTGTTCTCTGCCTTCTCTRTATGGCTTGTTGATGTGTGATCCAGAATCTTAACTTTTTCTGGCAGGCTGCAGATGCTGTTATGCTATTAATCCATAATATCTAGATTGCTCTAGTGTAATTAGTAAATGCTCATGAAATACACCAAAAATGACCTGACCCCAAACCCAGCTAACCTCCAAACCATGTCCATGACCATGAACATCATGAAGAAGTTTGCCCCACCTTATGCTTCTATAAACAGTTTCTAATTTTTTGTGGCTGTACAACACTTTTTCAATTTATCTTTATTGATTTTTGATACCTTTTGTCAGTCATATTTATGTATCGCTTCTTTAAAAATATTATAATAAATAATTTGTCATCCAGTATTTTGATACTTCTTTCATGGTGCTAGAAATTCATTTTGTGTAACTTAATTTTGGGGTTAAAATATGTATAATATGAAAATGAAAAACATGTTTTTTGTTTAGAGATTCTTTTGGAGTGATGTTCTGTGTAATTGTATTGCATCTTAAATCATTTGATGGCTTTTATTAGAATGTGCATAGCAACTCAGTTGTTTAGACATTACGAAGCTAAAAACAAGTTCTCGTAGATTAATGGTGAATGCAGAATTCTTTGCCCCTTGATCAAAAGGAAGGCTACTGTAGTTAGTCTTTTGACAGTTGTTTGGCCTGTGGGAGAGAAATTTGCTTTTTGTCTTCCTTCTGGGCATATATCAACATCACAGGTGCTACAGATATTCATGGTCCCACCAGCAGAGCTAAAGATTAAGAAATTGATCCAATCCCTATTGGAATCAATTTCAAGTGAAGTTTAATGAGCTTTTAAATTGATAGACTGAATTACCCCTTTCACTGGAGTCTGCCTATGCAGTCCCGAACTGAGTTCTTTTGTCAAGAGCTTTGGATGTTGTGATGCTTGTGTGATACTGTTTGCTCCAAATTAGCTTTTAGAGCAGGATATAATTGCAGAAAACATACTGCAGTTTTCTCCATGCAAAACACTGCAATAGGTTATTTATGTATGAGCATCTGAGCACTTCCAAAATTTTTTGAGAATTTTTGAATATTTTCCTTCACAGTTTTATATGATTGTTCAATAACGTATTTGTAGTCTGATATCAAGTTATTCCGTTATTTTCTAACTTGGATTCAGATTGCAAAATAGCTTACTCTTCACCTGAAGTAAAATATAGATTCTTCCTTCACCTTCTCTGATAAATTCCTTCTTAGGATAATGATCATTTAAACCACTCTTGCATAGTTGTACTTGTTTTCTCTTCAAACAAATAACAGTCAGGTTTTAGCAAAGAACCGGAGTTCATAGTTTTTGTTTTGTTTTTTGGTCCTCCACACTGTTGAGATCAGTGGGATAAGAATCCATGCATCAAACATATTGGGAGCAGTCTATTCCCTCTCATACTCAGTCATCTGTGATTGGTACATAAAGATTGATTAGTGTAATGGTCGTGGTTAAATCAGTCAAAATATATTCTTATTATTAAATAATTATTTCCATCAACCGTATTTGTAGAGATATTTTTATGTCTAAGACATACTAAAAAAGACTTTTTTCTGGTTTGTGTTAYGATGTTCGTGAACTGTCAGGGCAGCTTTCACTGGGTAAAATCCTACCTGCCTTATTGTCGTGTTTGTTTTC
Source organism: Apteryx rowi (assembly GCF_003343035.1). Taxonomy (NCBI): domain Eukaryota; kingdom Metazoa; phylum Chordata; class Aves; order Apterygiformes; family Apterygidae; genus Apteryx; species Apteryx rowi. Next base: position 353,501 of record NW_020451016.1, read on the forward strand.
AGTAATAAGTTAAAAAAACAGTGGAGCCAGGATTTTGCCTGACTGGCTTCAATGGGAATTTGCTAGCCTCTTACTACGTCACTTTACATAGCTGGTTCTTGGTCCAAAGCACTATCAAGTGGTAGTGATTAATACGGATTTCATTTGGAAAGCACTTACTCACTTGAGTCATCCAAGTGAAAATTCTCTGGCTCAGACCATACATCATTATTGTAGTACTTAAGCATAGTTGCGTAGAGTTCTGCAGGATCTTTTTACCACAAAGATGATAGTACAGTATATTGTGAAACTAATTGTAATGTGTAATATATAATTACATGTAATATGTAATTATTTCATAATAGAGAATTGTAGGAAGTATTGCAAAGGTAATTAAAATGTTGTTCACATTTACATTTTTAAATTCCCTGTTATCACCTTTCTTTGACTTATAAACTAAGAAAACTTAATTGTTCTCTAACAWAATATTAAAATGTAGTCTTACTTTATTCTTCATTTTGTTTTGTTTCCAGGTGGAGGCTTAGCTGTTGGAACCCTTCTCCTTATTGGTTAGTATGGAATATATAAATACATAAAGCCACATTCTGATATGTTTTGCTCATTTTTAATGTATTTATCAAATAAGCTGTTGTCTTTGTTTATTAAACTCTGACTTTAAGAAAGTGTAAATCTCGGGCCTCCTCACTTTGCATAGTCTTCAAAGTTGTCTGTTCTCTATTTCAAGAATTACTGGAGGTAGATCTAGTATTAGAGAGGATTGAGGCCACAAAAAGAATGCTGCAAAATTCTGTCTGAAAGCAGGGTGCTTAGCAAAATTCAGGACCTTTTAGGGGAGGTTTTTAAAAGATTTAAGATTTTCTAAATGACTTCATTTCTTGTTAACTTCTGTTTATCCTCACAAATACTTTAAAAAAAAAATCAGCTTTCTGAGGAAGATGTGAAATATAGAATCTTTTACTCTCTTGTTTGCCAGAATTGGCTAAGACAAAGCTGATAGAAACCTGCTTTCTGTCAGTGTGTGGATGAGGCAGGCTGAGATGGTTAAATAGGTCACACAAGGATTCCCTTCGCAGACTACATCAGAACTGTCCAGTAGAGATTTTGATGGGCTGTACCACATCCCCTTTGCATGTCGGATCCCCAACTTTCCTTTCTATTTAAATGAAGATGTAGCAAATGGTAAGAAAATAAGTATTTGACTAACTTCAGAGAGATAAAATATTTCTCCTCATAGTGACTTTTTAGAAAACAGGCATTGGAGATATTGAGGAGAGGATATTCAATATTCCTTGGTAGTTATCCCCTTCAGAGTAAATTAAAAGAAACCGATACTATTAACAAGATCTTTCATGATATCAGAAGATGAAAGGCTTACTTTTCTAGTATGTCTATTACTGAAACTAGGTTTCTTAAGTCTCAGACGTTTTTGGAAGGGGCATGGAATTTTCTTACACTAAGACATGTAATGACACAAGTAAATCAATATTCAAAAGGAATGTATTGGTTGTTTATTTGTGATCTGATATTAAATTCAGCTTATAGAAACATGAAGGAGAATCTCCTTTTCAGATGCAAAAGCTAGAATTTTTTCCCCCAAATTAAACTTTCCATATGTTATTTTGAAACATATAATTTGATACAAAAGGTCTTCAAGTAAGAACTATATTTATTCATGACTCATTAGTCTAAAAACTTTTAGACTCATTTTTAAAGTTGGTGCAGGTAGAATTGTAACTGCATTGTTAGAATATCTTGTCAATATACTAAAAAATTCTGTTATGAGATTAGTCTCGACAAGCTTAATATTATACAGGATTGAAGCTGTCAGTGATAAACCTCCTAGGAAGATCTTTCTGCTTTATACTCCAAGTGTTGGAAAAAGGTTAAATTCTTTCCCCTCCTTTCAACATTCTCTAAGGCAAGAATAAAGTGCATTACTTTTAGATTAGCTCCCCTTGCAAATTAAATGCTCATCTTCATTATTTGACACGTTATCTTGGTTAATTTAACCAAATGATAGTAAATACAGAGCATTAAAATATTTAGTTTTAACTGTTGTTTTCTGGAGATGCAGTAATGGCATAGGTTACTTGTTAACACTGTAAAATACTATTCGAAGTATATTGTAAACAAATTTTGAAATTTAATCTGTAATAAAAAGCATCATGGTCTCCAGTGAACTTCACTGTATAATACATTCTTTTGATAGTGTTTTATTTACATGAGACTTAAAAAGTTTTTTTTTTTTTTACTGGTACTTTAATTTCAAGAGATATTGCTATATTGGGTTTAAAAGAAGTGAAACTAGCATTCTCACTTGAGTGAAATGAGATTTGAACAATACTATCAAAACAGTTTATTCAACGTGAATGTGAGAGCATTTGTTTGTTTCATCTTAAACTCCTCCAGAAAATTAGTTTGCTAGAAGAATCTCCTCTTTCAAAAAAATGAACAACATAGCTGTTGATTAAGCACACCTTTTCCCCCACCCCCTCGCAGCATACTTAAACAGACTTGTATGTCTGTTTTGCCACCTTCAGGAGGAATTTCCAGAACAATGTTGTTTTGTTTTATAAATATAGGCCATGTTTATGTAATACATTCTCTATAGCAAGTTATGGTACACTCTGTGTTGGGTCCCTATTCTTACATACCTTTAAGGTGCTGTTGTTCTTTGATGACTGAAAGTTTTAAAGGTTATCAGTAGGAAGGTTTTTGCTAGTAGCTGAGATCAATTATAAAAAGTTAAAGTTGTTTGGTTAAAAGCTTGCCTATACTTGTATATTCTAAGCCTCGAAGCCGTTTCAGCTACTTTAATTAGCTAGTATTACTTTTGTTAGAAGTGCAATTTAACCTGACTGGTAAGAGCTCTCTTCACGTGTCAATATAATTGATTTCATCATCTTTTTAAAGTTGAAAAAGGTAACCTCTGAGAGGTACAAAACAGTGATTTGCTAAATATAGTTATACAGAATACAACTTACCAGAATTCACCTTCCTGAAGTATGGCCAAATGCCAAATATTGTAACATATATGTTTGACAACTCTCTTTTGGCATGTACTAATTAAATGCAAGTGACACAGACTAAATTCCCTCAAGCTTAGTAAATGTGGACATTAGTAAGTATCTTCTAAATGGAATTTCAGATTATTAAAATAATCGCATCTTTTAACCTGCAGCAATTTGGAGAGATGCTTCATAGCTAAACAAGACTCACCTTAGGTCACAGTACTGTACTGTAGAACTATCTGGTGAAAAAATGATCAATACTGATAGGCTATGACAGGCTTTTGGCAGCTTTAGGGCAACCTGTCTAGAGTTTGTATGTAGGAAAAAAATGCTATTTGTACATTATATTGTTGCAGTCTTATTTTTTCCTCTTATGGCTCTCATCGTTTTAAATAGTTATTCTACAAGTTGCCTCTGGAGTTTTTCAAGGACCTACATGACATTTAATATTATCCAGATGTTTAGAAGTTAGTTTTTATAAATATGATTGATGCATATTTGTTATCTTATGGTGGACTTTGTTCTTGATTTGTTGTTTCTTTTCAAGTTTTAGTGTTTTTCCTCCCACATCCCTCCCTTGGAACACAAATACCTCTGATGCATGGGGGAGCATTTATGGCTAGGGGTTCTTTCATTCTTAAGATCATGTGTTTAGACCTAAATTTCCATAACTCCACGAGACTTTTGCCCTTTATTATATAAATTGTATAGTTACAGTGCCTCACTCATATCTGGTGTCTCTGTCCTCTGTGCTCCAGCTAAACTCCAGTGCCTTACGACTTTGCATTTAACTTCATGACCTGCTGATTTCTCTCAGTTCTAGACTGTCAATTCTAGACAATTCRTGCACAAAGGTATTGAGATGTCTCTTATGTGTTCAGTAGCCTATACGGTACAGGGGTGCAGAGAGGCAGAAATAGGAACTGGTCTTTATTCCTAGCTTTCAACATGGTTATATGTTGGAATTCATTACACTGATACTGACAACACTGCATTTTCTTAATGACTGTTTTGGCCATCAGAGCATTCTCTAGTGGAAAGAGACCAATGGATAATAGTCACAATAAACTATTTTATCTGTGTCCTTATCTATAGCATCAGAAGAGGTTTTGTCCTGGAGACAATATGCATAACTTCTAGGTAAATAATCTCTTTTCCATGTATAGCTTTATGCTTCGCTAGTTACTCACCTGCTACTTAGCTGTAGAAATACTCTTTGTTCAGAAAGAATCGGAGAGAGCTGTGGACTGTTGTCTGACTTGCAGTGATTGGACCCAGAAAAGAAGCTGCAGCTGCAAGATTCCTGTATGTTTGTGTGCTTTATTAGTTAGAAGCAAAGTTCACAATGAAGGCTTCTGATGGGAGACCTACTTAGTATGGAGGCTAATAATAAAGATTTGGGGGGCTGTCTTAAGTGTCTTGGCTGAATAAAATACACTTAAATGTTAGTCTGTACAAGTACAGAATGGAGGTAGTTCTTTTAGATGTGGGTACAATTTGGAAAAATAAAGGTAACTGTTGAGAATTTATCAAAATAAGTTCAAAAGTTATCTGAAAACAAAAATACTTCAAAATATTTGACTCGATTTATCTATGAAAGTAATGGTAAGTTACTGAAATACCTGTGCTAAGTGATTTATTTATTTATTTATGTATAAAAAGAAAGCTGTACTCCTATGATTTTGAATAGTAACGTAACTATTGAAGCCAGGGTACAATGGACACTATCAGAAAAGCCCCATGTGGCTGCACTTTAGATCTTTTGAATACCACAAAAGTTTAGTGACCTAGAAATGAATCAATAAAAAGCTATCCTCTATGTGACAAATTGAAGAACTGAGGGATTCTTACAGATGCATTGATTTTAACAATTCAAGATACACTGTTTGTAAAGCCTTTTCTGAGACGCATTTAATTCTTTGAGTACTGTAGCAGGCTATGAGGTGTTTTATATTTAGATTGCTCTCTGGTAGTTCATTTTCCTGTTTTTACTGCAAGTTTACTGTTATGAAAATAAATGTAAGAAGACTGAAAGAAAGGCTAATGCAAAAACTGTGTTTTCTCACACTGGTAAATATTTTTTTTCTTTGCCAAAATTGAAAATTCCTTATTGCTTTGTAAAATGTGTTTTTGGAAAAGTATGGCAGTTTAAGAACCTCTTTAGTCCTCAGTTCTAATGCTACAAATCTGTCACTTAAGAAAATAAATTATAATCTTGGATAGGTGGATGAAAGAGTTTATATCCCTGTTCCTTGTCACTCCATTTCTATAGTTTGTTTTAACATTTCAGTATTTCAAATAAAATTTGAATAAAAATTCTTAACCTACACAAAAATTCTTAACCTAACAGCCTCACTTCCTATTAGTTTAATTTCATAATCGGTAATGCACAGATTAATTTCTTATATTTATCTGTGCCTTATGAATTTAATATTTTGCACAAAACTGAGCATGTTATTCACTGTCAAAGGAATAATTAATATTAAAAATGATGATACAGAAAAAACACTCTTTGTATATTTACACACATATGCAACTGTAAACTACCTGGACAAAATGTGATACCGAGTTATACTTCACTAAATGTAAGTTAAATCCTGGCCCTATTCAAATCAATGTAACTCAGTGTTTCTGTGCCCCAAATTATGAAGAAAGGTGGACTTTATCATGTAAATGAAAATTAATGAATCAAGATTTTTCGATTCGCCAGGGTTGAAGTAAATGTCGTGGCTGAGGATCCTTCCAGAATGCTTTACTAGTGTTCCTTTTCCTCCTCTATTCAAAGGGAAGGAGGTCTAACTGTATCACCTCCCCTGACAGCTGCGGCAGTGATGTGATTATATGGGAGGCTTGGTGACTTCTTTCAGGTAGCTCAGACAATTTTTTTTTTTTTTTTTTTTTAATAAGTAGCTATCATGCTGTCACTTTGATTTCTAGGGAGCTTTGGTTCTTAGATTGAGAGCTTCATAGATGGAGATTAGCACATGGAAGTCAATATACTGCATGATCAGTTATATTGCAATAAGCAACAAAAACATAAATAACTGTAAAGAGAGCCAACGTAGGGTGGTGGTGGGGAAGTATGCGTGTTCCTGGGCTCTGGCTACAAGGGAGAAGTGCTCTCCATCCTGGTCTCATACATGGTTCTACATCCACAGTCACAACACAATGTATGGAGCTGGGTTACTAGGAAAACACAGTTCCTCAGTAATACTATTAATGGCTTTGTATGCATTCTGGAGTAAATTATATAAAATATTTAATTAAGGGCACTAAACTTTCAAGGAAATTCTGTAATGCTCTTGAAAATCTATCATGCTGAAATTTTAACAGAGAACCCAGCTCTGTCAACAGTAAACATTTGTCTATACTGTATTTTTCACTGTACTGATTATCTGCCCATATTCTTCACTAGATTGTTTGGGGTTTTTTTAAGTTAACATATATTGCAAGTATATTAGAAAGCTAATATGGCCTACAAAGAAGTCTAACAGCAACAAAGGTAAATTATATTATACAGTCTGAGGTTTTTAAACTCTCAAGACTCTAAAATAAGCAGGATACATCAAAGACTAATACTAGTAATACTAGTGTTGTAGTTATTGTGTTCCCTTGGGCTTATTTGAGTATCAAGTTCCCTGTTACCTCATGTCTTAGCTACTGTCTTGTGATTCATTTCTTTTCTATCTCAAAAGCTGTCTCAATCTCAAAATGTTGCTTCAGAGTCACTTTTAGTGGATTTATTTTTCAAACATTTGTATTATGGTTGTGTCTCATCTAAAAACAGTACAAATTGTTTTTTTTTTTCTTGAGTTTAACGAAAGGGAAAGTTTAAATAAATCTTTCTCCATAACAACAACAAAATAGGTAATCTTGAAGCTGTATCTTTAGGATCATTCTGGAGAAGGAAGAAAGGAAGAAAACAAATTTTCCAAGTTATAAGTCTATAGCTAAAAAATGTATATTAAAACAATTATCACAAATACCAAATTCAAAAGTTAAAAAAGAAAAAAAAAAGCAGGAAATAAATTCTGTACTGCCCCATGGATTTGAAAATGTAGATTTTGAATTTCTTTCTCTTGTTAATCTAGGCTTTTAAAGTGTCAATATTTGTGTATGCTATCCAGAAAGCAGCAGTGTATCACTATTTTTCTGTCATTTGCTTCCTAGTTTCTGCATTGCTGTTATGTTCTTTCTCCTTTTTTGGTATACGTCTCCTTTCTTCCTTTTTTCCCCACCCTACCTCATTGGTGATTTTTGACTCCTAAGCTCCAGAACTTACTCTTTTGGTACATATCAAAGTGATACTCTTTTTTACTCCTTTAAATACTTCTTTATATACTATACTACTATATGCTATACTACTAAAGGAGTATAAAAATACTTCTTTAGTACTTTTTACAACTTAGTTTTGAATGACAACAACTTCTTTCTAGCCTTTTTTCTTGGTTTTATGCCTGTGGGGTTTTTTTATATTTTCATATGTGATTCATAATAGAGAGGAATTGTTCCCAAATCATACAAAGAATGGCTTGAGAGTCCTGTTGGTCCTGCATAAAGAAAATATCATCCTGTATTGTTCTGCCACAACATCCCTGTGTATTATTTTCCAGCAACCACATTAGCAGATGGAGAGTAAAACCTTACATTGTTGCATTCACTTTTCTCCCCCTCCAAAATATGTCAGATATCACTTGCAAATAAATGCCAGAAACATGTTGTTCTGAAGGGCATGATCTAAAATTTTACTGGACAATTAATCTGATTATTGTATTGTGAGGAATGTTTTATGCTGATGTTAACATTACTGTTGTTTGTATTTCCTAAAAATAAAGAAAATTGAAGATGTTTCAAATTTCAGAAGTTTTCTTTTACTCGTTTGCTTCACCCATAATTTGGAGTTACAATAAAGTTTAATTGTACAAAGCTCACTGAGACTTCTTACGTCTCATAATTTCTGATACTTAACTTGCAACAAAGAAAAGCTCAAGGAAACGCTAGCCTTCTGAAGTCATTGGGAGTTTGTATGTTGATTTCAGGAGATTAGTATTCATGGTATGTGTTAGCACATATTGTCACGTCTCTTAAACTGTTTAAGTTCACGTGTCTTGAATGTGTTCATGTTTTTGCTCTGGATAGCTTTCAAAAATGGCATTCCAAATGGATTGTCAGTCAGTTGAAATTTTGCTTTTAAAAGCTTTATACAGATTTGCAGGTTTGTTGGTTCCCCTCACCCCCAATATTTTGGTGTTTGTGTTGCCTGTTTTGTAGTTCTTACAGTTTTGAAAGAAATACTGGTATAAAAATATTTCTGTAAGAAACACTACCATTATGGCTTTCTCATGCCTAAGTTTTACATGATTAAATTTAAAAAAGCATCAATTAGTAGATATTTTAAGTCATTATTAATATTTTAAGCATTAAAAATATGAGTTTTAACACAATTCTCCCAAATGAACAAAACTCCTTCCCATTAAACCATGATTTGGATAATCTTAGTTGATACTGTTGGTAAACCTTGTCATTGAAGGTGGCATTATTGCTACCATAGGTCTGTATCCCATCTGTATCTTAGAATCAAACATGATTGAGAACTATTTCTCTGTCTTGAAAGATTAGGAATGCAATATTATTGAGTATGACATTTAAAGCTCTAGTTCTATATTGTTTAACCGTTATCTCTGTTCTACATTACATAGCCAATGAGGAGGTACATGAAAAGAGAACTTTTGTAGTGTTGTGGAAATTCATATATCTATTTTATCTAATAAAAAAAAAAATCCAACCATTCTTGTTTCCACAGAGGAAGATAAATTTGGTGTTTACTCCAATTTGTTGTTCAAGTATTTTCTCGCGGAGGGAGTTGTCTCTGGACATGAATTGTTTGTTGCTTCTGCTAAAGAGCTTCCTGCCAACATCTTAAAGGTAAAAAAGACTAGTATCTTTTGACAAGTAAAGCTGTAATCTCTTGATGAATTTAAATGCATTTAAAGATGTATATGTTGTATAGTAACAAATGGATTATCTTCGTGGTTCACAAGAATACACTGGGAAGTGCAGGAGTATTTACATTAGCCAAATTTGGGAATTATATTTAGCCTCCCTCTGTAGACAATGGAGTAAGATCCTCCCAAGGGACATAAGAGTAGGATCCTACTTATCCTTTATTTTGATTATAAAAGGAATCGAGGCAGACTAGATGGCTAAGTTGGATGGTTTGATTAAACCCAGCTGTTTACAGTTTCTACCTACTTATAGTAAAGAGTAGTTAAGCTGCTTTTAATATATTGTAGGGGAAATAGTTTACAGTTTATGTATATATTTCTTGCAGCTATTTATAGGAAGGAAGAATGAAATTTAACATCTTTAAGTACAACTTCCTTTACATGTACTTTTCATTCTGACTACCATCTTTCTACTGGGAAACTTGGTAGCTTTGGATTAGGTCATATAGAAAGGCTTCTTTCAGACTTCAGCAAGCTTCTAATCAAACACTGATAGTTTCCATTATAAGGAAACAATTTTAAGGGAGAAAAAGCCTGATCAACACTGCAAAAAATTGCTGAAGTGCGAGGATAGTCTTACCAAACTTCATTAAATATTTTATGTCTTTCTAAGGCTGCTTTTTTCTAATATCAAAAGTAACATATAATTTACTGATTACTTCTGCATCAAGTGAAGTCTGGCTATTTCCTTAAGAGTCTTCAGAGACTCTGTGTTTCTGGACAAAATGATTACTTTCTTTTTCCTACCTAGTGATGCTAGATTCTGTGCCTTATCTATTTAGTATTATCTTAAGTATTTGGGAGAAAGTGTATTCTGAATGAAAAGATACAACTGTGGTTATGACAAATCTGATTGTTTCTACAATGATCTTAAACCTAAAGAGTGTTCATTTAGGGATGGAATTTTTATCATTTGTTTCATTTTAGAATATAGCCTAAATAAATAGGTTAGAATTTGATTGTGAAGTATGAATAACACAAGAACATCCTATATATATTTTAAAAGGTTAGTTTTAAAATAGATAATCAAGTCATTGACTCTCTGACTGTACAATACCAGATCATTGCAGTTACTTTTCCTCATCAAAATTAAATTATCCAGAGGAATATTTTTATTGTGTTATATTTAAATATCTTTAAATGGCTAACGTGTTTTATTCTTCTTTCATTCACCTTTGACTCAATGGCTCACAGCATGGCATAATTTTTCTAGCTCCTGTTCACTTTGTTTTTACAAGTTAATGAACAGACCTTATTACATACCTCCATCCTTTCTGTACCAGTTTGAGTTCATACTCTGACTGGTTGATTAGTCTCATGTGACTAATTGAGTTTCATCATCTGGTTTAGAATACGTTTTCCTTCTTATTTTTAGGGGTAGTCACTAGGTAATCATACTGCATTCCTCTGTTGTAACTCCACAGCGGTGTTACTATAAGAGATTATAAAAGGATAATATTACCACAGGGAAGTTGAGAGAATATATTTTTGTCTTGTTTTCTTCCTCAGTTTGTGTGTTTATGTATCCAGCAGTACTCTTGTCTATGCTTTTCGACTCTTGCCTTGACTATTCACTGCTTTCTTTGCTTAACAGGAAAGGTACAATAAAGTTAATTTCTCTGATTTGTATTGCTATCTTGAAATTGTTTCAGAGAGACCCTGTAATACATTTAGCATCAATATAGAAAATTATGTGCTTTCACACTTGGCAAGCTTGGGCACCTTTAGAAAAGCCAATATGCATTATCTAAAAGAACACTATTGCCTCACCTGGAAGTTCACCTAAGACTGGCTTTGGACATAGCTCTCAAAGGACAGAGGTAGAGGAATTTTCCCCAAGACTGCCTTACTTAACTTCTAAAAGAGAGGACATTCAAGCACTTCATCAAGAAATCCCCTCCTGTGATAAAAATGAGCTCCTCAGGATTTAGACATTTCCACCAAATCACGTTTTCAAGACAACACGTCTGATCTTTGAATACCATTGTGTTTTGTTTAGTGTGAATACTAATTAATTTATTGTCAATATTTGTCTAGACTGTATTCTTTACTAGAAAGGCAACATGATTTTGTATATATCAACCTTGAATTACATATTTTTTATATATATATACTTTTTTAAAAACAAAATTCAGGCATGGATTCAATATATTCTATAACTAGTATTGTAATTAACTATTATTTTACCTAAAGGCAGTTTTAAACTACCTTATGTCCTTATTGTGAGGTCACTCTATACATTCAGTTCTCTGCTGAGATGCTGTAATTGCCCTATTCTAATTTTATGATGTGATTTGAAGTTTCTTGAACCTATAACCAAGACAAATATTGCTGGTAGTAGGAAGGGGAAAAGACAATCTTATAGACCATAATTATCTTGAGATTGTGTATAACTAAAAGACAAGTAGAGGATAAAAAGCCCAGATCAGCTGCCTAAGATATATTATATTACCACCCACCAATTTATCCATCATCCTTTGAAAACATATTCATGCCTTTTGTAGTCAAAGCTCCTTCAGGAAGTTGGCATTAAGACGTAATGCTGAAAAATTATACATCTCTGGTAAATCCTACAGAACTATATACATGCTGCTTTTTAGAAGTATTTTAAACATTTCAGAGCATTTCTGTTCAATCTATATTCTTCAACAAAAGGCAGCTTTTTACTATAAATTCTGGGAACAGTTTAATATAAGAAATAATATGATATATTTCTGTAGCAGATTATTAAAAAAAACAAGATTACATTGGAAAATGAAAAACTAATCAATAATATTTCCTTCAGTCATTTTATATCTTAACATTTCATTTTCAATAGCAATCCTTACACTTAGACTTAAAATTAAAAAGAATGATTATGTCCTCACACAGAAAAAGCAAAAGGAAACTAATAAAATAGGTTTGTTTCTTGTATCCATTTTCTTAACTTCACTGTGTTTAGGGGCTATATTTTTTATATAATTCAGCACTCTAAAGCCAACTATTTTGAAGTTGCATATAATGTATGTGTTTAGAATGGAACATATATATTTGAGTATATGGATATATTTATTACAGGGAAAATCAAACTTCAAAACTAAACTACTCTGAAAAATGAGGTAAAAATGTTAGTGACTAAAGCCAAGCTGGGAGAAGCAGCTGCATATCATCTTTCAGTAGGCACTGTTGTACTCTGCTGAGAAAAAAGAAAGYGACACTTACCTGGAGGCTACGAATTCTCACGCTGACCATTGTGAATGGGACTTACTTCATGCCCTTTGCCTTTTTCAATTCAGAAAAAGTGGTCTCAGGGTAAACAAGCAAACTTAAGCCTTTATAACATGGAGCCAGCTAGATACCTTCTGCAGAAACAGATTCAGTTGTGTGCATCTTTTAAATTAGGAAATATATTTTCTCTGTTGGTGTGCATTCACGCTGTAAGTGTTCTCATTGCAGGAACTTAAGCTGCTTGCTTTTTTGCCTTGAGTATAGGTATATGCCTTTACATCTTTGTATACAAAGAAAAGGTCAAAACCACCCTCAACTACCTGGCTGTACTTAGAAAGTCATCTGACACTTTTTTCCTGTTCAGATGTGCAGTTTACTTCTTCACACTTCTGTTATTTATGCAAGTGTAAGAAGGATCTATATACTGTCCAGGTGGCGGGTTCCTTACCAACATAATTTGATTTGTGTTTACTTCTTATTTTGTTTGGTTGGGGGTTTTGTTGTTTTTGTTTGGGTGGGGCTTTTTGTTTGTGTTTCAAACACTGCTTCCTCCTCAGGATGAACTGAAGTTTTTCCCAGTCTGTAGGGGATATCTTTTTGTCTTAAAGGCTTTATAGTATGTTTGCAGAATGTATGGCTTCAGACCAGTCCCAGATGCAGCTGGAAACAGGGGTCTAGCAAATCCATGGTTATAGGTATAGTTGCTTGATCATAGTCCCCTAGTGTCAGAAAAGACATAGAGATCATTTTAAGGGTGCCATCGCATCAGGTGGAGAATGGTTAGAGCACTATGCTCAAGTGCTTTAACTTGACTCTGGAGACTCTAGAGCTGTTTTCCCTTTCCTCCTTTTCCCAATGAGTTTTTATAGCTTTCTAGCAACAAGATGAAATTCAACTTTTTGTCCTTTCTTATTCAGCTACTGTTACTAATATCCTAGTACCATATTACATCTGATCCAGTACTCTGAACATCTGATAGTCAGTACCTACTTCAGTGTTTCAGCTGCCGTTCCTAGTTCTACTAACAATTTGACCGGTAGACTTCTGCTTTACTTGTGATTATGTAATTTCTTCTTCTTGTCCAGCCCTTTTGCTTTGCCCTGATATTTCTGCTTCTGGCTGGCTTGAGTTTTGTCTTTCTAAAAAAAACAAAAATACATGGAAGAAGGGGGTATTGGGAGGGAGGAGGAAAAGAGAGGCTGCTGTCCTATCTCAGGCTTCACAGCACGCTGTGGATCTTGCCATCTGTTTGGGTTTTTTGCAAACAGAAGTATTTTTGTTCCTAAAGACTGTCCAGCCACATGACTCGTTGTATGAAGGTCACTTCTATAAGATCACAAAGGATCTGTTGCTTGAATGTCAGTAGAATGTGTTCTGGCCAATGATCTTGGTACTTCTGGCAAAATAGTGGCCAGATTATGATTGTTTAGTGTCCTATTCATGCTTTTACCACGTACTGTGCAACTGTTAAAGCATCTAGGAAAGATGCAGTATGGAGAACAGTTCTATACTTTGTTTCCTAAGAAAACTGAAATGTACCTTCAGATAGCTGCCTCTGTGGGTAAAATATTGGAAACCATACTTTTTCAAGATATGTTTCTATATACGTATATATGTATATTCATTACCTCCCTTATTCACATTCTTTGTCCCATCTTTTTCAGCCTTCTAGATTGAGAAAAACTGTGGGGCATATGGTATCCCTGTCCTCTTCTAACCTCTTCATATTTAGATATAGGGCTGAACCAATAGTAACAAGACAAAGTTTTGCGGTATGGTAGGGTTTTCCTCCGTTATATGAAATGGAACCTGCACTAGTATAAATTGCAAGCAATAGGAGAGCTATAGTTCCTTGTCTTTCTCTTAGAAAACGTTCTCTAGATATTTATATATTTTTGTTAATCCAAAATGTTATTGAAGTTACCGATGAATTCATGTGAGTGGAGTGCAACATCATTAGCATATACTTTTGTAGTAGTCTGATTTTGAGTTTAGAAAATGTCTAGGTTTAACTAGTAAAATCRTCTTGGTCTTTAATAAAATGGTCTTGGGCTTTCTTGGTGTTTCAAATTGCTATCCATAAAATATTATATAAATCAATAGCAGAATACTAGATTATAAGAAAGTGCATATGAAAATACCAGRAATCTATTATTTGAGCTGTAAGGTTAGACTAGATGAAGCATAAATGCCAGCATTTTTTCAGGCTCCTCAAAACTATTGGGCTCAAAACTATTTTGCCCAATTTGAGATATTTGGAATCAGCTGAACTTTTAGAGAATGATGCATAATTTCTAAAAATATGGACTCTTGAAGGTTTTTCAGGTAGTCATTGAATGTTCATGTGCGTGTATGTACACACACACACACACACACACACACAGAGTCTTGACCTGAGTTTGCCATGCAGAGAATGAACTATGTGCAGAGAGAGTGGATGGGATGCTTTAAGGCATTTTTCTGATGTCAGATTCTCCTAGTTACAGAATTTAAAGGATATCTGGGCTTATCTTCCCTCACACCTTCTGAAAATAATCAGAAAACAACATGGGGATGTTTCAGTGAAGTTATTTGACCAGCCTATATAAGAGGCAGGTTAGATATAAAATAAGAGTAAACAAATCACTACTGTAAGATTAGTGCACAGCACAACAGAAGATCATCTAAATTCCCGGTATACAGCTGTTGTAGCTCACTTCACATAAGCTATCTCCCTCTCCTCTTCCAGGCCTTTGAATATTGCCTGGACACCACTGTAATCAGTGAAATTAGAAGGGGATTGCATCCACTCTAAGTTAGGCAGGATGCCAAACTGACTTCTGGAAGCCATACAAATATGGAAAATACAGCAGTTTAGTCCCTTCTCCTTGTTGATAACAAGGTATGGTCCCACTTGTGGCTCCAGGCAAGTAAAAGATATGCCTCCTCTCCACCCTCCCCCCAAAAAAGGAAAAGAAAATGTAGTAAAGATATGAAAATTAGCCAATTGTTGAGATATCTGTTATTTGTGTTGGATACATTTCTACATTTCTTGCTTTTCCTATATCAGACTTGATAATAAATTTCTAAAACTGCCTATGTGTGTATCTTTGCCATTTTTCCTTTAAAGCTGAGTAATTATTTTATCTAGGCCTAGGGGAAACAGTCTCACAAGCTGTAATGAGCAAAAATCAGATTCCATTTGCCTGTTATGATCACTTCTTGATAACAGAATGCTCTCTGTTAAGTTGATATTACCTTGGAGGCTGCATAAAGTTTGTCTCTGGAGGAAGATTTACTGGTCATTATACAGGCAGACGTAAACCAACATCCCATATAGCCAAACACTTTCCCAGTGGGACCCATGGCCAATGTTATCTCTTGGACCATTCCCCTGGGAACCAAGAAGCAGGAGGTGGAAGTGCAGGAGGTCCAGAACTGCTTTCCAGAGCTGCATCTGTTCATCTCCTGTGGAAAAGTTGAAGAATGCTTTGTGCGCTTACTACATTTCTATGGTTTTAGCAGTAGATTTTTCTGGAACTGAAAATTCTGTTTTTGTATTGGAACTTTGTTACAGGATACTTCTGGACTTTCTTGAGATTCCCTTTTTGGAACCTTTCCTAAAAGAAGAGAGGGTAAAAAGCACTTCCTTCAAGAATACTGGTGCAAAAAACTTAATTTGACATAGTCTATGAACCTGCCACTTATATCTCTGCTATAGAGGATAGCTTTCTAGAATGGAAATGTGTTCCCCAAAGTTCTACCCTCGTTCACGTCCTACATCTCCCTTTGAGGATTACTATATATGTTTACCTCGTACATCTAGCACCATTGTACTTGTTTGGAAAAGATTTAAAATTTTTCATCTCAAGCAAGGTGTTTATACTGAGCTGACCTGAAGAACAAAGTGCACATTGACTCTTTTTTCTTTGAGAAGATGAATGTTAAAAGAAGCTAGCTAAATGTACTTTTGTTATTGCTAGGGTTATTTGGAAAAAAAAATACAACAGTTTCTGAGCTTCATTATTGTATTAAATATGTGGACAACCTCTTGAAAGAGAAGCTTTTTATTATGGACTTTTTTGCTTTTTTGTATTATGGATTTTTTTATTACAGCAAAGTACATTGTACCATTGTTCTTGCAGTTTTTCCTCATCGATATGGCTCTAAAACATTGTTTCATCAAAAGAAGAACAGCAAACATGGAGGAACTGATTGGAATGGTGACCAGGGCTTTCCAAGCTTGTGTTTTGGAAGAGTGCTATTCTAACTCCTTCCCTTTCTCTTCACAATCTGCTGTTGTGAAAGAAGTGATCTATAAAATTAAGGGGTGCTTATACGGTTGTTATCTGATATTTTTAGATGTACATAAAGAAGGTAAAAGCATAACAAACTGAAAGGCAAAAATATATACGCAAGCAGGGCTGTATTCCTATTGTCCTTTTTTTCTGATTGTATTTGCAAAATACATGAGTCTTACAGTGAGACGGTTGCTCATGCATGATGCTGCAGTTGCATGCTGTTAAATGTTGCCACTCAAATCCATACAGGTGCAACACTAGTGGACTTTTCTCCCAATTTTCTATCTCTGTTTCTGAAGTAAAGATAACCTTTTGGCATAAAGATTAGAGTTGAAGTACTAAAGTTTTCATCATATGTTTCCTCAAAATACAGCTTTCAGACTTTGGAGAGACTGAGCCCTGTAGCTGTCTTGGAGTTTGAGAAGTTCCTTGGCAAAATTTAATTTCTTTATTACAGTTCTTATGCCTCTGTTTCATTTTCTTGTTTGTGTGTTGGGTAGGTAGAATATCTATGTCACATTTTTATAATATAATCTTCTATGGTACAGGACATGTCAAAATTGTCATAAGCTTGACACAGGAGTTGTATGGGTGCAGAGGAATATTTATGCCAGAAGAAATACTTCTGCTTAAAAAGAATGAAAACATTTTAAACAGGACCCGTGCTGAGAACTCTCTGAAGTGTAAAGCTTAGTCTTCATCAAATGTTCAAACCAATTTAACAGAGACATTTTCCAGAAGTAATGGAAAATTGTCTAGCTTAAATTTTAGGTTTCCTATCTACCAATCTCTGGCTGTTTATTTATTAGAACTTCTTTTTTCGTGGTCTTAGTTATGACATGATAAGTCTTTGTTTTTAAACAGAGATCTTATATAGCCTATTAAATGTATCATAAAAATGAAAGTAGTCATTTATTCAAACAAGCGAACAAAACATGTTTAGGCTTCTGTATTCAGAAACAACCATTTTACAAGTCTACTTTGTAACTTTGCAAAATTGGTTTGTTCAATTAGTGACATTGCTTACAATGCTCATCTCTAAATGTGTTCATGAATAATCTTTTTTTGATGTTATTTAAATCTGTTTAGGCTAGTGCCTTATACACTGTGGCAGAGTTTACAGAATTCTGGACAAGGACCCTCTCAGCATTTTTATCTAGGTTCTTCACATTACTTATCTCAGTGTATCGTTCTCCTTTTTGTTGTATGTATTTTTTACTTACCTAGGAATTCATGAGCTGATTCAGAAAATGATGAAATAAGAAAATACATTATCTAATCTTCTCCTATGCATTCTTAGTTTTCAGTGTTGTTAAAAAGAGTTGTGATGGGAGGAAATTATTACAGAAAGTAGTATGACTTGACCACAGGGTTTACTTGTATGTATGTCAAGTACAGAATATATTTATTTTCCCATTAAAAAAAGATGTAGCTACTTAGAATAATTCAATTAACCTTTCTTCATTTCATAAAACAGGAATTCTACTTCCCTTTCTCTCCTTGCACAGTTCTCATTTATCTTGGGTTGACATCCATTCAATGCTTTGAATATCAAAGAAAAATTTGAGTAGAACTAAAAATCTTACCTGGAGATGGAAAGAAATTGTTGTACAAGGGGCACTGAAGGAAAAAAAAATGTGTATCCAGTCATTTGTGTTTTTCAACAATAGACCTTGTGTTCACAAGTGTTTACAATCAAAATAGTCATCCTCCCTTTTGGGAGTAGGGTCCTTTAA
This sequence comes from Apteryx rowi, assembly GCF_003343035.1. NCBI lineage: Eukaryota > Metazoa > Chordata > Aves > Apterygiformes > Apterygidae > Apteryx > Apteryx rowi. Next base: position 371,740 of record NW_020451016.1, read on the forward strand.
ACTGACATTTATATAATACATTATTGAAAAGAAAATATTTACCCTTCCTGACTTACCATCTGGTGTCCTTTACTAAAAATTAACATAATGAAAAAAGGACTTAAATTTGTGTGAGTTTAAACTATTTAAATATTAGTGCAATTAAAGATCAACAGTGAATTGTACTCCCGTTAATATTTTCCTTATTTTCCATGCTTCTTTAATCATACCTGTGAAAATACTGCTTGCAAAATAGTTGCATAAAACCATTTGAACAAAATATTTTTGATACATAGATAGTTTAAAATTCTTAAGTACTATTAATTATACAGTTATCAAAACCCATAAGGATCAAAGGATTTCATATAAGAGGAATTTCATATCCAGCTTGGATTACGTTGCTAAATAATAGCACAGTAGTACTTCTTTAGCATTGTAAAATAGCTTAGAGAGGAGTATGATTCCTGTAGCTGGTGTAATGCATTGGTAATTAAGAGGGTGTGAGGTTAAGCTTCATTAACTGCTGGGGATTGTATCTTGGATTTTATTATCCCTTAGAGAATATAAGAACTGAGAGAGGTCAAACTGTTAGAATCTGATTTTGCTTAGTGCATCTGCCAAAACAAGGCAAGCAAAGTAATGCAACAGCAAACACGTAAAGGCCTGGGTTGCTAGTAGATATGGGTTGTGCATATTTTCATTACAAGGATAAAAGATGTATATAAGATGTATATATGAATATAAATTATTTCATGGGCCTGATAAAACCCTCATAAGTTTGGATTGTGGGAAACAAAATGATTTTAATTGCACTGTGAATTTAGTATTAGTGCTTTAAAAAACTAGATTTTTTTCCAAACTTATTTTTCTTTTTAAAACATAGCAGCAAACTTCCTTCCCTCTTTTTCTTCTTTGTACTGCATCTCACTCTACAAACAGACAGGCACTCCAGAGAAACTGCACTTTAACTTTAGCACTTGTCTGCCTTTTTGTATTTTCATGCTACATAGCAAAGACTTGTATTTTACTTGACCCCAAGAAATGCTGTATATTTTCTTTTTATTTTTAACTAATGCACTGTTATGTGTTTTGTTTTTCTATATACTTTATGAGAGATTTGTCTTTTTTTAGCCTGGGAGAATGTAACAGTTTTCAGAAGTTGACACACTGATGCCACAAAATTGTCAGTCCCAAAGCTTTTCAAAGCTGTATCATATGGGAACTGAGGTATTTTTAAGCAGAAATAAGTTAGAGATATTATGGGCTGATAAAACAACTCTCCTTTTCTTAGAGTCTTTTCTTTTAATAACACACACTTTCATTTCCAAATTCTGAATGAAATTTTTGAAGCAACTTTCAGGCATCTTAATAATCTTGCATTCTTCTCAAATTCTGATTTTGATTCTAAGAATGTAAATGTATTTATTTAATCCTAAATAGGCTCACAATCCTGAATCTTTTTTTTAATAAGCACTGAAAAGGATTTTCTTATTTCCAGCAGAATTTTAAGTGCTTTTAATATGTGATAGAGCAGTACAGTTCTCAAATAGTGACTTAATAAAACTGCTGGAAACTAATGTTTTTGTTTATTAATTTGTAATGACTTTGGGAGAAAAGGTGTTATGGTAGAGCCCTGCGCTTGAATTGTGCATCCACACAGATATTTTGAGGAAAAGCCCAGGCTCAGCCGTCTTGAAATACAGAAGTTTATAGAAACCCCTGCTCTCTGCATCTGTCCTGCTGCATGGTTTTCAGTTCATTTTTTGTAGAGCTGTGACAGAGGAACCCTGTGGTCTGTGACTAGTTTGACTGCTGGGCTGCTTCAGTCTTTCCATAACTCTTTTATTTTTTCTTCTCTTTTTAAAACCAATCTAAGAAGTGACGAATGCTCTGTAGTTCACAGAATCACAGAATGGTTGAGGTTGGAAGGGACCTCTGCAGATCATCTAGTCCAACCCCCCTGCTCAAGCAGGGTCACCTAGAGCACGTTGCACAGGATTGCATCCAGGCGCGTTTTGAATATCTCCAGAGAAGGAGACTCCRCAACCTCTCTGGGCAACCTSTTCCAGTGCTCTGTCACCCTCACAGTGAARAAGTWTTTCCTCATGTTCAGATGGAASTGTCTGTGTTTCAGTTTGTGCCCGTTGCCTCGCGTCCTGTCACTGGGCACCACTGAAAAGAGTCTGGCYCCATCCTCTCGACACCCTCCCTTCAGATACTTGTACACRTTGATAAGATCTCCTCTGAGCCTTCTCTTCTCCAGGCTAAACAGGCCCAGCTCTCTCATTCTTTCCTCATAAGAGAGATGCTCCAGTCCCCTAATCATCTTTGCAGCCCTTCGCTGGACTTGCTCCAGTAGTGCCACATCCCTCTTGTACTGGGGAGTCCAGAACTGGACGCAGTACTCCAGATGTGGCCTCACCAGGGCTGAGTAGAGGGGGAGAATCACCTCCCTCGACCTGCTGGCAACACTCTTCCTGATGCACCCCAGGATACCATTGGCCTTCTTGGCCACAAGGGCACATTGCTGCCTCATGGTCAACTTGGTGTCCACCAGCACTCCCAGGTCCTTCTCAGCAGAGCTGCTTTCCAGCAGGTTAACCCCCAACCTGTACTGGTGCAGGGGGTTATTCCTCCCCAGGTGCAGGACCCTGCACTTGCCTTTGTTGAACTTCATGAGGTTCCTCTCTGCCAAGCTCTCCAGCCTGTCCAGGTCTCTCTGAATGGCAGCACAGCCCTCTGGTGTATCGGCCACTCCTCCCAGTTTTGTATCGTCGGCAAACTTGCTGAGGGTGCACTCTGTCCCTTCATCCAGGTCATTGATGAAGAAGTTGAACAAGACTGGACCCAATACTGATTCTCTGCATCCTTTGTCACCAGGGCACCCACCCCATTCAGCAAAGGGCCCGCATTTTCCCTAGTCTTCCTCTTGCTACTGATGTATTTGAAGAAGCTCCTCTTGTTGTTCTTGACATCTCTTGCCAGATTTAATTCCGGACGGGCCTTAGCCTTCCTTGTCGCATCCCTGCATGCTCTGACAACGTTCCTATATTCCTCCCAAGTGGCCTGTCCCCCTTTCCACTTTCTGTATACTTCCTTCTTTTGGTTGAGTTTTGCCAGGAGCTCCCTGCTCATCCATGCAGGTCTCCTACTTCCTTTGCTTGACTTCCTACTCATAGGGATGCACCGCTCTTGAGCCTGGAGGAAGTGATACTTGAATGTTAACCAGCTCTCTTGAACGCCCCTTCCTTCTAGGGCCCTAACCCATGGGATTCCTCCAAGTAGGTCCCTGAARAGGMCAAAGTTTGCTCTCCTGAAGTCCASGGTTGCGAYCCTACTTAGTGCCCTGCCTCCTCCTYGCAGGATCCTGAACTCCACCATCTCATGGTCACTGCAGCCAAGGCTGCCCCCGACCTTCACATCTTCCACCAGTCCTTCTTTGTTTGTTAGTACGAGGTGCAGCAGCACACCTCTCCTTGTTGGCTCCTCCACCACCTGTGTCAAGAAGTTGTCACCAATGCTCTGCAGGAACCTCCGGGACTGTTTGTGCCTAGCTGTGTTGTCTTTGTAGTTTGTTTGTCTGTGTAGTTCTTGGACAGTAGCAAAACCTTTCATGACACTGAAGAGTTATGAAGTATACCTCTAATCAGCCATCTTTGAACTTTGAGAGTCTACTTACGTGATGACAACTGTAAGCTTTTTCTCACTTAGGGACTCTGTATCATTCGGGCATAATCAGTTCTGGAAGGAGCTATTTCCTTGAAACAAAGAATAGCATTTAGTTCGTACAGTGACAGAGAAGGAGAAAGCATTTTATTCCAGTTCTGGTTACCATAAAGATAAAAAGAGGAAGAAATGTTGGGATCATTTCAATTCCAATGTTTTTTGCTTCAAAAAAATGTGAAGACAGTTTCCAAAAGCAGTTTTGTTTCTTTTGGAGGAGGAATTGTGAACTGGACAGATGTTTATTTGCCCATAAAGTAGGTTTATATAACTGTGTTCTCTGTAATTCTCCCCGGTCCCAAGCCCACTAGCCAATTTTAACCTCTCTCCCTTTGCCAAATGTGGTTACAAGGATTTAGTTCTTAAAAGATTTTTGAAAATTGTTGGCTGGGAGATCCGTGAATTAATACATCCTAAGCAAAAACTACAACATTAGCAATCATATATGTATTCTGTTTAGTCTTTTACTTGGCCAATGAACGTATACACGTTGGCTTCAGATCAGCATATGCATACCTTCAAACAGTGGCATCATATTTTGTCTCTTTTTCAAACAATTTATTGTAAATGGGAGAGAAATAAGGGTAAGCAGAAGCTGAGATAGTAGTGTTAAAGGAAAGTTAGGATGCAAATCTGGAGGGAGACAATCTTTGTAAGTTCTGTCATGGAACTTTATTTGAAATGTGTTCATATTACAGATGTACACAGGAAATGAACAGGATTTTCATACTGAAGTGCAACATCTTGGAATGTATTTAAGCACCAGTTAATACACCCAGCAGAGCTCAGGCAATTGGCCTTCAAGTTACCAGTCAGCCCCAAAGGCAGACCACCTTTTCCAGATTGCACCTGGCTTCTGTAAGAAGCTTACTAAGAGACAACAAAGTTCATAACCGCCTCATGCAAGAATATGATTCAGGTTATGTTTGGTTTAGAGCAAAGTGTTTGTTGGGTTGAAAAATGAGATGGTGGTAAGACCAAATAGGCCCAGCAATGTTTTAAGTCTCAGCATATCATGTGAATGTATTTCCTGCATAGAGACAAAAACTCAGTGGTCAGAACATAGTACATCTACGTCCTGACATAGACAGGACATGTATTTTTCAAATAAGAATAGTAGTTACTGCGTAAACACACTTTGAAAAAGCAGCTGGGGAAATAAGAGTTGCTCTTGATATGAGGTAGTTGTTCGTGTGCTCCTGGTTCTATAGGGCAGAAAAGGTCAAGACAGCATAAAGCAGACTAAGCTGATAGATATGCTAACTGCCATTGTACTGAATCAAGGGTTTTCTTGTATTGCTTTGTGTGAACCTAGCCATTTTTAAGCAATCATTTYCTAATATTAGAAGCTTTTATTATGTCAGAATAAAATCTTTTTATTATGTCAGAGGTTAAAATAAACCTACATCGGCAAAAGGCTATTACAGATGGATACCTAGATAGGCTTTCACCTCTGGCAGCCAAGGTCCTTATTGACTTCAGGTGAAACCATTATTCCTTGATCTGTTGATTTGCTGTGCTGGAGACTAGTGTGATTCTTAGCTCAGCTAAAGCATATCGCAGCGGTTAATTGCATCGCACTGCTGTGTGCACTGTCTGCATCTGGTTGTTTTGAACTGAGCTTCTCACATGTCAACAGCTACTATTTGTAACGCCTCCAGTTCAGTCAATATAGTGCTACAGAAGAAGGCTTTGTTCCTTTTTGACTGGGGGGCAGGAACTTTTTTCAATGTTACGTGAAGATATTGAGGTAGCTTCCATTTCTTGGTAATATTTGGAGAATCTCTCTACTCTCTTACTCTGACCTCTGTTCTGTTCTAGCATAAAACATAGTCTCTGTGTAAAAACATAAAAAAAAATTAGATATGATTATATGAATGCAAATCTATACAGCTAAATGCCCCTGTCACAAAATTGTCTTTGTCAATTATTATACAATAAAGTTGAATCAGCAGTGTAACTCATAAATATTAGCAGTGATTCTAGAGGAAAAAAATGTTAAATGGCTTTAAGAAAATATTGGTGTTTTCTCTTTAGTTATAATAAAGGCGAATTGTAAGATATGCCATTTCCTGGATTTCAGCTTTACAGATGAGGTGATAGTTGACCAGTGATATTACAGCAGGAAGAGGTAGCAAYAGATGTGCATCTGCTTACATGGCTGGTAGCATCTGAGACAATGGCAAGCTCAGGGAGTTTGAGGAATCCTTAGGCAGAATTTGCACTAATGATGATCTCTTCCAGACTGCTTATCTGTGACAGCCACTTACCTGTTTTCAGATAAACAGGGGTTGCCCAGCTCCGTAAAAAGTTGCAGGGGGTACCTGAGAGATGGTTGATCTTGGTGAGTGAGAGGAAAAGACTTCTGGAAAATTTATTTTGGGMTGCAGAATTGTTCTTTTACAGAACTCTCATTTTTAAGCAGAAGTGAACAAAAAAAATTTTTTAATATCTTTTTACTTGAGCAATATTTTGAGCTCATGATGTATCATTTACTCTTCAGAGGAAAAAGCCATCTTAAATCTATAAATATCCTTATTAGGAAATTAAATATGCATGCTAGTATCAACTGTTCAGTAATTTGTTTTCAAAATAACACTGTACTTGAAAAATAAGATTAACTCTTTTTTGTGGATATCTGCATTATAAAGTTAGAAATTCAAAATAGCATCTTTCTAATTTTTTGGAAAATCTTTTATATAAACCACATAAAGTAAGTGCAAATAATTTGTGTCTGCAGGTATGTGAAATGCAATGGCACAGTTGTCGCTCATTTTTGTGTTTATACTATCTCACAACTTTTCATTACGGTTTCCTATGTTCATTTTTTCCTATCTGTTAGAAATCCTCATTTTTGGTTTGAAAGTTTCCATGCTTTCTTTCTGGGTGGATATAAGGAAGCTTTGACAGAAGTGATTTTGTATTTTGCTGAAACATCTGTATGTGTAAATTTAATGAAAGCTGTAAATACTAAATAAAATAGTAAACTGTTTGTAGTGTTTTCACCCATAAAGCTGTATTTTTACTACTATAGTATTATGGCTTTGTTGTATTCAAGTATATCTTTTGAGCAAGCAATAAGACATTTGAAACTTAATATTAACACTGTACATAACTGTTCTCACGAAAAGTTTTAATAAGTAGAGGAGTGCTCTTAGAAGAAAGCAGAAGTAAAAACAAAGTGACAAATTCCTGAAGTGTCATCTTCATTTTCCATTGTTTTACACAGAAAGCTTTGCATTGGCCTGGGAGGAGCAGTTGCCTGCCAAGTATGTTTTACTGAGAAATATGCAAATTTGCTGTTAAGAAATATATCCTTTTTAAAGGGAATTTCTTTCACCAATTTAGTGATTGATAATCAAGTACATGATATATACAAAATACCTCAATACCTATGTTTTAGACCGTTGTGATGGTAGAACAAAAATCTCGCATTTGAAGAATACATTGCAGATGCTGTACTACATATGAGTTTGGAGGAAAAAATATATATTTGAGAAGGTAGCACAAGACTGTGCAAACAAAGGATAGTATGTGAATACAGTTCAAGGAATAGATCTGACGTAATCCTAAATCTTGCATTTCTTTGTTGTTAATTAGACATTTAACATACTGATAATGAGTTTAATGTTTAATTCATTCTTGCCTCATACTCTGCTGATGACAGTTACACAACATAGTTGGAAATACAGGGTGGTTAATTAAGAAACAACTTTAACTTTTTTTAACTTATGACTCTTTCTTTAAGAAGATATTTTCAATTGAGAAGGCAGATAATTTAAATTATTACATTCTTTGTTTTCTTTAATTAAAAATAAGAAATTTTATGTTTGAATAGGAAAACGTGAGCCTCTACAGAGCTTTTGCAGTTCACTTGCTAGAAAGAAAGTAAATAAAGATTATTCTCTCAGAGGTGAGGTTTGCATCTTCTGCTTAGCTGCTGAAACACATAGATAAATTGTTTTATTTCTGCAACTTTATGGAAGTAATCACACAAAAGTTTTCGTAGCTTTCATTACCTTTTATCTCAGAGTTTGTACTGACCAACTATTGGCAGAAAGAAAGAAACAACTGTCTTGAAATTAGAAACATGTTCTCAATTTCATTTGCAATTGTAGGTATTACATTAGTTTATACTGAAAAAACAAAAATAATGTTGTTCATAGGAATACGTATTGTACTATGTACAGCCAACATTTTATTTCAATCACACGTATTATAGTGATACTTTAGTCTTCAGATTTCTCTCCTGTATTCTTTTAAACAGAATTAGCTTAATACTAAAGCCAAAATGGACTCATTTAAACTTTCATTATCTTTTTTCCATGTGTATCTGTTTTTTTTACCATGTCTGCCTGTATAAAGCCCTGAAAGTCATTTAGATTTTTATGGTCAGTATCAACTCTACCAATATTCAGGTTGTTCATATGTATCCCATACTTGGTTTGAGATTCTTCATCTAGCAGTTTTGTTTCTTTTATGTCTTCACGCTTAGTATCTTGTAAAAGAGATAGTGGCCGGCTCTATATATTTTTGAGTCCTCGTCATGGTTCTCCCAATAGTCCTTCCTTAATGAAAACTTAGTTTTTCAGGTAAGTCTTGATCTACTTCAAGCAGATACAGGGGAGGCCTGCGCAGAGTTCCTGTGCCCTCCAGCTTACACAGATGGCTGATAAAGACAGGTCAGAAAAGTTGGCAGTGTTTCATTCCTCCGGTAGGTGTAGCAGCACCGTGCATGAAGAATGAATRCTGGGCTTGCAATCCACCCAGTGCTGTTTATGTTTCCAACAGTGCAACAAAGGTGGAAAGCAGAAAGTTAGTAATAAAACATTGTCCCTAATCCAGGTCTTAAGTCAAAGCTACAAATCTACCCATGTGTAATGCCATATTTTTAAAGCTAGAACTGTTTGTATTAGAAACTTTTATCAATTAAAATATTAAATATCTGTATCTTCATTTTACTCCTTTGTTTGTGTTCATGAGTTGTCTGTCATTAGTAGATATCATGCCTGATAGCAGAATATGAGATTCAAACCATCCTGTAACAGTMATTTTCAGCCTGTATCTGTAGACTATTGTGGTCTTTTGACTCCTTCTAAAAGATTTACAAAAGCTAACAAAGAAAAGTAAGCTTATTATCAAATAGTCTTAAATTCATTATGCAGGGCACTTAGCTATTCTCAGAAATTGTTTAGGGGCTCACCTTATGAAAAAAGATTTAAAAAGACCTAATATGGATGCTGCTGCTCAAGATGTTTGTGTAAAGTAGACTGCATGATGTTATATTTCGATTCTGCTTTCTCTTACGATTGTACAGTCCATTTTTCCTGTAATAATAATTAGGTAGTATTTTTCACTCTCAGTAGGACTCAGTCTTTCATATCACTGTTATTTTAATCAAGTGCTGTTACAATTTTACAATATTGAAATAATTCTATTAGCTTGCAGATTTTCTTTGAATAAAAATCTGAATTGCCATTCCTACTGTAGATAGATGTCAGTTTTTCCCTTTTCATCTGTAGGAGCTTCCAGCCCCTTTGCTTGATGATAACTACAGAAATGAATTGGGAGAAGAAGCAACAGCTGCTACGTCTGAAGATTTTCAGGATTCTATGAAGATAGCCTGGCGCTACCAAAATTTACCAAAAATGGAGGTAAAACTTCAGTATTTCATTATTTTTCTCTTGCAGGCAAAATGAATTTGTAAAGCAAGTGCATTTCAATAGAATGTAGACAATAGAACTGCTAATAGACTGTGTGACAGGATTGCCTCCTGAGGGTAAGTTGTCATATATCAATATGCTTCTTGATTACTAGAGATACAGAGAGATGAGGAACACAGCAGTTTACAAGAAATGTAAAACTTAATATAGACAGTAATAATTTAAAAGTAAAAAAAGTTAACATTCCAAAGGATTTTTCAAAGAATATTATTGATTTCAGACAGATTTAAAAAGAATAATTTTGTCACTTACGAACTTCATCCAAATTTAGCTGTACACAAATGATTTGCAGGTTTAATTCACAGTACTTTTTAGATCTCTCTAGTGAAAGTACTGTATTGAAGCAAACTGTTGACTTGCTTATCCATGTGCGTAACAACTAAAGTAAGCACTTGAGATTATAACAGCTTCACTGTCACTAGAAGCTAATCACTGTGAAGGGAGAATACAAGAAACAAGCCTAGTGGTCAGTCTTTCAGAGTTTACAGCTGTTAGTGTTTTGTGAATAATATATCTCCCTAGGCTGGTTACTTTCTTATTTAATCTAGTGACACAATCAACCTTTGTTAAAGTTGCAACATTTTTTTACTATACAGAACAAAAAACTTGTTACATCTATACATTTTAGCATAAATCTTTTATAAATTGAGATTTAGGCATAGTTGTAACTGCCTAGTAAGTTCAGTCATATTCTTAAAAAACATAATTGGAATGTGACAAAATGATCTTATAAGGCTTGGCATGTTTGGTTTTCTGTGAAATTGCACGGACATGGCTATATAGTTGTGTCAGAAAAGACTTATATATGGTGACATGCCAAATCAAACAGCCTCCAGGGTAATCATATAATCTCATCAATTTTATTATTGTGGAGTTTGCTGTGCCACTCTGAACCATCCCCAAAATAAACAGTCTTTTTAAAAAATCTTAACAGAATTCCTAGTACATTGATATAGAAACAATTGCATTTCATTAATAAACACTGTTCTGATGTTCTAACAAACAGAAAAACATATAAATAATCCAGTTAGGTGTGCACTCATCGTCTATTTGTCCAGTAACATAATGTTTTTCTACAATATGTAATGGACTTGTCCTCGATTATTAAGATTAGATTGTGCAATATAGAATAAAACAATCAATGTTTTGTGGGGTATTTTCCTTGTTATTACTGCAGCTTTCTGAATCAGATTATGGTCATTCTTAATACTTGATATACAGTATTTTTGTGTGTGTGTTAAATTTCAAAGAAAAAATGAAAACTTGCAAATAAAATTCTAGTTGTTAAACTATTGTAAAAATTGTTCAGAATGTTATAGCTAGTGAAAAATATTTTTGAAATTGATATTTTTGAATATTTTGGAATGCAGCTATCAGAAATTTTGGTGCTGGCTAAATTAATTTGCTTGCAGAATATGCTCCATTGAGAATAATATCTGATGTAGCCTTGAGCACCCTGGATGATTTAATACACTTAGTAATATCTTTTAATTAATAACTTCAGTTGTGATTTAATTTTTTAATTTTTTTTGGCAGATAGTTTTGTAAAATTAAGTATTCAAGGCGTATTTTCCAAACTCATTGAACTGATAAACTAGTGAGTTTTTAGAAGCTACTGTCAAATAGCTTCAAATATGAAAGGGAGAAAATAGCTTTACTTTTAATTAGAACACTAAACATGTTAGCAGAAAACTTTTCTGTCCAGTGTCTGGCTTCATACAGAGCAAGGAATGCTGAGAAGTCTTGAGAGTATTTTTGCTGCCTAATTTAGTTTTTATTTGTAAGTAATTAATTTTCATTAATTGTTAGGGTTTTCCTTTCCCTTTCATTAGATCTCATATACACTGCTAGGTAGCTAATTTTTTTTATTATCATGCATGATATCTCTATTAGTACTTTTCATGACTATCACAGTTTCTCTTCAGATGTGCATATACCTTATATATCACAAAAAGACAGCTGATTTATAAGAAATCTGTCAGAGTAACACTTGCTTGGTGTGCCTTTGCCAGTTTGTTACTTTCAACTGTAGCAGAGGTTGACTTCATTTAAACTTTTGATTATACGGATAGCCTGTTTTGCAATGCAAGACAGTGATTTTTCCTTTTTTTTTTTTTTTTTGAATGAACTGCTTATGTTCTTGGGGCAATATATAAACTGTCACAGCATGAAATCAATTTTCTGCCTTGATTCATCCTAAATCTGAGATTTCTAGCACATTAGTATTGCAATTAGAAACATTAACAGCAGACGGTAGCATAAAAGCACACTCTGCTCGCTGACAATTTAGTGTATTTCTCCGTGTGCAAACTAGGAATCCAAGAAAGAACAGGCTTGAGCCTACAATCCACTGATAAATTTATCAGATCAACTTAAGAGGAATGGAAAGTCTCTGTTTCACACTCTCCGTGGTCATTCTGCTAAGGCAGATTACTCATGCTTACTTGATTCAGGTAGGCTTTTTGCAAGCTTCCCCACTAAGCCTGGGAATGCAGTACATTGAGGCCTATTCATAGGCTTCTGACATAGACCGAGCTTTTATTGCATGGTGTTTTATTATAGCCAAATCCTAGTCTCCACCCAGTTTGTAGGCACTGTGCTTATTCTTTTGAATCAAGAGAGGTTATCACCTACCTTAATCCATGCAGCAGGGTGGATTAAGGACACCAATGTGCCTCAGGATTCTCAAAGAGGATCCTGGAAACTTCTTGTTTCTTCTTTTTTGCTGTCTTTACTAAACTCTATTGGGCCTCAGTAAGGATTTGCATCTGAAATGGGCAACCTGGAGCTTTTCTCAATGAAGACATCAGATCAAAGTTCAGTTAGTCAAGGCCTTTCTAAAACATTAAGGGGGCTTGGAAGTACACAATGAAAAGATGAGCTCTGGCAGAGATTGCAGTAAAAACATTCTGATCTGTAATCCGGATAAAGAATAGATTATAGGCCAAAGAACAGCCCCTGTTTAAATTGCTTTCAGAATCCTTATTCTATAAAGTTACATTTTACATAAAAAACATTTAGAATTTAGTTTGATAGGTTGTTATGTTTTCTTGTACTTCCTTATGTAAAATGCAGTTGCTGATAAACTGAAGCACAGATTTAGAGAATGCTTTTTCCTTTTTTTATAATAAAAAGGATCTGCCTCTTATGACTAGAAATATATAAGCAGTTTTGCTTCTTTTTTAATTAAAAATTAATGATTTATATTAAAAATAACCAAAAGTTTGCTTTTAGTTTGCTTATTTTTCTGATTTTGCAGGAAAGATATTTTCTATTCTCTGATAACTGGCCAGGACCTGACATCCACTAATCAAATAATTGCAAAATATTTACTCTAAATCAAATTTCTAATTAATTTTAACARTTTAATATATTCTTGGTAAACTGAAGCATGAAATAAAATTGTGGAAATACATAGCATGACTGCTTTCTGAAAGCTGACTAAAAATACATGTCATGTTTGGCATGTCTGTATTCTTTCTTTTTACTGTTGTAGTGCTTATTTTATTAACAAGAACAAGTTTTGTGAAAACCACAAGCTTCATGTAATAATTGGAGTGGGAACTAAAAATTTCCTGGCCAACACACACAAAATAATTATTACTAAGATCCCATTATTGTAATAATTCACTATAACTATTGTCATTCCTGCTTACAGGAAGAATAGCAAATACAGAATAGGAACAGAAGTGGTTCTAAAGAATTTTTCATTGCATACACACATGACCACACTTAGGTTTCAGACAGCTGATAAAATTTATGTATTGGCCTGTTTAAAAGGAAAATCCTTTTATAAAGTGTTTTGAGTTGTTCTAGAACCTACTGAAAAACTTTCAAAAATATTGGGGCAACTCTGGTCATTTTTCAAGAGTAATTCTATACTTTAAGTATAAACAAAATACCATTTCATTTTACCTAAGAATCAGAGCTTCTCTGTTTTTTCAGTCATATTTTTCCATTCATCGTAGACAGTGATGTGATTTCAAAATTGAATAAAGTGTTGCTTAGCAGTATTCCTTGATCACTGCATTTTCATTCTTAGCTACTGGTCAGATTAGAGTTATTTTGTAACAGATACTTTCCTTATTTAAAAACAAGTAATTGATGAATGCGCAAGTAGGTGTGGGGGAGAGTGCCTGTGCATGCATATTTTGTTTAAGGTGCAGAGAGGCAGTTTTAGGAATTGACCCTCGGTTTAAAGAGCAAGCTTCTCAAGTAGGCATTCATTCTGTTGCCATCCTTAGGACCTGCTAGTTTGATTTGAGGGCTGGATTGAAATGAATCATGGCCATTTTGCTGATAGCTAGTAATCTTACTGAGGATTAATCGTGTACCCAGAGAGAGAAAATTATAAAGAATCCATCGACAAGAGGAAGAGAGAAGTCCTGGATCCCTTCTAGCAAGATTCCATTTTATGACGAGGCAGTAAAGCACAGAGCTGGTAGGCTTTTTACTGATGGCCTGCAAACCACTTCTGAAAGTCCTTTGAGTTGGGAGCTTGTTGCCGGGACAGAAAAGAAATGAATTTGTTGATGATAGTGCTAAGGTTGTATTTTTGGGTGTGAAGGAAGGTAAATTCAGAGGGAGGATGGCTCTAAAGAAAATGTTTAACTCTTTTATACAATAACCACATTACCAAGTGCATATTTTTCCAAAGAGGAGGTTTTAAGGGGAAGTATTTGCTTTGGTAATTGATTAGCTCTATGACATATGTATGACTTAAAAGAAAGCACAGAGTTTTTAATTACTCTAGGGCTTTATGTGCATCATCTTGCCTCTGAGCAGGAACTGGCAGCCAAGTTCTTATCCACACAGCTGCCAGAGCTACGTCTAGATAGGATGCTAGAAACATTACGGCCAAGTTAACACTCTCTTCAGCATAACATGCCGTATTATGGTTATCCTGCTTCGGGTACTTGTGCTATGCATTCATCAGGGCCAAGCACAGTCTTAAAGTGAAATGAGGGCACCACATAGCCCTACAGGCCCAAATAATAGACATGACTGGGAGCATGCATGCTATGCAAAGTGTTGCTAAAAGAAGGTAAGCTGCAGTTGCCTTGCCTCTTGCCTTCCTCTACTGCTCCACATACCTGTTCCAAACTACCTCCAAAAGGCTTTCCGTTCTGCATGTGGATATGTTTCTAACATCTCTCTTACCACCTCTTCAGCTCTTACCTTTTCTCTCTCATCTGTTTTTTTTTTTCCACAACTATCAGTGCATTTCATTTTATTTTAAAGCTTTAGCATTTAAGATACAAGGTGGCTCTTGGCTGTTATGAGGGATTCAGCCCAGCAGTAAGTCTTGGAGTTGGGAGAAACAAAAATGACTTAAAAATTTTTTTTGCATGTTCCTGAATTGTGCAATGCGTACTTCAAATGCAGTCCAAACTTTGGGTAGTTGTTCTGAAAATAAACTAGTAGGTGATTTTTCTTTTGACTGCAAAGTTGCTGTGAAATGTCCAGTCCAGCAAATTCTCAGTCCAGGCATCTTACCATTTAGATGTATTGTGGTTTTGATTGCTACCTGTATCATGAAACTTGGTTGGTTATTCTAAATGACCTTTCCTTTTCCTCAAAAGAGTTGGAACAACTGATGAGAGATAATCTGCTCAGGAGTACAGTGGTGTTTGTGCCATAACCTTGAGATCAAGTTTAATTTTACTTTTGTCATCTGTTCTTCCTTTCCAGTGTGTACATTAAAGAATAGCATATAGTGATGTACATTTGTGCCAAGTTATTTCTTTCCCAGGAAGAAGCTAACTTGCCTCTGTCGTTGACTCTTTCTGACTATTCTGTCCATGATAATTTTTTTTAATGGGAGGGGCAGAAGAGATGAACAAAAGGGGTTGTTATATGAAGAGCAAAACCTGTTCACTTCCTCTTTGTTTTATGTACAGAAGATAGCTCCTACATACTGCATAATATAACAATCTAGGGGTTTTTTAATTTTATATCTGTAATTGAAATAATGTTGCAGGTTGCTTGCTTTAAAGTAGAATAAAAATATGCAGAAATTCTTTCTCTGTTTATTTACTAGCGAAATATATTCACAATGTGTAATTCTTGCTTTAGTGTTTATTACAATTTTTGGTAAAGTTTTACATAACCGAATTAAGAGCAGATATCTTTGTTATAATACGTATCTTTATTATAGTAAAACAGGGTTATTGTATTCAATGTGCTTGTAATGCTCAACCTGGTAGTTATTAGAAATAAAAGAAGTTAAAAGTAGTTTTTAACACTTTCCTTTTTCTTACTATTTTCTATTAAAATTAGACGTATGAAGGTACAATGCTATTTTTTATTAATGATCATAAATAAACACAGTGAAACATTTTCAAAAGTCAACTACAGAATGTCTCAGCAGCTCTTGATATATCCCTTAGAGATACTGAAAAATCTGATTGGTAATACAAACACTTCATGGTTTGCACAGTTCATGTATCTTTCTGTCTGAAATTATGTTCATATGCCTAGAGTATGTGCAGAAAAACATTCTTTTAAGTATCTGTCTTGGTGATGCAACCTGGAGCAGTAAGAGTTGAATTCTGCGTGGAAAAAATCACAATATAGAATGTCAGCTGCAGAGCCAGAACTTAGTAGTAACAAATTTTATATTCTTGCTCTACTTAAAGCTTATACCTATGCTGAATATAAAAACCCAGAGATTTCTGTTAGGTGTGTTGCTAGTTAATTTTCTTCTTATGACAAGTAATCATTTAATAGGTTATTGTAATCATTACTGCTGTTTCCACAGGTCAGTCCAACAACATCTGCAAGGTTTGGCCATTATTATGATGTTTCTAAAACAATGTCTTCAGAACTGTTTCAGTCCATAAAATGTCACAGTTTTTTCCTTCCTGAAGAATTATCTTCGCAGCCCACAATAAAAATGTGGTAAGTTGTAATCACATGTGCTTCTGCTGTGTGTTTGGATTTGGTGTGCATATTAGTAGTAAACGATATTTTTTCATTTATGTTTGCTGTGAAAAACCTTTATAATCATAGCCATGTCAGTGCTACATCCCCTGACTGGCTGCAATGCCACCGTGGCACAGAGACTGCTCAGTACACTGACTCCTCAGCTGGGGAGGAAGCAAGTGAGCATTGACAATTGAGGCAGACGTTACTGTGTCAGCCTGGGACCCAGCTGAATATTCACTCCAGCCCTATTGAAGGCTGAGTAGTGGGGTGGGGAAAAACTGTTATTATTTGTCTGTGAACTATTCCCTGAGCTCCGTGCTCCTTCAGCTTTCAGAAATGTGTCACGGGGCATATGAAAGTATCCATACACAGCTTTTAGGGTCAAGAAGATAGGCCAACCTTGACTTAAATAGCTTAGAATACTGTATAATGTTAATTATATGACTTTTACTGCTAACATCTTGCAGCTTCACCTAAGGAAAATACAAAATACTGTAAATATTCAGTACTGACGTGTCTTACACAACAGCCCTAATTCTAGAGAAAGTCATAAAACTCTTCTCTGAACTAATAACTYATTATAGTTCATGTCTATCAGTAATGAATTAAGGAAGACCACAAGAAAAAGAGTGACAGCAGCGAAGGCTCATATTAGCCTGTGCCACACGTCCGTTGTATCTTTCTTGGAGACATTTCAAGTCAAGTCAAATGTCAGATACAGACTAGCAATCTCTTTGTTCGGCCCAGTCGCTTTATCTATATAATATCTAGGTTTTACAGATCCCAATGTATAGGGCCAACCCCAAGAAGTAGTACAGGATGCTTTTTTGTAATTGATTTTAATTACAGTACACTCTAATAGAAAAACTGAGATTCATGAAAGAAATGCAGTATGAAGCACCTTTCTTAGAACTGTAGACAAGCAAAAGCCAAGTCTCCTTGTTATTTTTTTCAGCATTACACAGTCAGATATCATTGGTCTAATTCAGTAAGGCTATGTTGTTAAAAAAGCGATTTATACACTTTTAGGAGAAAGAATCAAATATAAAATCCATTTTCTGTGGTCAGTATTTGAACCAACTTTACATATGTTATGTATAATTTTTTTTTCAGTAGCAGGGCCACAGAAGATAGATACAGGAATATTTGACTGATAGGTAGCAAGTGCTTATATTGTTATGAAGCAAATTAACTCCACTTCTGTCTTCTCTCTACAATTAACCAGCTAGCTAGAATGTCTGATGACTTTGGGTTTAATTCTGCTAACTGTATGGCTGAGAAATATTTATATGTTTTACTTAGAGGAAGGGTGAGCCCATTCAAGATTTGACAAAAAAGATCGTTTTATTTTGAGCAAAAATAGATGCAAGTAAAGTAAATGTTCCAGTCTACCTGTGAATAACTGAGCAGACCCTAGAAAGAAATAAGCCTGATAAATAACAGCTTTGGGAGACTTAAATATAATCACACACTGGAATTTCTTTGGATAGCAACTCTTAAAATGAAGATCAAAATATTTAAGTGTTGAGAAGAAAAGATTTAAACTGTGAGACTGAGATTTTTAATAATGGGGGGTTTGTTGTTGTATTTGGGCAAAGAGGTGGTGGGAGCTGAGTCACAAACTGGAACCCATTAACAGAGTTTGGTTTTACAGGGAGTAGATTTTGAACAGAAGGATACCTAACAACAAAGAAGAATAGGAAGAACCTGTTCTGTAGTTGGATTAGTGTGTAGATAAAGAGAAGATTTCAGTCTTCAAAATGAAATTCTCTTAATATACAGAATCCATAAAATCACAATCACTAAAGGCAATAGCAGAAGGGAATGAAAAGCAACCAATATATATTTGCTCTAAAATTTCCTTTATTTCTTTCTAGACAGAAAATCTGCAATAACCTCAAGTAATTACTTGGATGATTAAAAGTTGTTCAAAGATAACCCTTAAACCGTATTCATGTTTCAAAATTTAGTGAAATTTTTTTTTTTGTTTTTTAATTTATGCTTGATTTGGCCTTGTAGCCATGTAGCAAATTCTTTAAAAACAAAGTCTATTTACTTAAAGGAGTGGAAGCACAGCATTTTTCTCTTAGTGACTGGTAACAAGGAATAGTATGAATAAAATTGCTTGGGAAATCCAACTGCACTGAGCTTAGATTAAAAACAAACTCGTATGTATAGTATAGGAAACGGACTTTAAGCTTAATGCATTTGATTTTATAAGCTTTCCTTGCCTCTGATGTTTTCCTCCTTCTTTCTCTATAGAGAAATGGAAGATTTAAGCATCCAGTTAGTACAGTCTGTCACTTTTGAGGCACATTTAAAAAACAGAGTGAATTAGAATTCTAACTTCCATTCATTGGTGTTGTGTAATTGGAGTTCTTTAAACTCAAAAATTCCTTCTCCCAATACTCTTGCTCCCCAAACTGGTGGTGTACGTAGCATAGTTAGTATCAGCAAATAGAAATACCCAGCTTACCTAAGGAAAGAACAGGTTAGAAAATGCATGAATATTTTCAAATTTCAAGTTCATCCTGTAAAACATAAAGTATGGTCAAAGAAGTTCCACACAGTCAAAAAGGCCAAAATGCTGCCTGTCTTTAAGGAGAGGTGAGGGAGAAGGCATTTATGGGATAATATCAGTGCTCTGAAAAATTTTGGAAAAAAAAAATATAATCTATTTTTAAGCTTCTAGGAGAGTTTCACCCAGTGCAATGTTTCCTTTGTTTGCTTATGAGTATTCAACTGAGATAGAGTCAAAAGACTAAAACAAAACAGGAGATACTCTGCATCGATGAAGTCTGCTATCATGGCAAAGGAGGAATATAGGCTGGTTTAACAGTTTCGTTTTTGTCAAATCCATGTTGATTGTCAAATCCTTATCTTCTAAATAAGCTGTCATTGAGTCATAGTTGAAATTGAATGAAATATCAGGCTTTATCCCAATATTGGGTCTGGTACTAATCAGCAGCTCGATAAATGTCCTGATATCTTTATTGCAGTCGTGAAGCATGTCAAGTTTGGCAAAGAGTAGAAGGGATAATTGCATACATTTAGAAGATAGAATTAGAATTCAAAAAGATTTAGGTCAGCGGTCTGAACTAAATTATATACAATTCAGGAAAGACGTGCAGAATACCATACTAGTAAGAATAGTTAATTGAACAAATGAAATGGTGTAGCAGTTCTCCAGAAAAAGATCAAGGGAGTTACAAAATGTCTTGAACATAAAATATATTAGCAGCGTTGAGTGATCTGTGCTACCAAAAAGTATAATTTAAAACGTACGGAGGTGATAAACTGAAATTTCATGTAGAAGATGTATAAAGTACTTCTGTTTTGCTCAACCATAATAAGGTTGTCCAGGTTTAGATACTATCCTTCAAGAAAACTGTGCATCAGTTAGAGAAGGTTGTGAATATACATATTGGTTTAGGACTAGGATGTATGGCCTGTGAGGCAAGAATGGGAGCTGTTTAGACAAAGCTGAGTGGAATTTTGATAACAGTCTTCAAGTAGGACAAGCAGGAATAGGTTACAGTAAACTGTAGCAGTGGAAATGTAGACTGGACATAAGGAGATATTTTTCTAATGATAAGCACTGGAAGAAGTTGCCTTGCAGACACAGGTTGGGACTATTGTAGAGTCTCCATCAGTGAAGATTTCTAAGGACAAGTTAGGTAAATATCTGTCAGAGATGATTTAGATATAGTTTATCTTGCCTTGGGGCAGGAAGATAGACTAGCTGACCTCTTGAGGTCCCTTTCATCCCTATCTTCTGTGATTCTTTAATACACATTAGTCATAGTGTATTAAATCCTAAACTAAGCAGGAATGTTACCAATTATTTCACTGCTCTCAAAATGCTTTTATAGAAATCCAGCAAGCTTGTACAGTATTTTTGCAAACGTGAAATTCTGAAGGAAGCATTCCTTTTTTGAGGAGCTAAGGCAAGGGGCTCTGAATTGTATAAATCTCACAATCCTGTCTGGGTCATTTCATTTAAGAAAGTTTAAGAAAGGGGAGGGAAAGGATATTATTTTGTTGTCACTACTATTTGGGAAGTGAATGCAATGCTTCTGACTTCTAAAGCTAACTTCAGTATATCATAGGCTGGTGAAAAATCCTGTTCTCATTAACTAAGCGATGATTTAAAAGAAAGTAATATTATAGTCATAGTTAACCCTGCTAGTAGAAGTCAGCAATTTGCATTAGACCTAATCTTTGGTTGCCTGAAGGTCTCACTGAAGAGAGTTTGAGCTAACCTCTTTTACCCTATCTTCCAGTGACTAGGAACATGGATGTGGCTAGTTATCATCTGTCAACTGAGGAGATATAATTTCTTACACATAAGGTTCTCTGACTATGGTCTTAGATGAAATATCTGGTAGTGTAATGCTTATTACCTACAGAGCATTTTGAGACCTCTGTGATCTATTAGGCTGTCAGTAGCTCAAAAAAGTATTGATTGGAATGAACCTAGAAAATTGTTACAAATATGACTTGAGATTCAGAAAACCTCTGAAATACCATTTTTAAAAATTCAATTTGTTTATCAAAAGAAGATTGACAGAAAATGTGTTATGATCTATAAATCTCTGTTTAAAGAAAAATCATTTCTGGTAGTAGAAATTGTATCTTTAATGTGTCAGAAAGACATATAATAAAATCCAGTGACTGATAGCTGA
Source organism: Apteryx rowi (assembly GCF_003343035.1). Taxonomy (NCBI): domain Eukaryota; kingdom Metazoa; phylum Chordata; class Aves; order Apterygiformes; family Apterygidae; genus Apteryx; species Apteryx rowi. The sequence continues at coordinate 392,777 of NW_020451016.1, forward strand.
CATTATACAAAGCATTTTCAAAATAAGGATGCATTTTTAAGAAAGAGGATAGTTCATTATTGAAACAATTTACATAATAGGTTATGTATTATGGGATGTCTTTTAAAGATTTCATGACTTTCTAAAGGATATGCTTTGTAAGATATGTATCAATAAAGACATTTCTGAGTGAAATTTTCTCTTAAATCATGTAGGAGTGCAGACTGAAGCCACTGGTCTGTTTTAAATCAAAGGATATTACTAATACAGAGGTATAGGAGGAAGTGGATACTGATGGGTTTATCTAGTGTATAATTTTCCATGCCTAAATGGTATTGTTGCTGCTGGATGACACCATTTTATAGTATCTGAAATTGCAAAAAAATGCAGAATTAGAGAAAAAAAAAGAGAGAGAGGGAGAGATGAAAACTTTCCCCTCTTCTCAAAATGCTTGCTCATTATTTTAGCTAAAATGATCCTTTCTACGTATTTGTAATGTAACAGAGCACAACATGCTGTAAGTTCAAGCTGATATAAATTGTTATAATCCTGTAACTGCAGCTATTGCACAGGCATCTGAAATTATGTAGTCACCATGGAAAGTGTACCTAATCCAACATACACATTCTACACTGAGGTTGTAAGCTATATGTTCTGCTTTGGCTAAGCTAGTACTTGTAAAGAAAGGTTTAGAAGTGTTGTCTTTTTTTGTTTATTTCTTCTGTTTCCATGATACAGACAGACTACCTTTAGCTGTTGTGAATGTTCCTCAAAGAAGGTACACTTAAGCTGTAACTGATTAGAAGCATCTAGGATTCACCTTGTTGACCAGCCTTCCTTTTCCCTTTATTTTTCAAATAGTGTTGTGACTAACTTTGGAGTTCTTAGATACCATTTTTCCTTCTTGCAGTTTGGAACAGTTCTCCGCCTCCACCCTTCTGTTGGTTGGGAAAGGATGGGGAACAAGAGGAGCAATGTTTTGCTCTCCTTTCCTTTCACAGCTTGGGGATGTAATGACAAAGAACAGATTGTGTGAATAAAGCAGAATATAAAAGAAAAGCAATGTAGCCCATTTTCCTGTACAACTTATGCTCTCCAGATGGAAATGGAGAGTTTTATGAACATAAATTTTGTGACACTTTGAAAACAATGCTATATGTATTAATGAGCAGGGTCCTTTGTAGTAATGTTTTGTGGCATAGGAGCCATGTATTTGTGAAAAGGACCAAATCATCTGGGTGTTTCTAATTCTCTAACATCACATTAACAAACCTATTTTATTTAGCATGTTCTTCAGTGAGGTAACTGTCTCTGTAGCTCACGTCTGTTGCGTGATAATTACAGTTCATTTTGCATTAATTTTTACAGTTAATTTTTACAGTAATTTTGCAGAATCTGAGATGGAGAGGCTTTGTTTGGACCAGAAACTCCCGAGCATATAGCTTCCTTATGGACTTGTAAAGAGAGGAAGTTCTTCAATTGACTGGTTAGACAGAACTAGGTTATTGACTGGCCTTTTGCTTTGCAATTACAGAAAGACCAGATCTGGAGGTCTTAGACATCATTTGTTCACCTTAAGTTTGGAGTAGTTCTTTCTTTTCTTTCCAGTGTGGTCGTGTGCGTGTGTGTGTTTTCTTTGGAGGAGGTAGACAAGGAGTATTATATCTGCTCTCCTTTCTGTAGTTCTGGTACCTAGCGGCTAAATTAGACTACAGGGCTCCCTTTTGGATAATCACTYAAGATGGGTGGAAGTTCATTGCCCTACGATAAACTTTAATTGAAAACAGATTGGGAAGTCTGTTTTCCTAAAGGAAGTAGTAAACATGAATGAGTGTTTCATGCCAGAAGAAGGCATCAACCTTCTCTTTCTTACCTCATTAATTTTTGTATTAGGGAAGGGTAGTTGTGTCCTACCCTAATGCTGGGACCAAGCTAACTGGGCTGTGGAGCTGACAGCAACTGTTTTTCAGTTGCTAGGATTCTGGTGCCCTTTTTGTTGCATTTGTAAAACTGGTACTTAACAGGAAGGCAAAAATATCCGCTGTGATAACTGTGCATCACAGAAGAGAGTTGCTTTCTGCCCCCTACTTTACTTCTGTCGTGGTTGTTCAGTTGTAGTTACCAATTACCAGTCCTTTTTTGAAAAAGGAATAAATTTATGTAGTATCTAGATTTACAGATAAATTTAGATAAAACAGGTTTAACTGTCTTTCCTAATGGGGTCTCCTTATACATAATAAGGCTATTTGTCATACCCTTGATAACCTAACCTTTGTTAAATGCTTAGAAACCATCAATAGGGAAGTCAGAGGCTCTGTTGTAACCAGGTTACCTCCTGCTTTATCCGTTACTAAATTGCTAAACAAAAAAAGGGTAAAGAAGGAATTGTTTAAACTCATTATCAGAATTAGTGTTTGGTAACAAAGACAAAAAAAGACTAGAAATTAGAAAATCAAAAATACCTTGTTTCCTTCCTTAAATATTATGACAAACATTGCCAGAAGAGTAATACAACTTGTTTTTAGCAACAGTGTTTCAGCAATATTTTACATGTCCTTATTTACGTAGCGTGGTTCAAATTCAAGTAAACCATTAATATTTTAGCCAGAAGCCAAAGAGTATCTTTTCTTACATTCAAAAGCAATCTATAGGCATTACATTAAGGTTTTTTCTTGATCTCTTCCATTGCTTCAAATCTTCTTCTAATAGGTTAATTTAAGAAATGTTCTCTTCTTAATTTTGGGACTCTCTAATTCTGATAAAGGTTTAAGTATTTTATTCTTTTATCCATTTTTAAAAGCAATTTAGTAACAAATCAGGAGTTAGCAAGTATCATGGTTGAAATGTGTTCTCTGACTTCCCTATGGATAGCACTGTAATACTTATGAGCAAAATAAGTGGGTAGATCCTTTCTTGAAAACAGACTGTTYCTTTCCAGTTACATTATGAATTACAACTATAATTCTTTATATTCATACACAAAATTGAAAATCTACATTGTGGTGACAAAAGCCACAGTTGTCTTGTATTGTTTTGCATACTGTGTTCCTAGATGTGGCTACAAGTTGCAAATGCCTTCCTAATATTGGTGAGTAGTAGTTTCTATCTTTTCCGAAAGGATAAAGGAATATCCAAAAAGGTACACTAATGCTTCTGGTTATTTTGAAGTGCTGCTGAGCATTGAGGATTGTGTGTGTTGCCAGTATGTGAAGTCAATGACATGGAGGGGTGAAAGATTTTGGTTAGCATGGAGGCTAAAGCCCATTTTTCCCCCCGTCGCCCCAAATCAACAACTTCAAGATAGTACAGATATAATATTTAAAACAACTATTTCCTTTCTGTTTGCGATGCTGTTTTTTTTTTTTTTTGTATAGCAGTGCAAGCTTTATGCATCGTGTGTCATATTGAGATATATATTGCCAGGTATTTCCATCTATGAATTTCATAGGTAGTATTAAAATATTAAGGTACCTGAGTTTAACCAGTAACCTTCTAAGGGATGAAAACAAATAAAACAAATAGATTGAGTTTCATTTTGAGCTCTTCCATCTATTTATATTTGAGAACATTTCATCTGTTAATGTTTTCTGACATTGAGCATTTCAAATCTTGAAATTATTATGAATATATAACTATTTTGATTTTGTTATAGACTTTGCTGACTTAAATACATCTTTGGGGGAGGAGTTGATACTGTTTTCTTGTATAAATGTAGAATTCTAAGTTAAAGCAATGGTGTAAAAGACAGATGTTTGTAACTCTTAAATGCTTCCCAGAAAATTTGTTTTCTCTCCTGTACAAAATTATGAAGCAAGCTTAATTGTATTTATTCAGGTGTGCATTAGTAAAATACCTTAAAATAACATTTTTGGCTTATGCTAAAGTACAGGAATAGTCTCATTACTGTTATCAGACAAGATATATGAAATGACTGCAGCAACTAAGAATAATTTTAGAGGTAAAATCTTCAAAAGAGCCTGTCATATTTTCAAGACATACATGAGTCCACAACATTGATGGTAATTAGTGAGGCCAGAAGAAAATGCTGAAGATAGGAAATATAGAAGGGCTTCTTAAACTTTTGGCTGCAGTGAGAAACTTGCATCATGTCAAGATCCTCAAGTCAGTGTGYTTTATGGGATTTTAGAAACTAGTATGACTCTTCTGAAAGTAGACAGCTGGCTTAAAGTAAAGACTGGGACTTACTGTTTAGTATACGTTGTCCGGTTGAGCGGAGAGCATGGCTGGGATGGGTATCCGAACTGCACTAGAAGTGCAGGAATTGGTGCATTACATTCTAAGACCTCGAGGAGAGGGTTTGCTGGATTTTCAATTTATTTTAAATCTGTCTAAATGCTTTTTTAGGTACCAGTGTGCTTTTTAAAAAATTTCATGAGATATTTTCTAGATAATATATAAAAATTAGCTATACCTCACAGTTCTGCTGTCATGCAAATAAAGCAGCATGAATACCTATAGTGTATGGATACAAAATGGAATTGTAGTGTACTAGAATGTATTTTAAGCTCTGTAATGATAAGAAAAAAAGTATTAATAAAATAAAGGAAAATATGCTAAATGAATTTTTTAATCTTAAATGGAGCGATTAGCTGGTTTTATTCTTCAGTCCCTGATTATAGCAGATGTATGTAGGAAAATTGTAAATAATAGAAAATTGACTGTGTTCATCAGGGCATTGGCTAGGTGTACTTGGAATAACAGTTGGGTAACTGTGTCAATTATAGATGATTAATACTGTGTAGTTGTTTCATCTTTAAGTTGCTACACTAAATCATTACTTTTCTCAAAGTAATGAAGCCTGACATAATTAAGTTATCTTAATCTCTAGAGGTTTTACCTTTCACAAAATGTCTGGGCACTGAACTAGTTAACATCACAACTGCTTTTAATATCTACTTTGTTCAACGAGGGTTTTTTTTTCCCCTTCTATGACACTTTCTTCAATACAACCCTTTCAGACAGAAAGCTGCATCTGTTTAATTTGTTTATTCTTAATTCAGCTATTAGAGACGTATAGGAGAGTATTAAAATGTGTTATTAAACTTTTTCTTCTTACCACCAGTAATATGAACTGTGGTTATGCAAGGCTGCTTCAGTCCATTCAGAAGATCATTTATCAGGAAGGATTTGATGGCTCTCATCCCCAGGTACTGGACACCTTCATACTCTTCTATAACCCTGTAACTAGTGTTGTTTTCACAGTTCTCTGGGGTGGCACATGAAGGTCTTGGACAAATTAACAAGGAACAAGCTGTTTCTAAGCACTGCTAAAGTAAACAAGAAAAGTAAATAGAGAGTGGGGTTCATATGTTAATGTGCATTTGGAGCTTTTACGTATTTTTTAACAGATATGCAGGGGAAATGAGAAAGAACTGTAAGACAACATTATAAAAATGCATACTCTGTGCAATTAGTGAATAAACTGGCTTGCCAAATATAATGAAATCAGGCARAACACGTTTTCCCCTAAAGGTATTTTTTTCAAATCATTGTTATAGCAATAATGTGCTCAAGACTCTTGAGATTAAACATTTAATCCTAAGCATTCAGATTTTTTTCAATGTTGTGATAGCTGGAGTGAATTTTTTAATGAATTAAATGGTGTGCATCTTTATGTAGCAAGTACTGAAATGCAGTTAAAAAAAATAAAAATGTTATTTCAACTTACATATCAAAGTGGCTTACCAGACTTTTAAGGATCTCTTTAATATTCGTAAACCATAGAGTCGGTAATAAAAACATTTTAAGTGTGAAAAGGTAGGATGAAAATCTTTTTCTAAGTTGAGCTGTGCTCAATCTGTTATTCTTTCTCATATTCAATAGTATGTGACTCCTTTGGAGTTTATCTAAATAAAAAAAAAATCATGCATATTGATGCTTAATTGATAGGTAATTATCCTTATTGTAGAAATGTTACGCCAGAGCTTAATTAGTATAGGTCCTGGAGAACGTCAAACACTATAACAAAGATCGTATGCTATTAGTAGCTGAATATCTGAAAAATCATTTTTGTGGGGAAGATAACGCTAGAGTGTATGCTTTCCTGTCCAACAGTGTATCTCAGAAAGTTTCCCTGCACAGAACGCTTATGTATAAATGGAGGTTATTTTTGCTGAGTTTCTGGTCCCTGCTGAGACCAGTGGGCAAGCTTGTCCCCCCTTTGGTGGCAGGGCCAGTCTGGAGAAGTGAGCTGGTGCCTGACAGGTGCTGCTGCCCTCTCCCACGCTGCAGTAACCGTGGCAATAGGCATGTCCCCACGGCTGCCGCTCACTCCTGCGGCACCGCACCGCGACAGGCCCTGGGTGAGGGGAGCGGGAACGGGCGCCCTGCGAACCCGCAGCCAGCAAATCACCTGCTACTGCCGGCCCTGTTTGCCTTGCGAGGCAGAGCTGACGGGGAAGTGGCACCTTGGAACATGCCCGAGATGTTTCTTTGTATGTAAGACGAAATAAAGATTGGTCGAATCTAACATTATTGGTGTTTTGCTGCAAACAAGGAAAAAATAAGCATCATGGATAGTTATTTTCTGTAATTGTTCATTGTTGCAAAACATCTTATTAGTGTCAATAAAGCAAAACCAGAACTTTAACACAGACAAATTTAAAAGTATACATTTGCTAGAAATTATACTAAATGAAGTAGATGAGTTTTTGAGGTGAAACTTCAAGTTTGAAAAAGAGCTCTTTTGCAAGTCAGCTTATCTATCTAGAGAGCCATGAGACCTTGCACAGTTGTCTCTGTTTAAAGGAAGATGATGCACATGATTTCCTGGAGTGATATCGGGGGGGGGTTGTTTTGTTTTGTTTTGTTTTGTTTTAGGATTTCTCTTCTCCCCATGCATCATCTGACTTCAAATACTCAAATTTTGTACATTTAAAAGTTGTATATAATACAGAACTCTTAAAAATTATGTCCAGAGCTGAATGTAATTACGGCCCAGAATATGCTTTGGATCTCTTTATCTCCCAAATCTATGGGAAATTCGTCTCTCTCTGTGCTCCCATACCTCCTTCTATTCCCAGAGCTTGCAAAGTCCTTCGGGAGTAACCAAATAGAAAGTTAGTAGACTATAGACCAGCCTGCATCYTTCTGGACCTGTCTCCTTTCCTATAGGTAATAAAAACGCAAGCTTCTGAGAAGTTTGTGCATGTATGCTCTTCCATCCGAAATAATCCCCTCCCCTTGGAGGGGGCATATTGGCAGTGGCTTTCATGAAGCTGGGAGAAAACTGCAAGGGCCAAATGGTAGCAGGGAGGTACCGATCTTTCAGGAGATTTACTTACTGACTTTAAGTAGATCACTAATGGCCACCTGTGAGCGGCAGAAGCTGATGCCATTCAGGCTTCATTTTTCGTACTGCGAAGTACAAACCTTGGAGAATTACTAGATTCTGCTGTTTGTTGCTGGTTGGGTCTGGATTCAAAGGAAAAGTTTAGCCTGGTTGATAAAAACCTTTGGACATTTTGGCTACTTTCACATCAGCACAAAAYGATACTTAGACTTACGACTCCTTTTTCTTGGCTCCTCTTTATGTAATACCAGTATTTTAAGAGGAGTCTGGAGGAAAGTGATTAGAGCGTGACTCAGCCCAGCTGCTGGTGGGTTCTACCGAGGTGGGGAAATGAGTGAAAGCTACCATTACAGGCTTAGTGGACCTCTGATAAAACAGTCAGGCATCTCTGGTGCCAGATATGTTTGGTTAACGTTAGTGTTTTATAGGATCTTCCACCATCTGTTGTTGCCATCCTAGATAAATATTTTTTGACTGTCCTCCATGGCATTGTGGTCCTTGAGACAGTAATTCATGTTTTTGGTATTCGGCTGAGCCCTGCAAAATAGTTTGGTTGAAGTTAACCAAAGCAGTAACCTATTTGTTGGCACTGACTTGAACAACTTTGCCAAGAGCTATTTGGAAATTCAGGGCCTGAATCACCTATAACTTACAAATGCAAGCTTCACTTTTACATCATTTTTAAAACCTCCCATTAACTATCTGCTGCTCAGTCCTTTAGTTTCAGTCTCTTAAAAGTTGAGCTCCTTTATAATTTGAGCACAGTTTTAAGTTGGGAATAGTGCCTGTTTTTTCAGAATTATTTTATTTTTTTGCATTTGACTTTTTTTAATTCTTCATAATCATAATCCTTGCAGCCAAAGCAATCCTTGTTACAAAAATTACAGGAAAAGGGTAAAAAAGAAAATCATTAATCCAAAATAATATGAGTGTAAAAGACCAAGTAATGCAGCATATTTAAAATTGTTATCCTGCTCTCTTCTGCAGGCTTGTTGTTACAGAATATTAGACTTCTGCTGTTCTTATATTTGAGTTATGGAATAAACAGTTTGTCAGGGCCCTGAGGGCGCTAATAGGCCTGAATGGCCCTGACACAGTTATCCTCATGGAAATTCTGTTACTGACTGAAACAAACAACAGTACTTCTGATACTGACATAGCTTTATCTTTCACAGCTCTTTGTTTGATGAATATTATACTGTGAAACAAGCATCTCTCATCCTTCTATCCAGTGAGAGCTGATTTTATGATACAGTTTTGTCTCTGTGTTTGTAAATTGTTCTTCCTGATGTCCTTTGTGAGAAAAAATATTTTTCTCCTTACAAAAGTTTAAAGAAACTTAGTTCAGAGAGTACCTATGTTCAGTTTATGTATGCTTGCTCTGAAACTAGGAAATACTGGCACATTTTATCTGTACTATATAGTGGGTAGTCAATCCACTATATCTGCATAAAATAATTTTTTCAGCTCCTGTTTCTTGTAGCATTGTTTAAACAGACACCCATAAATCCTTAAATCCATAAATCATTAAATCTACTCTGATTAGAAGTCAATAAAGGATACTAGAATAGATTCCACTTTTCCAGTTAAAGCTCTACAACATCGTGGCCTAGCTAATACCAGACAGACAAGTCAGATTTTGTCATATTTTCCTGTACTGTTATCTTGATGTTATACTGTATTGCAAAAAGTTAATTTCACATATGTAAAGCCTGTAAAGCCTAGGAGAATAAAGAATGGCCAGAACTAAAACATATATTGCTTTCAGAAAGATTGTAAAAGAACTGGCAGATCAGTTCACTGTGTAAGCCATGAGAGCTGGATAAACAGAGAAGCATGGGGTACTGAGTTGCACAACTGAGGCTCTGTCTMCCCAGTACGGACAAGGAAGTCTTTACAAGAGCGGCATCTTGCCTTGTCAGAACCTTTCCTCCGGCCTTGCAGAGCAGCTGTGTGATGTGTTGTGCTTGATAGCTGCTCTTCATTCCAGCTGCAATTCAGCATGGTGGAAATGGGTATCTGTAGTTTATCAAAGCACTTCATTGTAATGAAAAGTACCGTATAAATGTGAGTTGCTATTTATGTAAGCTAGTATTTTATATAGAAAATTTAGATAAATATTCAGGCAGAAGATGTTGAAGAGATCAACTGACGTCTTTCATTTCAGTGAAAAAAAAGCCTAATGCAAAATTAAGAGAATATTTGCTTTGGGTATAACTTAGGAAGCATCTGGGAATGCATTTATTTGTGTGGGTGCAAAGCATATTAACAAACATTTTCCTCTAGTGACCACGCAAAATAATTTTTTTATCTAGCACCTTTTGTCCTTTCCAGCTCATTGCTGTGCAAAAAGTGAATTTTAGCTTTATTTTCTCATATAACTTCAGCATGTAAATTGGAAATCTGAAAGTCACATTTGCCGTAAAGAATTGTACTTGCTAGTTCTGCATGTAAGTAGTTAGACCATGCCAACCCTACAAAGTACAACTATCCTAGCTCATCGCAGCTCTCCTTGCTTTATATCACTGTGCCAGCAGAAGCGCTGGTGTGGTCGCAGCTGTGCCAGCAAAAGAGAGCTTTTGTCAGCTTAGTTTTTGTCATTTAGTGAGATGGTTTAACTGTGCTGAGAAAAACTTCCTTTTATTGGTTTTGCAGTCAGAGCAATACAGGCAAACTGCGGATACTCTGTAGTATGGACAGATGGCCTAAGACTGATGTAAGGCAAGAAAAAAAAGTCAGGGAAAATGTCTTCCCCTGTATTTGCCTTTTTTCACCATTTGTAAGTAACTGATCTTTCTCTTGCAAAAGTACAACTGCAATGTACTTTTAACATAAACATTCAGTAAAAAGAATGTTTACCCTTTGACTCTTGGAATATTTAAGAAATAGTGTTGCACACATGAATTATGCGAGAAGTGCTCTTTTATCTGGCCATTATTTTAAATTTTAACCCTGAACCCTAAGAAAGTATTGATCACCTTCTACAAGAAGTCTTTCAACAAGAGTACTTACCATTTTTCTCTCAGCTGTTGATAGCAAATATACTTAAAATCTTTCTAGATCACCAGGAAAGATCATACCAAATTAGTAGAAATGAGATTTATGATCATGAAAGATGACACTTGAGTGTGCATAAACAAATTACAACTCTGGCTTCATAGTCTGCCGCATCAGAACTGGGGCTTTATCTTAGGCGCTGTTGTGTTGGATGGTGTTCTGACAGCGTAGCACAGGGCAGCGCACAGTCTTTAGATAGGTAATATAAGGCCATTTAGGATTTTACATGCTAAAAGAGCTTAAATTCTAGTACCCCGTAGTGAACTAATGCAGATTCAGAAATACTGGTATCAAGGACTTTCCTTTGGAAACAGTCTGCCAGTCAATGTCTTCATGAGAGTTGTTTCTTGATTGCTGTGGATAAACCTTTGTTCATTAGGTGATAGGAGTTGACAGGAATTTACTTGATAAACAGATTTTTATGGGGGCTTCTAAAGCAGTGACGTGGTCATGCGTCAGTGAGGAAGGCCACCAACCGTGGTCATTTAGTAGTAGTAGGAAGAGTGAAAGGGAAGTGAACAGGTAGAAAGGTCAGGGTATAAAAGTGCACAGTGAGAAAGTTAAAAATAGAGGGAAGAGTTATAGTTGTGTTTGTATTACTCTCAGGCCCTTCCAACCTTAAATATTTTGGGGAGAAAAGATTCTTTTACATGTTTTTTAAGGCAGTGATGGAGAAGGGAGAGGACATGAAAAATCATAATTTTTCCTTGTATTTTCAGTTAAAATGTATTTACACTTAATTGGTTAGTTTTCTAAAATGCAAATTAGTTTGCCTTATTTCCATGCTATCTATTGCACTTGCTAATCTAGCATAGCATGTTACCCAGTCAGTGGAAAATATCCCATTGCAGTTGTAATTTTTATCAAGATTCTCTGAGATTAAGCTATGATAATTTATTTAATTATTATGGATCTGAATTCTATAAATTGGAGGGGGTTTTAAATGATATATTACGTAAGGTTTTTCTCTTGATGTTTGAAAAATAACAAGTGGCTGTTTTGCTTTTCTTTCAATAGAAAAAACAAAAAAATATTTTGCGGATAGGAATTCAGAGTCTGGGTGCCATGTTGTGGGGTGATGACATTTGTAGCACTGATAATCCCGAAGACAGTCACAGTCTTACGAAATTTCTCTATGTTCTCCGTGGCCTCCTCAGAAAATCTTTGTCAGCCTGCCTCATCACAGTGCCTGCTCATCTTATCCAGGTAGGAATGCTGTCTTTGCTGTATTTCATAGTTTGCGCTACGTGAGTTAACAAAAGCTCATAAAGATGGTAAGAAAATAAATCCAATTTTTGGCATTCTGAAAACTTTTTTTGTTCTAAGGGTAAAGGTAAAACATAACTTCTCTGTATTCTTTCTATACTTTTGTGGGACTGTCTTGTGCTGCAAAATCTAGCAGGACCTAAGCTTAAAACCATTTGAAATACAGTTGTTCCTTCTGTGGGTCTTAGTCTGTTTTAAAAGAGATTAAAATTTCAGAAACTATTAAAAAAAAAAAGAGAGAGAATCCTTTTCTGATTCTTTTTTTAAACAGCCAACATCCCTACCCACTTTTCCACTGGCTTCAGAATGCAGTTTGGGTCTCGATAGAAGAYATTTTTGTCCCCTGACTTAAATTGTCGCGTTCATCATGATAATGACTAATCTTGTCTTTAAAGCCAGGAACTGAGAGATATACATTTAYGCTTTAATTCAGACGTGCCTCTTTGTTGAGACCAGGGATAAATCAATTATGGTATGAGAGTAATTTTCCCAACTGTAAAATCAAAAGCTGCTAACAACAGCTTTCCTGAGAGTATATAAAGTCTAAAATTTGTCTTTTGGAAATCAACTTTTTTAGTAAAAGGAAAAATGTAAATACTCTTTTCTCTGCAAGTGGTAATGTGACTTATAAAAGCAAAATTATTAGTCGAAATGAACAGAGAACCTATGATTTTAGGTATTGATTTGATTACAATAAAAAAGTATTGGATGAAACCTCATTATGCAAAATCTTTTCATAGTGGATGAGAGTCTTTCGTCATCCTCACATATATATTGCATTTTGTAAAGGTGTTTGAATATCTGCAAATGTGATTTATCTAGATACCTGACTCCCTTATTACTTCTAAAATACAGAGAGGAACTTGATTTTCTTATTTCACCATTGGGATCCAAAGTATGAATATTCCTTTTGAAAATATCTTTCAGTGCAAACTTCAGTCTCCTTACTTAACTTTTTTTAATATAAGCTGACATTATTCCTTCAGAAAGGTTGATAGCAAAATTTAATGCAATTAATATAACTTGTGAATGTAAAACTAGCTTGCACCTTTTTGCAGATTGGAATTACCAGTTTCTAACTGGAATGTACAGTCTGTTTCACTGTATTCTTATTGGTAAACTATGTCAGTAAAAGAGATGATCATATTTTAGAGACGAACCCTAGAAGTATCTCTGGAGCAGATTTCTAGGAAAAAATAGACTAAAGGATAAAGTTTTGTTTCTCTTAAACTTATTTGGAAAGTTGTTTTTGTTTTTATCAATTCCATATAAATCAATTCTGATGGAATTAGGATTGAAATTAAATCTCTTTTTTTTAATATAACTTTTATTTTTGAATTTTAGCAGAATTGTTCTACAGTAAGTGCTAGAATATTCTGAAGAAAAAAAAGAAACATTATTTCCAGAATCTTTGCTTAGCGACATTGAACAAATGAGAGCATTAAATATTTTGTTGAAATTGTTATACTTCATGTATCCTTATTTAAACACTAAGCTATGGCGAGAACTGTCATTAGGAGGAGCAAAGCTGCTCGAGGGTTCCTTATAGCCCACATTACTCAGTTCCCAGAGCCCTGCTGTGTAGTTGTTCCACTCTCCAAGAAGCCTGTTAAAGAGCCCCTGAGAGCATGTGTACAGCCCTCCATGTTAATAGTTAATTGGTGAGGATGGCAAGATGAGAGGACAGCCGAACATGTGGTCTCTCAGGCTCAAGCCGTAGACAGACCTTTAGTTATAATAACAGCAGCTGCTCACATTCTCACAACCCAGCTACTCACCATTCTGTTGCTGAGGTTTCTTACTGGATTAAAAAAGTAAAGAAAATATCTTTTCTTTACAAGAGAATGAGAGGAGGGGTTTTGTTGTTTTTTTTCCAAGTGCATTTCTGCATACGTATTTATTTTGATCGAAGTAAGGTCTAGCATATGCTTTCTCTGTTGAACCTTAAAGTCAATAAGGACACTGAAGGCATAGAAAATGCGCTCTATTTTTCTGAAAGTGTAGTAAATTTCACATTTATTCCCTGAACAAATATTTCTATATCTGCTACATTATCTTTTGCTTCCTAACTGTTTTAATTAGTTGGTCTGCAAGCAAAATCTTCATATGGATAATTTCCATGAAAGTAAACTTAAAATAACTTCAAAACCCAAATGTGATSAAGGTTTTATGTCTACACGATGAGCATAAATGCACAAAAATACGTGCTTCGTCTTGAAAAAAATGGACTTTTAGTAGTGACTTATACCGTATCTTGTTTCTGACAGCCACCAGTGCTAGTTACCTCAGTGAAGAAGGAATAAAACTCACAGTTGACAGTACTGATTTTCAGTAGGGACAATACCTTTGCAATGCAGACTTATCTGTAATTTCCAACCCAATGACTTATCTGTAGCATGAATTACATTCTTATATGAATAATATCTATATATATGTATCCAGTCTCAGACTATAGATGTATATGTACACATACACACACACACACACACACATATATAAATCTTAAACTATCAATAGATACAGATTGTTTGAGAATGGATTCTTTTATATATTTTGCCAAACATTTTTCGTGTTGTACTGGGACAGTGAGTTCCACAAATTAAATCTGCATGGTTTAATCCTTTTTCAGAATGTTTTATTTTGCCTTAGATTTCATAAATTATATCTTTGTTCTTGGATGATGAGGCATTAAGTTGGGTTCCTCAGTTTATCTTCTCTGCATCCTGATCGTTTTTATATATTTTTTTCTCATGCTGCCTCCTTAATCTATTTTTAAACAGTCACAGTTTTTTTTCAATCAGACTTCATTTTGTTGCAGTAAGGTAATAAACTAATGTCATGACAGTTTGCTCATATTTCCCACGTTCTAATGTATGCTTTGTCTCTTTGATCACTACTCAACACTGAACAGTGATTTTGTTCTTGATGCTTTTCTCTCTGCGGTACATATCCACCAATGTGTTGGAATAGCTCTAATATTATTCCAGCTATTCATTGTCTTGGATTTAATAACTTTGAATTGCATCTATCAGAATATGATGCTCATTCACCCAGTTTGATGGGACCCTGAATGTCTTCATAATCTTCTCTAAGGCTGTATGTTGGTTAAGATACAAGACACAAATTTATAAAGAATCTGGTTGTGTACAGAGTTTTTTCAGAATAATTTAAAGAAATTGTAGTCCACTAAAGGACACATTCTTTGYATTTTATTGATGAAACTTCTAGTGTAAACTGTGCACGGGGGAAAAAAATTCTCTTTTCTCAACTGAAATAAAACCAGGAATGTATTATCCTGGAAGAGGATTTCAAGGATTTCACTGTAAACTTATCCAATTATAAATTTTACACACATGATGTGTGACAAGTTTTACTTGATTGATATTTTCTACTGATTGAACGTACTCTTATCTTACCCTGTCTGTCAGGTAATAAATATTGAGATACTTATGAATGTGATTAAAATAGTTGATGGAAGGTTATTTTTCAAGTCTTTCTACCGCCTCTTGAAAATGCATTGTGCCTATAAAATGAGATTGTGCATTTAAAAAGGGAAAAATACTTTCATTTTTTAAAACAAGCATTGATCAAGGAGGGCAAAATGACAACGGATTTGTTTTGTTGTTACACTTTACGAATTTAACAAATGTTATAAAAACAAATAAGAGTTCTTTTTCTATATTTTGATAATCTGTTCATTTTAATACCCAATTGAAAAAAAGTTTTTGTGCTATAGCATGTGACCTAAAGGACTTTAATATCACTGTTGGATATTTGCAAAAGCACCAAATTAGAATTTAAAATATTTCCCATTGTTTTTTCTTTTGTTTTTCTTTAAGTACTAAAAATTACTTAGTTACTTTRTCATACTTACAATATGTACAATAAGAACATTTATTTTTATTGAAGGGAAGTACATCTCCTTTATTAAAACCATCCTTTATTTTGAACATGAAGCTGTATTACTGGTAAGGACTAACAACCGTATTTGTCAGCATGTACCAAGGGAAATTAATTGACTAATGAAAAGTCAGTATGAATAAGCCTAGTTGCAGTACTTCTCCTCAGAGTCTGAAGTTCTGTTTAGCAAGATACTTTCATTATTTCATCCAATATGTTTAAAAATTAATTTCCTGCAATATTAGTGTTTTGATGCTCTGAATTCACTGAAGTGTATGAGTTACTGTATGTTTCAGTGTAGAAAAACTCAGAAACAAACCTTTTCACATCCTTAGCCTTTTGTGTTCACACTGAGTAATTTAGCGACTAAACTTGAAGTCAAGCTATTGAGTGCTTTAAAATCCATTGCTCATATAGGATGATGAGATGTGAACTCCTATAGCTTGTGAATTTCTCACAGTTTGAAATCTCTGTTCCTTCGACAAGAGCTAAGAATAATTGCATGCCTTAGAACTCTAACTTCTCAGCGTTCACAAGTGTAAAATACTGAATAACTTTCAGATGTATTTGATGATATAGCCATTATATACAAATTTGTATCGAGATCAAATGTCATGTAGTTTATCATAGTTAAGGAAGCTTTTGAAATCCTCTGCAAAATAGAAACTATGAAGATGAAATTGTCCTTATGTTTTCTATATTGGGATTTTCTGCTTGCTTTTTAATATCACATACACAATCACACATGAAAAATCTTCTAGCTTAACAACCATACAAAGAACTACTGAGAGTCATGAGTTTCTGACAGTGCAGAGAAGTATACAATTTAAAATGTAAATTGTGTGACAGTAAATAATTTTGTTTTCAATTTCTATTATTATGGACAATATTTGCTAATCAAGTTGCAGGAGAAATAGAAATATTTTACTGTTTAATAAAACAAGTTTGTAGTTGCTAACAGGCTGTATTCTGGCCCTACCATTTCTGATTTGGTAACAACTACCCATTTCAAAAACAAATACAATGTACATGCGAAACATCTTTTTACATCCATATAGTAATTGGCCTTCAATTGACTTAGCTATATTATGATAAAAGACAGTCACATTAAATGTTAAAATAGCATGCCTATAACAGCATTCTTATTTTAATAAATTGTACTTTGTAGAYGGACCTTATATTCACATTCTGATCACCACCTCCTCAATAACTTAAACAAAAAAAAATCGCTCTTCCAAAATAAATATGTTTAACTTTAAAAGTTAAGGAGTATATGCAACATGGCTGTATTTTATTTTACATTTTATCCATGTGATCTGAAAATAACCACGTGAAAACTTTAAAAATTAGATAAGATTTAGAACTAAGTCTCTCAACTGCAATATTAGATCTAAACAGTTAAATATCCCATCACAGTATGGAGATAGTCATCTGTTCAAGCATATGGAATCTTTTGGCTACTGGACTAAGTAGTTAATATAATGCCCAGTGTCCAGACATGGACACAACTGTTATGGAAGCAGACGGGAAGAGGCTCATGTATTGAGCCCATTTGGACACTGCTAAGTAAAAATTAGAAGAGTGGCTTTAAATAGTGCAGGACAATGTAGTTGCCTGTTTTAAGCAAGTAATTCTGTTAGCAAGTGGAGGGTTCGATTGTTTTTCTGAAGCAAAACTAGGTTTTTTTGCAAGTTCTTGAAAAAAATTACCCTACGAATGTTGCAATAATACAGGGTTTATCTGTTGTATTTCAGAACAAAGAACAACAATTTTTTCAAAACTATTTTATATTTAAATCATTGCATATATATATTTTCCATCTTAAATGATCTCCAAATAACAGAATATTGAATTGTTTTCTTAGAAACATTTTTATATGAACTTTTGATGACGTTTAAAAACTTGAAATTTCAGAAYCTAGTTTTAAATCTTTGTGTTTAGACCAGCTCTATTAATTACAATATAATCATAATAAAAAGGAATACTGCATCTTTAATGATGTTTTTGTGCCTGTGTAGTTAAGCTTTAATGCTGGGGGGGGGRAAAAAGATTAAATTAGCCTTGTAACCTTTCTCTTCCAGACTGATGATGGAAAATAAAAGCTCTTAGCCACAGAATGTAACACTTAGAATTAATATTTAATTAGACCAGCAAATTGTACACCGTGGCTGAAAGCTTCCAAAGAGTTGTTAGTGCCACAATTGACCTACAAGTTTAATAATAACTCACTTCTAGGAGCAAGTGCCAGTTCAGCATAGTGGAGCCACTGTAAGAAAGTCCTGTGAGATTAAAATCAGCAAACCAAATGGCAGGCGAGGATTCCTGGGCTGGAGCCTTCTGGAGAGCTGGGAGCTGGAGGAGCTCTGCAGCCAGCACTCAGATGAGAACAGTGGGCAAAAAAGCTGATCCCTCCTGTTCTGGGAGCTGCTGGTTGTAGGCCAAAATCCTAGAACAGATTTTTTCTAAATGTTCTTACGGCAGCTATTAATTTATATCACAAATCAAGTCGTGAGTGACTTCTCCTCATATTTTAATTTCATTTCAGTACAAACATTATCTCTGAATTCCCTGGTCATGAATTGTGCTGGGTGCAAGAACGGTGCTTTTCTGGTATGACGTGCAATTGTGCATGTCTGTGTTTTTGCAGAATGTTTCTTTTTATGTTTTCTTACTGCTGCATAAAATGATTCTTCTTGTAGTATCATATGGTGAACAGTTTATCATAATATTATGAAATATGTAAATTAAATATGAAATGCATATACATTTTAAAATACAATGTTTTCTAAGGGTAAATAGATTAATTTTGCCTCTCATTTTGTGAATGATTAAAACACAAAACGAGCAACTCTGCCATTAGATAACTGCCTGAGCCTTAATTCTGTGACAAATTATTCTAGTGAAATAGGGCACCATAAGTTCAAAAATGTGCAAACACACAGCAACAGACTGAGGAAGGAACGTTCTGCATTATTTATTGGCTAGTTCCTAAATAATTAAAGAAATGCCTACTCATTAGTTAAAAATTAAAGCAGGCGAGGGCCTTGCCAGCAGAGGGAGCAGTCATGTCCTTTGTTCGGTTCCGTCATTTCCAGCCTACCCATCACTTCCACCCTACCTCTTCTTTTTGCCCAGCCAGTTTCCCATCTGGACCTAGCTTTGCCAGCCTGCTCCTGATGACAGCCTATAATTTTATACTGAATAAGGGATTAGTTTTTAAATGATTTTATATTTCAGAATCTTGCCACTTGATTACAAACATCAATTAGATGTTCCTTTTGGTATTTGTGTTCTGCTAAGTGAAATAATAGTGGAGGATCCTTTTGGTCACTTGTGAATAAAATATGATTCATTGTTTAAAGAATTTAAGTTGCAGGAATATTTAGCCTTTCTGCAGTTTGGTAAGCAAACTGCAATGAATTTTTTCAGACAAAATGACAACAAAAGACACTTTCTTATGTCTCCTTCTAAGCCTTTTTTATACTGAATAATTCCCATTAACCTATTTTATAGTGAATAACTCCTGATGGAGTCTTAAGATTTTAGTTAATCCAGTTAGTCTCAAATACATTATTTTTAGCATTTTTGTTATGGCTTTCAAATAAGATTTCAAAATGTGGCTCTCATTTTTCAGTCTATTTAGAATTTTGCATCTATATTTTATATTACACTATGATCAACTTGAAGCACTGAATATGTTTTACAGGTTTAATTTTCTAAACAAATTGTTCAAATGTTCATTTCATTTTTCAGACATTAAGGAAAAATAATAACATACAGTTTTCTACAGAGGTGCTTTTATAACAAACAATCAGACAGCTTCATTACTAAGGACCAGATCCCATATAGGGGAGCTTCTGGACTCATCTCAGCCCAACTTATATGCTCATTTCTTCCCAGAGCCTCATCCTTCACTGGAGAAGAAAGGCATAGGGCTGGATCAGGCTTATCTCCTTTAAGCACTGCAGCAGGACTCCTGGCGAGACTCCCGCTCCTCAGAGCCATCCCCAGTCACGGGCAGCCTGCTCCATCAGGTAGCGAGCAGTAAGGAAATTGCAGGCAGCAGGGGAAAGCACTGAGCAGGGGTTCAACTCAAAAAGCGTCACCTCTTAGTATCCTGTTCACCTGTCACCTCTTTCGGAAAGATAACTAGATTTTCAGCACCTCGTCTTCCAGGCTTTCACTCCAATGTCATCTTCACCACACCACCAAATATTTACTCAGTACCCTAAAACCATAGCCGCAGCCTCCTAAACTCAGCCTCAAATAGATAGTGATAGACAGGGATTCAAAGAAAAACTTTCTTCTGTTCCCAGCTCACTGTTGACTCGTTTCTGACTCTGGAAAACTCATGTGACATCTTTGTGCTTGTTACATTACTTGTAAATGTGGAATGCTGTGCTTGCCTGTTTTTTGTAAAGCTCTTTGAGATCAACAGATGGAAAGTTTTATTTAAACTATGTAATTTTAGTTCACTTTCATTTCAGTAGGTCTCAGCAGCAACTGTTATTGACTTGTTTTACCTATATTGTTTGTAGTATCATATGGTGAACAGAAACAGAACAGAAACAAACATACATCACTTATTCACTGTTGGCCCTTGATGTCACCGTAAAGAAGATCATCTTAGGTCTTCCCTCAATGTAATAGAAATATTTTGTATCTTGTAGAGTACCAAGGTTTGCTGACATTATATTCTTTTTTAGCTTGAGTAGTAGACAAGTTCAGGCCACTCATATTCGGTGAAGATACAAAGATATTTTTTGTTAGTGTGTAGTATTTAATTTTGATTTCCTGGGTGATTTTTTTTCCTTAAAATTTATCCAGAAATTTTTAATTAGATACTGTGTTCTCCACCTTCATCTGAAAAATTTGGTAATAATCATTGCTGAATTCCCATGGCAGTCGCAGCGTTTCAGGTGTAAGAGAAGGTAGCCATGGCTCAAATGTTTTGAGGCTTTAAGATACAAAAACATTCTTTCTACCTAGTTTCTCATTTGAAGGACTCTGAGTTTATACAGACTATCAGTGCAAACATTATTAAAAGAAACTTTAACAGAACAACCAAGATCTGGAATTAATGCATCATGTAACATATTGGCCAACAGATGCTTTGTCACTCCCTTCCCAATATTGTGAGTATGTTGCATCTAACTGACCTGCTCGTGTCTTTGCTACGTGTCCTTTCTTTGCTTCTGTAACTTATAAAAAATTATTCAAAGATACTATTCATTGCTTGAATTAGCTAATATAGCAATATAAAGTAGTGTACACATAAACAAATCAACCAAAAGCTATACTGCGATTCCATCCGTGTGAACAGACATTTATACTTCCTCAAGTTCTGTTGCAGTCAGTAAGGTTCTTCAGAGGTTAAAAAAAGATGCATACGCTGTCAGAATCTTTAAATGTGGATTTCTTACTATTGAAGGCATTCAAGTTTGTAGAAAATCCTTGAAATATATTCCTAGGCTATCTGTCTTCCAGCAAAGACATCACACTTTTGTATTCAGCTTTCCTGTGATATTGATACAGATTTCTACATACCCTAGTCTCTTAATCCGACTGCTGTTGCACATCTTATATTCTAGTGATCTTAGTATTCTGAGCCTAAATTCATTTTATAGCCAAAATTCAAAGTGCAGTTAGTAGATTTGGTGTCTGCAAGCACTAAAAAAGTGCTAATCAACTTAAATTTAGAATAAGTGTATAATTTTAGTCTACACAGTCTTTGTTAACTACCAGTATAATATGTCTAGGCAGAGCATTTGTTATATTTTCAGGATTTGTGACTAGCGAAAAAACTTACARACTGTATCTCTCTATAAAATTAGTGCAAAGGCCTAATACTTAAAAAATTATTAGGAAGCACCTTGATGTTGGCTGGACAGATGGCACACTTTTATTTACCAAAATAAAATGTAAGGGTAATTCTGTGATTTTATTAGTAGTAGTAACTAACAAATGGTGATAGATACTTAAGCTATGTTTCTTAAATATTAATAATTTATCTTTTCAATTTAAAATACTTTGGGGATTAAGTAGTWATAGCAAGTGCTAAATATTTGTATATTGTGAAGACATTACCACATTGTTGTATGGCGATTTCTCAGAAAATATCAAGAGTTATTTCATCTGTTGAATACCCAGCCAGTGTTTCATTATAGTCCGGTGTGGTTACATATATTATAGTAACACAGCTTACTTCAGCTTTACAACAGAGTGTAATAGAGACAAAAATAGCCACAACTAACTTTTGAGCTTGTTTTGAAAACTCACAAACCAAAATGTGCTTTAAATTCAAAACATTCTTCTTTGTTTGCATAAACTTGCTTGGTTGCTATTTATTATCGAGACCTTCTGTTCTTTCAAATGAAGTGTGGAGATTACTGGACTCACCTGTTGGTAACAACAGAAATCAATCTCTACAATTACAAGTTTACCTAGACTGGAACTTGCACTTTGTTCATCTAAAAACTTTTGGGGGAGTATTTGTCATTTAAGAATGATGGTTCTGTTTGCTAAAACTTGTCAGTTTAACATTTCTGGTAAACCATAATATAGATGTTTTGATAACTGAGTTCATCTTTAAATTTTGTGTTGTATGTAATACAATACAGTAACTCACATTTAAACTGCCTAGTACTAATTTTCTCTGTAAATTTTTTTTAGGTAATGAAGCTATTTTAGGTTTCACTTTCCTTAGGTCTATGATTTTGATTCACTGTATTAACTTTTAATTGCATGTTTTGAAAGAAAATCAGTGGTGGGGTTACTTTACCAAAATATAAAGGTGCAAAAGTTGAATATAACCCTTTCTACCAAAATAATATGCGTAATGTTTGTTTGAAAAGAGACTTAGTCATATAATTCCTAATTTTCTACTCAGTGTATAAAACAATATTACGATTGTGTTAAGGTATTAGTCAGAATACAAATGTAAATATATGAAATCTGTGACTCAAAAGCTTAATGTGTTTATACAGATGCTAGTTGGATTTTACTGTAGCACTGTAATGTGAGTCTTCTATTTTCCTTTTAAATTTTAAGACTGTTTAAGTACTGTATAGAAAAGTTGTTTTAAGGAACTTTTTGTTTACTTACTTCATCACAAAGACTGAAAATTTGAACATTTTTATTACATAAAACTTTGTGAGGTTTTTAATTTCTTTAGAAACTCAGAATATAAAAATGGGAGGACACATTTCTGGGTTTTGCAGAATTTTTGACAGATTAGAGGAGAACAAGTAACTAGAGTGGAGAAGAAGAAAGAAAGATTTTTTTTTTTAATATGTCATCCAGATGAACCAAGACCGATATGATTAATAGTAGTAATGATAAAATTGTGGTACATTAAAGTCAATCCAGTAAAAATAAATAGTATTAATTGCAGTATGTGAATCTGATCATACATGGCTATACACATATTTGTGTTAGTAGAATACCATGCTTTATAGTCAGACACAGAAGATGATAAGTTTTGAACTGCTTTATTTATGGATAAATATTTTTAAACATACGCAAGTAATTACTCATAGCTATGTAGATTCTGTGAATAAATTAGTAGAACAAAGCAATTTTTTCCATAAACACCCTTCCCCAGAAGCTGGTATTTAAAAACATCTATATAGTTTCCATTTACATATCAAACTAGCTAAATGGATTTTCTTAAGACATCTTTTTGAAAGCACAATTTGGTTGAGCCCAAATATTACAAATTTGAGCTTAAAAAAAAATTTCTGTCTAAAATAGTGTACACAAAGTAAGGTATAGAATGGATGCCCAGCCCAGCCTGCACAACAGGGTTGCTACCATGTTGTTAGAATAATTACATTTTGGCTGAACTAACTAATTTAGAAGAACTGCAGTACATCTAGCAAGACTGAAAACTTTCCAGGATTGGGTTGTTTTTTGTTTTTTTTTTTAATGTAATTTAAAACAATACCTCTTCTAGCTGCCAACAAACTCTTTCCCTGAATCTCCCCATTCCTGGCTTCCCTCCTAACCATGTCCTGGCTCATCTCCAGAGCTGCCAAGTTTATGCCAGAAGCAGGAGGTAGATTTGTATGGGGCTGGAGGAAGATCTGGAGCTCTGTTAAATTTTCGAGCCCAGATGGGGCAACATGATTTGTGTGTTTATGTCAGGATGCCATACATCACAACTATCTGTGTGCTGACGTCAGYATCGATTACACATTAATGTGCTGAACATTGCAAACTAGAAAATACATGATAGGTATAGATCTGCGACAACAATGCCACGTAAGCAAACATCTATCTGTTGTGGCAATTCATTGTGCAAAATATTTCCCAAGATACGCTGCATAAAGCCAGGAGAATATTTTGACATACTGTAAAAACAAAAACAAATCAGTATAGACAAACAGACTACACTTTAAGAAAGCAAACCGATTCAGAAAACAGCTGAAACAAATGTATTGAACTATGTATCATTAGGCAAATATTGAATTGCTGTCTCAGCAGAGCTGCACTTAATTGCATTCTTCAATTTTTACAGAATTAAGACTAAATAGAAAAGATGCTGTTCTTATGATTTACAGGACTTGTAGTGATGAGAATTTCATGTTGATGATTGAGCATTTTCTGTCCTCAGTTTTTGTAGCCCATTGTTTATCAATACTAGCAAGCCAAAAACATTAATAGACAGCAAACTTTTTTTCAAATGGTGCAATATTTTTTCTATGCTAAGAGTTTAGGTTAGCTTCCAGAAATCATCAGTATCTATCTGTGTAACAGTTTTGTGTTGCTTGCTTAGAAGTAACATCTAGCAACCTGCTGAAGAACTGGCAAAATAAGGTAATTTCCAATCTATGTGACTGCCCTTGTAGGATAGTGTGACCAAGACGCTCCATTAAAATATAGTATACTGTCTCTCTTTTCTTTGAGGAGGAAATAATTTGCAAGTCTGCTTTAATATTTCAGTGGTGGATGTAATTAGGGCACACAATAACAAAGACTGGTGTCTGATGTGTAGGCAGGATTTTGTTATTCCTCAGAAAGGAAATTCTGTAGCATAACTTCTATTTTATCATAAGCCATGAAGTTGGCTTTGTAGGTGAAATTTAAGTTCTCTGATTCCATGGGGATACACCATTTTGGCCTCRGCACAAACAGTGGCTTTGAAGAGATCAGTTCACAGGATTTAATGCCATCTGGCCCATAAGGTGGGGAAGGGAGGGGGTATAAGGGTACCAGGGAATGGGTTTAGACCTCCTAACCTGAGCACATTGGTGTGTGCAGGACAGGCCACAGGTTACTTTATGTAATGGTCTAAAAATAGAGTTCAGATTCTTCTCTGATAGGAGTAGGAAATGTCCACCTTTCATGTCTGGCTTTGTAGACTTCTTGGTGGCTAGGAAATAGGCTAAGTTGTTCAAATGTGGAAATGCGAAAGCAGCTGGTGTATTGTTCACTATTTTAATAAACCCATGTGCCAGTGTAATGCATAGACTTTACTAACATATCTAGGGTTGTTCCCTTTCTCTCTGGCCCTAATTATTATATAAATTATTATTTACAAAGTAGTTTACCAATATTCTTTATGAATATTTAAATTGACCTTTCATACAAAGTGTCAGTCACAGTTTATAGAGGTGCAGAATATACGAAAGGCTTTAAATTTGATAAAAAATACAAAATTATAACTTAGAGCTACAGAACTAATTCTTCTTACTTGGAAGGGGTATTTTGAGGTGATTGGTCTTGGTACCCCTGGAAGTATTATAGGTATAGAATCTACAGCCATCAGGAACGAGAGTATACAAGCTGTACAGGCAGCTTTAAGACAAGTACTTCCTATCTTAAAGAAGTGTTTTGCTTTTTAGTCCATTTTGTCTCATTTTTTTGCTCATTACATAGTGACATCAAAGTAATTATTAAGAACATTTTATGCTTAGTTACCTATGAAGATCTCTGTTGTGATCTTTTAATATTGCTTTCTGCTATATAAAATTAAGTAAAAAGAACTGTGCAGCTGATGTAAGGCACATGACAATGCATTGTTGAATAGGAGATGAGACCACTTATAAATCACAAATATATTGAGAAATGGTAATTTGACTTGAAGCTTCAGATTCATGTGTTATGTAATGAGGAACTTTAAGAAAGAAAAATACTGGAGAAAATACTTTGCTTTTACTTTTTAATCTGTTCTCTTCTAGTGATGATCAAAACGAGTAATCATATATGTTGTGCTTGCTCAAAATATTAGATGTGATGTACCTAAGTGTATTAAAGAACAAGGTTTTCAGAACACACACAAAAGCTGGGCATCTGACTCATGGTAGAAGTCAGTGAGAGGTGCTTAACTACCACATGAGCTTCTCACTATCTCCAATGTGAGCAAATGTGTATGTTAGAAAGTTTTAGGAAAAAGAGAAAATTAATTCTGAGTTGGCTCTTTTATGGTTTCTTAATGTCGAGTGTATGTTTTCTTTCAGAAGCACATTTCAGGTCTTTGTTTGTTTGTTTGTTTGTTTTTAGAAAAAAACCTCTGAGATAGTTTCTAGGTATTGATGACCTATATTTTCTTCAGTTTGTCATTGAGAAGACCACGGCTTACTCCATGAACATTAATTATCTTTTTCATCACATAGGATGTGTATTTTGCTTCCATGTCTTACAGAATAAAGCAATTATGGAACGTGTAACAAACTTGTCAGATGTGGTAGTTGGTCTTGAATCATTTATTGGCTCTGAGAGAGAAACCAATCCATTATACAAGGATTACCACGGTAAGTTTCATCTTTAGCAATGCAAAAAGTCTGCACTGAGTGTTTCTAGGGCACTTAGCAGGTTAGCCTCCAATTAGAGTATCTGCTATAAAGTGGCAATTGATTTTATTTTCGAATATACCTCTTAAATGTTTCTCCTTGCTAACCAGTCTTGAGATARGAAAATTTTCACTAAAGTGCATTAGGGCTGCAAAGGAAACATGGCAACTCCTTGCATGTTGTCAAGCCGTATTACTGAGGCATGGCTCAATCAGATGTACATCTCAACAGGCAGGCTTTGGGGAATTCACATGCAGAGGAGGCTTGGCAATCATCTGACCAGTGAGCTGAACTTGTCATGAAATCAATACTTTTGATCTGCCAAGTTTTAAATAGAGAACATGGAAAAACATATATTATATTAAGGTGAATAAACTGCTAAATGATGTGATATGTAAACTTTATCTAAAAATAATGTACTGTTCTGCTGCTTTATGTTATAGCAGTTATGCATTTGGAGTAATGAATGCGGATATGTGTGGCATTTAAAATATGAAACTAATTTTGGTATAAAGGCATATAATTTTTCTCAACCTTTTGAGTGATTTATCTTCAAAACCTGTAAGGGTGTTTAATCTTGTAGTTCGTATCCCAAAGATTTTGTAAGCTGTTGCAGCAGAACTATTTAAATTTTAAAAGATTAGATTAGAAGTTATGCATAGCCCAAGCAGTGAATAACAAACAGTTTTAGCTAATCCAGAGCGGTGCTCTGAGTGTGCATAAATTACAGCTATTATTATTGTGATACTACTGTAGTTCCATGGAAACCTCTAGTTGAAAGTAAACTGCTTATCCGAAACCTGCTGTAAACATGTGAGAATGTGGCAGTGTTTTCCATAGCAGAGTATGTAGAAAAAGAAGCAAAGATGGTGCTGAGACACCACTGTGTATATGCAGGCTGTAATTTAATAAATCAGAGAAAAATCTTTTTGGCTAAAAAGTAAAGTATATTTGATTATCTGAAAAAGGCAGATTAAAAAGAAACTGTAAACAAAATCTAGAATAATTTGCCTAATTATTTTTCCAATTGTATAAGTGAGATGTGGTATTTGTTTATGCTAACGTAATTCTGTCATTTTGATACGCCTTTTCATAGCACTGAAGGGATCTTTTAGGACAATATATGTATTTTAGCAGATATTTCCTGTTTTCCTGTAAAATTGTATGCTCCATCATTTTGGTACTACTTAATAAAAATTATATGGCAATAAATAGCTTTTGAGGTATTTTAGGCAAGCTTTGTTTAACATTCTAAAAATAGGTAAGTATTTTTAATGGTTTTAACAGTGTGAATTCTTTTCACTTACAAATATATTTTTAAGATTATTTACTGCAGATGATGGAAGATTTGGCCATTAGTGAGGAAAAGTTTGATTTAATTATTGCATTCTTCAATGAATCGTGCATTAGTAATTTTATTAAGCTGCCTGCAAATTTAGATGGTTGAACAGTCAATAAAATAACAAAAGAGAGAACAGTATAGACAATCTTTAAATAAAATTTATAGAATAATATTTTAGCATACCTGTATTATAACTGCTGTTCCTGCATATCATGGTTACATTTTGAGCTCAAAAACCAAGGAGTAGAAGGTTTCAGCATGTAAAAATATTTTTCTGGTAATTTTGATTTTTATAATTAGTATTTGTATAAATTGTACTTTTAAAAGTATTTCAATTTTA
The DNA here is from genome assembly GCF_003343035.1 of Apteryx rowi. NCBI lineage: Eukaryota > Metazoa > Chordata > Aves > Apterygiformes > Apterygidae > Apteryx > Apteryx rowi. Next base: position 420,766 of record NW_020451016.1, read on the forward strand.
AGAAATTTTCTTCTCTTATTCTCCCTTTAATAAAGAAATAACCCCCTGAACAATACTTTGCCTTATTTTCAATAAGGATTTTATTGTTTGGGTGTTTTTTCACAGCTGCCATTTTCAAGTAAGACATCTTTTCTAAACGTTCGGTATTTCCATTTAGACACTGCCTTTATGAGTAGCAAATATAGGCCAGGAATTGAGAAGCCCTGTAGAATTTTCCTGGTTTTCAGCTGTAGAAATTCACCCTTAGGTTGTTCAGCAACTGTATTAGGCTGCATAAAAACCATCCAGCATCCTTGTCAGAAAAAATCAGCTTGAGTTTCAACTGACAGAATGCAGAGCTTGCAGTGTGTGTAGTACTGTTATAAAAATCTGAACAGCTATATAAAGCTCTTGCATACAGCAAATGTATTTCCTTTTGGAAGATATAGGGATAAAATTTATCAAAAAGTGTCATCTAAATTTGTATTTTCCACTGACTTTTTTTAAAGTCATTTTCAAGGCAGGAAACGAAGTTCTTCTCATTAGAGCTTCAGTGGTTATCAGTAACCCATAAGCCTTGTTTTGCTGGCTGCTTACTGGTGCATTTAATAAAATAAAGATCACTCAGTGGTGCCGTGGGCAGCATGCAAGGTGATAGCCATATTTGCTTACTGTAAATACAAGAGAAAATCACACACAAACTGGCTGTAGTTTTGACAAGTATTAAGATCCCTCTTTACATCTCAACTTCTGTACCAAAGTGCAATTAGTTTTCCTCGCACAAGGATTTCTGTTTATCTTATTCTGCTTGATTACTTGAGTATAATCGCACCGTTTGCTTCATTGCTCCTAGTAGTAAGCTCCAGTTTAAAAAGGGGAGGATGAGTGTGTGTAAATATACAGAATTCTGCTGTAAGAATCTTTAATTTATGCATCTGGATGACAGTGTTTTCTTAATTTTTTTCTTCCTTTACTTTTTCTTTTCACAAGGTTTGATTCACGTACACCAGATTCCTCGGCTTAATAGCTTAATCTGTGATGTGTCAGACACGAAGGACCTTGCTTTTAGATTAAAAAGGAAGCTGTTCACCATTGAGGTAAGAGAAACAGTTTTGTTTCACTATTTAGAACCCAAAAGGTGGAGCTAATCCCACCTCTTATGTCTGGTTTTGTGAAATACATAAAATATGCATCAGCTGTTGTAAATTCATTTCATTAAGTTTCTGCTGTTCAGAATGGTTTTATAAAATATTTTAATATGCCTTCTAATTAAAAATGTCTCATTTGCTGCACTAAATCGGTCTTTTATAAATAGTTTATTTTGTTTTAAAATGTACATAGAAAGTAGGCCACAACCTTCAATAACAAAGCGTGACATGTTTCTAAGGATGTCAGGAGCATATTTAATTAAATGTTAATGACTTGCTCTTACTTGTGTTAGTGGGTGGGAAAGTAGCTACATGTTATTACCCCAGTAGAGGAATTTTAATGTATAATGCTGCCTAAAATTGTGTATGGTATGAGGGATAAGTGTCCTTATCAGTATTCAGAAACCATTTTCTTTGCATTACTGAAATCACCTTTCGCTCTTTTATGTCATTTTAAACACAGTATCATTTACACTAATGTCCTTAAGTAAATTTCCTACTAAATTTAAACTTTTTTCTGTGACCTTTATGCAGACAGTCTTGATAGAAGGTGGTAATACAAAAGATGTATTTCGTTTTAATCTTGCTAAAGAACAAATGAACATAGAACTATTAAGCAATTAGAGCTGATGTATTTATTAACCAAGTAATGCTTGGAGATGGGAGATGGCTTTTTGGGAAGTGTGATAGTCATCGGTACAGTCTGTGTAATTTTTTTTTAAACAAAGACATAAAACAGCCAAGCATCCCTGACAAACCATTTTGTTTAATCTCTTTTTGAATGAAAAGCTCTTAAGCAGGCCACTTGTCTTAACTGCTTGAAACCATAAAAAGAGAGAATTGCCACCAATAAATTAGCATATTTTTTACTCAATCACTAAACGATGGTCAATGTGGCTTGGCACTGCTTTGGTGTTTGGGACTTCACCCTTAAGTGACCACTTTGGCCCTTTTTTGACCCTCTGCCCCTTTTAGTTGGCCACTTGAGAAGGTAACTTCAGGGTTCCCTCTCTCTCCCACCCCCCCTCCACCCCCCTTTCACAATTGCAAGTAGCCCTAACCTATAAATCATTGAAAGGGCCCTATCAAGTGACAAATTAAGGTGCCCTCCTCCTAATTAATGGTCATCAATGTCCTTAATTATCTAATCCTATTGAGAGTAGTTAATAGTTAATCATGCAGCCAGTTCTTCAAGCAGGTCATCTCTGCATGAGTGCTAGAAGTTTCTCAACTAGAGATATCCTCTTCAAAAGCCACTTAAAGGCAAATGCATGAAGGAGGGTTTTTTTTTCCTAAGATACTCATTTATATTGTTTTTGATTTTCCAGAGAATGGAACTAATGAAACCAGGCTTTGTGAGGTGTTAAACTATTTAACAACTGTATTGTTTTTGAGCAGTACCTTAGAAAGAAAAACCTTAATTGTTCATGGTTGATTTTAAAATACAAATGTTTTCAGAAATACAGAGAAGCATGCACCATACTTTCACAGCAAAGTGAATTCTCATTTGTTATAGCTAAGAATTAGAATATTTAGACTTTTTTTCCTCATTACGAATCCTGACACAGAATATGATTTTTCTGTCAGCAGTATTTGAGGTTCTGATCTGTCATGTAATTTAAAAGAAAAAAACAAAACTAAACAGGAGGCTCTGTATAAAGAATTCATTAGCCATGGGACAGAAGTGTTTGCAACAGGGATGCTCTGGAACTCATGAAACAACCTGCTGCTCTGGAGATGCATAGATGACCCACTTGAATAATTTCTTGCTTCATTGTTCACTTGGGGCCACTTTTAAATAACTTCTGTTTCTGTTAGAGATATGCTTTCTAGAAGCTGAACTRACGCAAACCAGTTCTTTTAAACACATTAGATCACTGTCCTACTGTGATTTCCCTGTACACATTTCACTGATATATAGTCCATACTTTTACTTCCTTCTGTTGGGAGAGGCAGACTACAGCTAGTCTGACTAGAGCAATCAGGTCCTTAAGAAAATGGGAGGAAGAGAAAATTGAATTAAGAAGGGATGTGAATATCATCTCTTAAAATTGGGTTCTGCAGTTGGGATATGAGGAGTCAGCAGTCAGTTTCAGTTCTGGTGGTAAAAACATAAAACAGCACAACAGTGCACATTACAAGCAAGACTATGGTTTATACAAAGTGCATCTATATTTAGGACTTCTTCAGAATGTAGCTTAAATGTGAAATGAAAATATATTTGAGTACATTACAGTTTTGGAAAGTATCAGCTTAGTTGTACAGGATTTGGGGTAAGAATGTTGACCTCTACTTGAAATGTCAATTTAAAATCAAATTACTTAAGAAAAGTTAGAAATCCACAACCTGTGACTTACGGCAAAATTTCTCCAGAAAGGGTTTTCACCACTAGACCGTTCTTTCTTATGTTACAGTTTATAGTGTGGGCACTGGAGTCCACATGGATTTTCTCATCTCTGGATTGCTCACCAACTAAATAATTCTTTGTAGTTTGGCCCTTATCAGTAAGAAATCTTAACATCAAGTCTGTTTTATTAGTTTTCGTTTTTGTGGGAGGCACTCTACCTGCAGAATTGTTTAGCTGTTTGAATTTTTCTTGTATCTTCTTTGTCAAAGTAAGTTTGATTGAAATGTATTTTAAAGAGATTTTTTATCTTAAGGATATATGTGCTTTTTAATGAATATTTATGAGTGCTCATTTTCCATTTTTAAAATAAGAGGTAGAACTTTTTTCTTTTTAATATTTATGGTAAAAGCTGCGGTAGCTATACAAAGAATTCCCAGATCTTCACTTGTTAGTTAATAGTAATATATTATATGTAATATTGTCAGGGTAGACCTATCTTATGTGCATACCACTTTAAAGGACACAATTTTGAAGTTAGTCTGTCTAATCCTATTTCTTCCCACTTTGGAATCTTAATTAGAAGGAGATAAAAACCATCATTTGACTAAATTATTGTCTTGAATCTGTAGCAAAAGGTATAATCCGCAATTGGGCCAATTAGTGTACCCCATAGTTAGCTATGCTGAGGCAGGAAACTTGATTAGATCTGACACCAGCCTAGTTCCCACTGTTGTTTTGCCAGGTATGATGGTCAGACTTCAAAGGGCTTGAGGCATCAGCAGGGCAAGGTTTGGAGGCCAGCTTAGGTCCGGTCGTTAATCTCTCTGCTAAAACCACAGCAGCCCTCGCACAAAACAAGCTTACACGACACAATCATGCGGTATTAAAGTTTGGGTTGAGTCATGCCAATTTGCCTTTGATTTTCTGATGATTGACTAAAAGATGGCTACATGACTAGACACATACTGAAAGTTTACTGATTAGGTAAGTTCCCCAAATATTTGAAATATTTTTTGATTTCTCAGTTAAATGATATGACAACCCACTCATCTTAACAAAACTTTTCAGCTCAATTGTATTTAAGGTACTTTCTGCTTGGTTTGCACCTCTGCGTGTAACTTTTATTAGCATTTGATAAATTTCGTAGTAACATTATCTTCATAGGTTTTTTTGATAGAACTTTTCATTCTTCCAAAGCCTCCTGTATCAAAACTAAAGGAAACTGTGTCTAAATCAGCTTTTTTTCAATTGTATAAGTTTCTAAGGAAACATTATTTTTCTTTATTGTTCAGGTACACTTACAATTTCTCACACAGAAGGAATTTCCTCTTAATTATTTTCCACCTAAACTTTGGGTAAAGTGCTGCTCCATGGCTGTGATTACATAAGTGTTCCTTTCTTTTGCATTCTGATTTGTGGAAATATTGCAGTAACAGTGACATGTTTCCATTCTGAGAAAAGCCTAAGGCTGCTTTAGTATTATTCCAAATGATTGAAATTGCCATCTTGCTGACTTTCCCTTGGGCAGCTTAAGGCCTGTTTACTTTTGTATTTGTTTCACATGTTCCCTCCGAGTTTGGCTGGCAGGACATCGTTACCTGGTTTGACAAGACAGCTGGATAGGATTCATATTTGATTAACTCCCTTTGTTACTGGCTGGTCAACATAAATCTCTAGAGTTGTGTATTTACAGTTAAAACTTTTAATACATTCARATAAATATTTGCAAGTATGAAATTGGGGGAGGGGGGACTTTTTAAAATTGCTCAGTTTTGTTTTACTGCTAATTTTTGTAAGCCTTCCAGTAATAACCAATTTTTAGTAGTAAAGAGAATAACCATTTTCTTACAATTTGCATAATACAGCTTGTCTAAGAATACATACGGCTGTTGTGAAAATTTTATTTTTCTTTATTTTGATGAATGTACATATAAGAGCCAGCTAATATGGTTTTCTTTTAATGGCTATGTGACACCTGTATGAAACAGAAGAAAAAATTTTTAGAACTAACCAGCAAAAGATAGCTCAGTTTGAAGTCAAGTATCATATACTATGTAGAGAATTGCCACACAACAAAAAGAAGTTTCAAAAACTTAATGTATGACTTCAGAAGATTCTTTTCTGAGAGGTGTTTCTCAAGGGGAAGAGAAGAAATCAGAATTAGAAGATTCTGTGGCAGTGAAGTTGCTAGTTTCTCAGTGGCAGGCAGGTACAGTAATGGTATTATGGAGCACTCTGTCTGCAGTGCTTTTTTCCCTAATGTAGTAATTGTTGCCAGCAAAAGATCTCTGGAAGGAAATGTAGTCACAGAAAAAAGTATTTGAGTCTATATATAACTAAAGATAAATTTATGATTCCAAAGGCATTAAAATAACGGCCTTTCTTTGTCTATCAATAAAGGCACTATTAGAAAATAGCTGATTCGCAAAACAAGCAAGATTTAATTGTAACTCCAGATAGTGACATGTATGTTACGTGTCCAGCAGTGGCACTTGGAAAAAAAAACACAACTCTTTCCTTTTTAGATGGTGAATTTAGCAAGTAAACACGAGAGTTTACTTGCTATTTGAAATCTCCATGTTTCTACATCTTTTTTCATTCTGTCCTTTTCATTTCTTATTTTATACAGACTATGTGCTGTGTCAAACTTTTTTGCAAAGGAGGAATAAGTGCAATTAGCCACTGCTACACTTTACTTACCAAAACAGGTTTGTAAGACCTGGTCAAAACTGATGGCTTCAGTGCTCTACTGTAGTACTAAGCCAGCACAAATCTGCTCTGAAGTGAATCAGGATATTATCATGTTATTATATGGTGGAATTGTGTTCCCTGAAACATTTTGCAATTATTCATTAAGTGCATCAAGAACAGGTATGGACTACATATTGGTTTAGGATTATTAATGAGATATTTCTTCTGGAGGAACAAATCAGTTCTGTCACCATTACGTACAGGATCAGCATATGTTTAAGATGCACACGTATGCCATACCAACCTCTACATCTATGAGAAAAATTAGAAAGTGTGCACTACACCTCTAATAGCATCGCTTCTTATAGGCTTCTTCCAAGAAAATCTTGCTTGAAGCAGCCTTCATTAGTGACTCATCCTAATTCTGATTATATTTGACTAGCATTTATGAAGTTGTATGATTTTGAATTTAATAAATACATTTGACCTAACGAACTATTTTAGGCAATATTTTAAAGAAAACAGTCTATGAGGTTTCGAGCTGTTAAAAGGTAAAACATTGCTTGTTGGTGATAGTTCTGTAGCAATTGGTCAGTAAAATATGGAAATTAATTCTTTTTCACTGAGGTGAAGTTCGCAGTGTAATACCAGAGCTCATGTGATACACTATATATATATAAATAAAATTAATACTGGAATCTAGTAAAATATGCCTAGGTATATAAAAGCAACTCTCTGTATTTTAAGATCATGCACTGGTGTCATTATGATTCTTGAACACGTATTAAGGCCTTACAGCCTAAGAGTGGAACCTCCTTTTACCAAGGTGGAGGGTAACAATGTTGTGACCAGCTGTCTGTCCAGTGCTTATAACATGGATAAAACTTAACAGGTATTCCTGRCTTAAAGGCGAGATAGAACATCTTTTGAAGTATTACAGAAAGCGTAGTTCTCTAATTTTCTGATGTGATAAAATCTTTTGGGCATCTGGTCCCCACGTATTTGAGAACACAATTAAACTTGCCAGTTTTATGGAAAACTTCCTCCTCCTCAGCTTGCCTTGAATAGCTACTATCCCTCCTTGCAAACCTCTGATACTGGATGTTCCGCTTCAGCTCGGGGACTCCAATTCAGGGAACTCTGGATGTAAAACTAAACTTTCTAACACAGAGAGGTAAAACATTTTAATAAAATTCCAAGGAAATTTATGCCAGTCCAGGCACTGTTGCATTGATTTTCCTGTCCATTTTCCCTGTGATATTAATAGAGACATTAGCACTGGCCTACTTATACATATGTCAAAAGACAGTAAATACCATGCTATAACATTTTATTATCTAAAATTAATAATACCTAAAAAAAATTCTCCTGCAAAACTAATTCTGTTGTAATTCCAAGCTCCATTCTGCATTATTTCATCTAGTAGCCAGTTCAGGTTCTCTTTACCTGGTATGGTGTACTTCACTGAATTGTTTTGTCAGATGCTGTCAAGCCAACCTACCATTGTTAAAGAAAATCAAACTAAATCATTCTGGCATGAGCCTTCCAGGGAATAAGGCACAGAATATGAAGGGTTTGATGAAATCAAGGATTTGATTTCAATATTGTAAAAGACTGCCTGTCAAAAACGTATTACATTCTTTCAAACAATTTTGAATAAATAAACGTGTTTTAAATTGTGACAGTACAATTTAGATAAAGTTTTAGGAGATTATTTTTAAATTATAATAACTTGGAGTAAAACAATACTTGAAATGCTCCTTTTTACAAGGGAAAAAAACTTTGAATGCTGTTGATATGTAGAACTGAAATCAGGTAATAAGTTTCATGCAGTATATTCAATTTCAGAACACTTGTATATTGTAAAGCAAAAATGAGAAGAAGTTTTATTTGAAAATTTCACCAATACCTTCTCATTGTTTAATACTAAAGAATGTAAATTAGTTTGTTTAAGATTAATACAGAAAGGTAATATTAACTTTTGAGATTGCATATTAAGCTTTGTAATATCCTGGAATTTATTTTGTAATTTAAATTTGTTTTACTCTTTGTTCCATGTTCTGCAAGTATAACATCAGGGGTTCCATTCAAATTTTCAAAACTTTTCCATTCATGTTATAATATAGTGTCTCTGCAGTTCCTTATCAGTAAACTAAACTCGTATATGTTCTTATTTAAACAAATAATTATGTTGTTTAGAAATATTTATACCATAATTGTGTTGTAGCAACGAAAGAACATGTAACAAAGCCATTAATGCAGTTAAAGGTCACTTGTCCAAATTGTAATGGACTGCTCATTCACAGGCTCTGTGTTAAGGGTCAGTGCTACAGCCATGAAATGGATTGGCCTTGTTCAATCTGTAAATAAATGGGTCAACTTATCTTGTATKTGCCAGACAAATAAAGTAGGTGCCATATTCCCAGTTTCTTAGTATTAGAAGACAAGTAGGCTAAAGAGACCTTTCTAAAAAACGTTGGCTAGTAATGATTAAAAAACTCTATCTACAAGTAATGTATTTTCACTAAAATATTAACACTTTTTAGCCAAAGATTCTTGGGTATGAGTTAGAAGGATATTGACAGTGGGTGTTTCAGAAGAAGCAAAGAGGGCTAAACAGCACATTCATGCTAGCTCTCAGCAGGTACTGACTGCAATTGCCTTAAATGCTTTTGAAAATACCACCAGTTTTTTAAAAAAAATATGATATTTCCTAATTGTATAATGCTCTCATTTTACAAACAATAATGAATTCAATCTTGTTGTTAAATAGTAAAACAGACATGTAAATTTTATGTATCTCTGGAAATGCAGGAAAATAAAAATAAAAGCTTTGATTTTTCATGGGAAGTCACATTTTCTAAACCACAAGCCTATATTATATATGAACCTTACTGAAATGCATTGAAGCACTGAAGTAGCAGTTCAGTGCTGCTCATGAAAAAATGAGAATAGGAAAACTTAACAATCTCCAGGTGGAAGAGTTGGGCAACCACCTGGATCTTTTTGTCTTAGCACCGTTTGTAATGCTTTTGAGTACAGAAGTTTGGGTAGAAAGAGATTCAAAGTACTCAGTAACTAGAAAACTATAAGATAGCCCATCTAAAACTGAGAACAGGTTAAAATATGGCATCTTGTAGGAAAACAGAGCAACAATGCAAAATGTTTGCTATGACTAGTAACATGCTTAATCAAACAGATTCCAAAATGTTTTAATTATGCAAATTGTAGTTTAACAAACCTAATGGTTAACATTTCCAGTCTTACAAAAAATGTGATTCTGGATGAACATAAATTTGTAAGGAAATCACAATTTTGTAGTTTCTTTAAATTTTTCACCTCTGCAAAAACAGCTGCTTCTTACCATTTTGCTGATCTATTTATTTTACAGAGTCAGCAAGAAGATTACCCTTAAGTGTCAACATATAGGTACATGCCTTTTTTTTTATTATTTTTATTGAGGGCAACCTAGTGTTATTATTCTTAGTATGAAAGACTTAACAAAAGTGCCACAAATAGAACAAGAAAAAAATATATACGTAGAATACGAAGTACTGTAAGGAAAAAAAATGTTTTGTAACTGTTGTGCAAATATTGCTTTCAGCTTTCACCAAATTATGGGGCACTATTTGTGACTTAATTCCAGAATACTTTTTATTTTGATATTCCTGGCCAAGAGGAGTGTTCAAAAAGTAGATTGTCAAAAGCAAAATGGCTGAGAACTCCAGGGCCTAAGGCATAAATAAGCTTAGATTTTGGCCATGCCATCTTTATTGCTATCTTTTGCACAGTTCTTCCCAGTCACATCCTTCTGTTTTTTTTAACCTGATTTTTTTTTTTGCTTGGTGTTATATATGGTTTTCAAAGGACTCTCTTGTCATGCCTAATACAGTGTAAAATTTCTCATTGCTTGTTAAGGAACAACCACCAAATCAGGTAAGACTACCTCCAAGAAGAAAAATATTCTTTACTCCATTTAAAGGTGTATTTATTGCCAGCTTAATAACATAATATTAGCCCCCCTTCATACTAATAAGTTGAATTAAAGTGATATTACTGAGTAAAAGTTCATCTCCTTTTTGCTCAGCCCTTCCTTTGGAAGAGAGTGAAAAGGAATTGTATTGTGTACAGTAACTAAAGCTTTGTATCAATGTCCTTAAATAAATAAATAAAAACAAAGTGATTTTGGGGTGCCAGCATATATTAGCCACAGACTGCCTGACTTCCAGAAAACAGCTGATAACACTCTCTAAAAATAATTTATTTTAGATGTCTCATTTCAGGAATTCAAGGTTTGAGAAATCTGTTTTCAGTAGTTGATGAAAATATTGTCCATGTGCTCTTTAGCTTCTTTTATCCTGCTTCAAGTCTGTTATAACGAAAATTACTGAAGAGTTTCCACTCTGAGGTTTATAAAATTCATATGCTAGAAAATAGCTGCCAAAAGCGGTGATCTTTTCCTCTTCTTAAACCACTAATCTTTGGGCAGTGTATATGTCTGCCCGAGTCTAGCAGAGTATATTTTTTGAACATGCACCCTTACTTGCTTTTATTTGTGAGCCAATGCACCATTAGATAAACAAAAGGAAAAGTTAAGCTGTGTATTTCTTGTTTTTGAGGGCTTCACCATGCAGCCTGTGTCGTCTATGGTTATAGGGGGATATAATGTTTAATATAATTTTCACCACTTTTAATTTTAAATCATGTGTCACGTAAGACTGGAAAAGGCTAACCAAGGAAAGACTGCTCTGTTATTCTTGTTAGCCTAAAGACGTGGTTGTCCTCCTGAACTGATGGTGTTCACCACCCCATTGCAGGTTGAGAGCAGAAACGAGGTAGGGTCTGGTGAAGTTACACCCTTGGCACTTGGACCGAGGAAAGGCTACTCATAGGTATGGCCACAGCTTGTACCCATCTTGATGTACGTAATATGTGATATAWAAACTAAACATCCCTCAGTCGCATTAGCTACTATATGTTACCAACTCAGTACCATTTTGTTTTCACTTCTACATTGTGTGGTGTTTGTTCTCCATTGGTTTCATCTCTTCTCTCATTGATTTATTAGGTTTTTAGTAGTGTGTTGCTTAATCAATAAACTCTTTAGTCTCTTAAGTCAGTTAAATCTCAGGTCTGCAATCTAAAGACCCTGAGGTAACACCATATACTTCTTAATCAGTACTTCTCAGCTTTTAAAATAAGGCTTTGCAGTTCTGGGCTGATTACAGGTTTCCTATGCTGCCTCAAATACCCTTTCAACAAACCTTCTGCTACCAGAGAGTAATGTGACAGGAGTTACACGAGCTTCTGCTGTAGTAACATAGGAAGGAATGATTCTGCATCTAGGATGAGTGTTTATTAAGAGATATGAACCAGTGCTTAATTTGTAATTCTTGTTACTGTTTAAATAAGGAATTAATAAGAAGGAATTTAATAGTTGTATCTAGATTTGATCCTCAACAGTAGCATAGCCATGGGCTGTTTGTGCTAGGTCTGCATCATCATCTCAACTAAAAATAGCCCTCCTGTCATTTTATTGGCAGAGCTTTAGTTAATTTTTTAATTCTATTTAAAAATGGATAGAGAGAAAGACGGCATAAATATTGAATGTGTGCAGATATTCCAGTAAGTAACTAACAGGAGATTTGTGATGCTTTGAGAAGCTGCATAGTTAAATGGAATCCACATTTTGCTTAGCTAAATAGGCATTTTGTAAATGAAGATTGTCTTTAAATGCGTTTTAGGCTGATTTTTATTTTTGTTTAGTTAACTTTTTATATAGCCTTAAAATAGTGATTTCAAAATATCTAGACATTCACGTTGTTTTAGTAGTGTGTTGTTTAAGTTTTGTTCTTTTCAGGTTTGCTGTATATTTTGGCAGGAAATTACTGATGAAGTATTTCTCATATTGCTCAGCAGTTAAATTAAAAGCAGTATTATTTGTAATTTTTCTTTTAATAAAGCACATATTTGCAGAATAAGATAATCAGTACTGCTTACTAAAATCTTGTGAAATAGTCTGGAAAAAATCTGTCTTTTTTAATAACTCATGGAAACAATAAATGAAGGTTTGGCTTGGTCTTGTTCTGTCTGTTTGAAGAAACCATGGGCTGCTGCTTTGGGAGCTATCGGGAAAACACTTATAGTATGGAAAAAGACACAGTTTTGAGGTGGGCTTGGGTCTGTGTTGTCTCTTTCCTGATCCTAAAATGCCCTAAAAAGAGCATTCTGGCTTTGAAAAAGCCATGAGAAACAGATTCAGGTTACTGAACCCCCCTAAACCTACAAAGGACAATTTTTGCTGTGTTTGTAGAGTAAGGCTTTAAGGTAGAAGGGTTACATTGGAAGGATTTTGTTATGAAAGGGTTAATGTCCTTGTGTAGCCTGAACTACAGAATTGTACCTATACCATGGTCTCTGTACTTGTGCCTCTCCTGTCTTGCTCGTCYGTACTACGATGCGTATTTGCATGGTTTATGAGAGATATATATTATTCTGCACATTCAGTTTAGGAGTTGTGTGTGCTCATTCAAATATGCCCATCTGGAATCCTCTCTTACATCAGTTGTCTGGTTTTCATTATTTTTGGTCTCTCAGGTTTCTGTTTTGTGTAAGAGAAGACATTAAATTAAGGTGTGTTAACTATTGCTTTTATGGAAGGTTGTTGCCGTTGTTTCTTACAAATGAGGTATGAAAAGAAAGGCAAGTGATGTCGCAGTTTTTACATTATATCATCCAAAGTAAGGTGAATAGGTGCACTATCTGTTGCAAGTGCCTAGCATTGACACTGGTTTTCAGAACTGCCAATTAAAGCAGAATATTTACTGGAGAAAGTTAGGCAAAACGTGAGTATTTATATTTACAATGTAAATATCTAGTAAAACTATTTACAGATAAAGCAGAATTTCTAAAAAGCCAGAAATAGTCAGTTAGCAATCATTACTATTGAGAGAAGTATCACAGTTTATATAAAGGGTTTAGTTAATAATTATTCTAACTATTTTTGGAGTATTTTTGAGTCATTTTTGCTTGCTAAAGTACGAAGTATGGTTCTATACAAAATTACATTCCTTAAAAGATTTACTGTTTGCAACCTAAAAAAATTATAAAACTACTTCCTATCTTGCAAAATCAAACTAGCTATTCTTGCTTCAAGTTTCATCTAATGTATTGTTCCATATGGTTTTATGATATACACATGATTCCTCGAACAGGAATTAAGCGTAAAGCTGCCAGGAAGGGGTTTTGTTGTCAGAGTAGTTCCCGCCTCATGTTTTGTAAGAGATTTCATGGTCCCATTGTAAAGACTGGATGATTTAAAACGTGTTCCCAAGATAAACTTTCCCATTGTCATTAATGAGGATGGATAATACTGAGTGACAAGTGCATTAGGAATGACACAGAAAGAGCTGTTAGATTTGTCAGAGCATATCACTTCAGGCAATGAAACTTGAGGACATTCTCTTTTAGAAATTTTTTGCTATTTATTAAAGAACCAAGGATTGTGATTGCTCACACAGGTGTATTTTGCTGTTTTGTTCGTTAAATATTTAGATACCTTTGGAAAGGTAAAGGTGATAAATATTACCATTACACTCCACTTCTAGGGGTTACAGTGGCTGCTTTGCTTACAAATAATTCAGCAACACTAATACCAATATGCCTTTTATTTGTTTTAAAATGTTTAGTTGATGAATCATTTTTAATTTGTGATATTTTTACTGAATAGGAATATTTAAAATTGTATAAAAAGAGGTGCTCTGGACTGCCACAATAAAGCTTCTGGGGTAAAGATTTAAAATTGGGACACTATACATGTAATTTACATTGACTTAAAAATTGCATTTCTCCATAGAGAAAGACTTTTTAAATATTTATCTCTGAATAATTAATAATGTATGACTTTTCTGCTGTTTAAAAATCTTTCCAAACTACAACATGCCTATCAATTTCCATTTTGAACATGCAATTGGTCACTTTTTCGCCTTGATTCATCTTGCCTGGCTGCCAACCAAATTTTGCCTCTGTATACCTTCCTGACACTAATAATGAGTGAGTTTCTGTTCGTTTGCGTGCAAGATTTCCCAAGCGGTAGTTTGGGGCTGGGATAAACTATCTATCAGGATTGCATACAACTAATCTGCCTCAACCAAGCCACCCGATGATTGAAATTACATTTGACAATTCACCTCTCCTTGGCGTGCCTGAGGTGAACATAGCTACAGACCATCCCTGGAAGGGCATAGCAGCAGCTCCATATGTTGGGGAGGATCCTTTTATTTGTGTCAAGAGACTTTTAGCAAAGCATGTATAGGCAGAGATTTTTTTTTTTTTCCTGAGACTTCCTTGTTTTCGGGTACATTGCTGCTGCTTTCTCCTAACCAAAACATTTTATTTCTGTGACATATTTTCTGATTATTAATTCATTAAAACTGTAAAACTCTTTCTCTGAGATTACCCAGTACAGTATTGGATGTATAGGAGATTAAAAATTCAAAAAGTATTTCAAACATCATGTAGTGTTTGTTTGAACATTATGCTATTAATAGACCACATGCTAGTCAAATATCAAATAAGATGCCTGTTACTGTGTTGACCTTTACCAAAGCTTACACCTGCTTGGAGTGTTTTGATAATACAGAAATTAAGAAAGAATGACAAAGCAAAATCTGCTTCTGTCAAATATAAAATCTTTTAAATTATTTTCCAGATTGTAAATTTATTCATATTGTGTATACTTACTGATTTGTAAAGCTGTCTGTACACATGTGATCTGACAAAACAGACTTTTTATTTCTGGGTAAGATTAGCCAAATAATCGTCAGAGCTTTCTAGGGTTGCTTTTTGCTAATTATTGTCATTTTTATATAAAGTCACTTCCATAATAATCGTCTAAGTAGTAGCCTATGTCATCAGAATTGATACTTTTCATTAAAGATGTGCATGATTAGCTTTATCTGGTATAATTAATTTGTTCAAATACAAAGTTTATGAACAGTTAGGGTAATAAAATTATGTTTCTAGGGAGATAATTTCTTTGTATTTTTCTGTGCCAGCATATTGAGCTAAAAGATAATACTGTTTTGATAATCCAGATAGAAAACACTGAAGAATTGCATCCTGGAATATCTTTTTACACTTCTCTCTATTTAGGTAGCAGCATGTTTTGCTGTATTTGTGTATTCCAACAAAGGCATAAAGAACTGAAGTCAAATTGTCCTTTCAAATAAATGTAGTCCACTCCTGTTGCTGAAAGGGGGAGTTTCAATGATGTATACCTGAAGGTATGGCTGTCCTCCTAATTTTGTTTCTGGTACAACAATTCATACTTCTCTCCTTTCTTAAAACTCAAATACATTTTTTCTAGGGCTTTCATTCAGCAGATGAAGTTCAAACTAAGTTAATAATCTTTTGAAACCTTTGACAGCTGCATGTAGCATGTGTATCTATCTTAGTTGTGGGGATGAAACTAAGTAATATGGGTATCATGCTTTCTGTAGCACTTAGAGCCAAGAAGTCCAGAAGATCAGGACCCTTTTGCATACAAAAATCATTAATCTTAATAACCAGCCACTCTGAAAGCAGGGAAGAATAGCTCAGCCACACAGCCATGTTCAGCTGACTTGCTACAGTAACAGTGTACTAAATCTACCATAATTTATGTCCTGCTTTCCATATTTATTCATTTATTTATTGTAATTCATTTCCTTCTCCTCCTCCTCCCTCTCTTGCAATATATCTCTGTGGCAGAACAAAATGCCCTGTGTAGATGGAGCTATCTCTAAAAAAACTCTCATGGGTGCCAAAAGCAGCGTTGCCATACTAGACCTGGTAGCTCAAGCAGGGCAGCAACTTAACCACAGTTGTTTGTATCATATTACATAGATACCTTTGTGTTCCTTGTAGTAAATATTCTGTCTGTACACAATTCCAGAATATATTTTGCTTTGGCAGTAACCATGACTTCTTCAAAAATAGCTTGTTAAATTTTTAAACTGGAATTGAGATTTTTCTTGTGTATCCTTTCCTGTGTGCCATCAAAGCTTTATGTTATTATTTGGTTTAAAGACGTTTCTCATATATGGGTATATGTGATAGTTCTTGTCCACATCAGAAGAAACAGTTATAGTAAAATATGAAATCTTTTTCAGCGGGCCTCCTCTATTATGTATTAAATAGCTATACTTTTTTTATGACCTTTAAAACAATATTTATGGGGTTTGGAGGTGGCGAAGGCATTCCATCCTGTTACTGCTGCATCACCAAAGAAATTATGGGAGAGTGGTTTGGATTTTTGGGGTCTGCAAGTCCTCAAAAATTTTCAAAATGAAAAGATCCTATCCTACTATTCATATTCAAGTTAGGATTGCTGCTGGTTAGAGACTTTCATAAAAGGAGTTTGATGCCAGGTTATCAATAGACTACTACAATGAAGTATCTCAGTGCCAGTTACTTAGACATTTTCAGCTTTTATGTCAAAACATGTACAAATTGGAGAATAGAAGAGACTAGAGGTTTAAAGATAATTAAAAGTAAAGAACATAACAGTCTGGGATTTTTTAAGATACATTAATTTAAATCTAAATTTGAAAACATTAATCAACTGATCAACTGCTGATTTTTGAAAGAAAAAAATCTATTAAAAAAGATTATTTTGCCCATGGTAACTTACTCAGAAATATAGATCCGTTTGTCTTGAGCAATTCCTGCATGTTAGTCTGAGGCCTTAAGTTGTTTCTCAGTGCTTAGATCCTCTTTTTTGATTTTAATACCCCAATTTTGATTTCTCAGATGTTTTTCTATGCAACAATTCCTTGTATATCTAGAAGCATACATTGCAGCTCCTTTCTGCGAATACTGAGCAGTAGTGACTGAAAAGACAGATTGCTGATTTTATAATGTGCTGTTTTATAGTACTATGATTTTGATTTCTGGTGTATTCAGCCATATTCATTACCTAAAAATGATTTGTTACTTATGACTTAAACCAAAAAATAAGACTAGTATAATACTAAATACATGGTAACTTACCCAAGTATACTTTTGGGACTAGCTAAGTTTATTGGCCACTTCCTATTTCCTAACAGTCTTAAAATGAAGATTTTTTTTTATGAACATAAGTAGTAAAATGATCAAGAGACTTCGTAACTATTCTCTGCATCAGTTTTGTTAGCATATAGATCATAGTGTCCTGATATAGGCTGGTGACTAATTTAGTCTACTGTATTTACCAAAGATTTGAGTTTGAAATTATTGAATAAATTAGGTAGCATTCTAAGCATGTTTTCTTGCCATTTATAATTTCCCTACCACTTAGATATATCTTGCAGTTTTACATAGTTCTTTGAACATAGTTATGTAATACAGTTATTTCATGTATCATAATAGGTATTCAAGAAAGATGTGCATTCTAAAGAAAGGAGAAGCTGCCCAAAATGAGAAAAATGAATATATTCTTTTTTTCAAAAAAGCAAACTTTAAAAAAGATCTGACATATACATAAGAAATAATCTTGTCAACTTTAATTAGGCACTTAAATTTATTCCATCCATCTTATCACACCCAGATATGCTCTCATCATCAACTTA
The DNA here is from genome assembly GCF_003343035.1 of Apteryx rowi. Lineage (NCBI taxonomy): Eukaryota > Metazoa > Chordata > Aves > Apterygiformes > Apterygidae > Apteryx > Apteryx rowi. The sequence continues at coordinate 438,519 of NW_020451016.1, forward strand.
TTCAGATCTTATGATCTCTAAATGAATTTATGTGCAATTACAGTAGTCATTGAACGTTATATTTTAAGGTGAAAATCTGGTTATTTGTAATCTCTTCCAAGCAACTTCTCTATATGAATCTAAATAAGATCATTAGATGCCCCTTTTTAAAAAATTTACAGGGAAAGATGTTTGTTTAGTAAAAAAGGGATTTCCATATGTTTCTTTATGTTGTTTCAGTGGTACACATAGATACTTTTTTATAGATACTTTTTAGATACTTTTATAGGTACATAGATACTTAGACATATATATTCTAATAAGGTAGAAGGGTGAATGGTAAGCTTGCTTACAATAATCAGGCTCTGATCCTACTTTAATGGATTTGTGATTGCTAGGTCCTGTGGGTATTCATGCATCCTAAGTAACTACAGCAGTTGTGACAGCAATGAAACTACTGGAAAGAATTCTTCAAGACATTAAAATGTCATAAACAGCAGATAAAGTTGGTGCAAATCTAGTCTGTAATTCAAGGAAGGCTTCCCCATCAATTTCCTTATCTACACACACTGCGGTGATTCATAACAGCTTTGTTATTGTAGAAGCAATAAGCAATTATTACGATGCCTTTGTATTACAGAAGCATAATTTTAAAATCCACTTGAAATTAAATTATTGCTTTCAGAGACTGAAAATAGAATAGATTTTAACCTTCTGCTTTAAAAAAAATAGTAATTTTTATAAAAGAGAATATGTAATTCTCTCTGCCATGTTGATAAAACTTTACATATTATCAGTCCTTTGAAAATACTTCATGGACCACGGATAATTGTGATTCCTGAGATATGACAGATGTTAGGAAAGTGTCAAGCCAAGCTTTCTATTGACTAAAGTGCCTTATGTAAAAATGTACAAAACTGTACACTAGAGACTGCTCTGCTGTGTACTTGTATTAAATATTCTCTGCATATTTTGAGTTTTCAGAGGCCTGTGGTAAACCATCTTTTATACCTCAGGTGCCTGCAGAGCCTAGTAGAACATTGAGCTATGTCTAATTTGTGGATCTGAGCAGACCCTGTATGTGTTCATGCAAATGGAATCAGTAGAAAGCTTTATCAATTTGACGTATCTATAAAACTCGTACCCRTTACTTAGGAACAGTCAGATAGTCTGAAAATTAATAGTAGACACTTTGTTTGCCCTTTCAGAGAGCAGGATGAATATTAGGGGATTGGGTTAGCAGAGAAAATGTTTAAAAATAAGTATAATTTGTCTTAGTTAGTCAAAGTAGACCTGAGGAATTCAACTGGTATTCTTTTTCAGATTTTTAGTAAGAACAAGTGCCAAAATATGCATGACAGTAAATGGTTTCCATGTATCAACCATATACTACTTTTTCTACAGTATGGAAGAAARGACATACATGTATATCTAGAGAGAGTGCMATCCATGCAAGAGATTTATTGAATTCAGCAAGTGTTCACATACTAGTTTAAGAAAGACCTGATCATTGCTGAGGTTATTTTGACTTAAGATAGTAATAGTATATCTTAAATGCATATTCTGTCAGTTCAAAACATTGAGGCACATGACTGAGAGACCATATGTGGCTTTGAGTGAATTTGCGGATTTCATTAGGTATAGTCTGTGGCAGAGCAAACAGAATAATGATTACAGTGGTGTTCCTCATAATGTCTGACTTGGTGCTTAGCCACCTTGTTAGAGGTACTTACTGTTTAGAAGTCTTCTTACACAAAGATTTTCTCCTGGCTTGTCCTGATTATATCTTTGAGTCTTGGTCACTGGTTTTTGCTTTATGTCCCTCCAGACAAACTATTTTTCTCCCTGTGGTTACTCCAAAATGCCCTTTGAGCCAAACTGTTCTAACTGATTCACACACATGTGTGAGATGAGAGATGCCTCAGTGCTAGTTGGCAGCTTTCTTCAAGTCCCTCTGCAACAAGAAGCAAAATTTCTCCTGAAGAGTGGACAACAGCACCTTTGGATCTCAGTTGACGTGAACATCAAGAACAGTACCACTCCGGCTGCACTATATGCATGTGAGTGCAAATTCCTAGGAGTGAAGGATAAGAACTCAGAAGAAATCTAGCATGAAATTTAATTTCAGTCTCTGCCACACCTTCACCTCAATTGTACTGGACCCATTCTTCTTCCCTGCCATCATTTTTGAGACCCTGGGCAAATGTAAGATGATCTGAACTTGACGTTCTTCCCATTGATCTTCCCAGAGACACACTGCTGCTGAACTGATTCAGGATATTTTTCAGTCCTTCCACGTTTTCTTAAAACTGATGGCTTGTTCAGTCCCTTCAGTTCTCCTGGAACAGCCTGGAACATACGCTATCATCTGGTAATTGTTACAATGGCACTTGAAGTGGATGAAGCTATTTTTGACGCTGGTAAAACCTAGTTCTTCCCCATGTGTAGCCAAATAGTTCAAAGAAAAATATCTGTTCCTGCAGGTGATGCTATATTCCTCTTCAGCTGCCACCTTCCTCATCCTTTGCTGTAAGGATCATGATAAAGAAATCCAAGTAATCTTGCTTTTCGGACAAAGACCTCAAACACTGGAATGCCTTTGGCAGCTGAATTAATGCCTTAACTTCTTTATTGCTACACTTGATTAGCAACCAAACTCTCTTGGCTTGCTATGAATATGAACTCATTAACAAAAGAAAGCCAGATAGTCAGTCTTATGTCACAGAGATTCAAAAGAGGATTCTCTGGCCTCTGCGACGGAAGTTCAGCTGACATCCAGAACTTCAAATCAAGCTGCTTCAAATGTTGTGGGCACTGCCACCGACTGTTTTCTGAACTCCTTAGCAGCACAGAGGTCCTTGTAACTTAATAGTTTTGACTTGCCAAAGGAAATGCAATCTTTGGTTGAAAAACTGCTGTTTGATGAATTGTTTCATTCAACTCTGCATTTGATTAAAGTTCTACATAACATTAAAAATTCTAGGCTTATCCTTAGATCCCTTTGCTTCTTCCCAGGGCCCATGAAGACAAAATCAGAAGAAAACCATTATTTTTTGCACAAACTGAAGCCTTTTCCTCATGAATATTCAAAAACTTCCTTTAATCACAAAGAACAGCAAAAAAATAACAATCCTACCACTTCTATTGATACAGGGCTACTGATCCAGTTGTTTTATCACACTACCGTTCCTCCTCTCAGCTGAAATCTATGAACCATTTCCTTTTAGGGGATTTTTCACCTTTTCTTCAATCTTCTACTGCCTTACCACTTTCTGGAGATAGGCCTACTTAGTAACTTTAAGTCTGTTGCAGATTATATAATTCAGATGGGTTATGGACTCTGTCACCAGTGCTTATTCAGTTCATTTTGTCTTTCTGCTGCTACATAGTCTCTGTGTCCTGTTATGTTTTAGGGACCCTGTTTACATAAATCTGCTTCAAAAGAAGACAAACTCACTATCAGTAAGAGTCATGAAGCACCTGAGCAGCAAGGGTTCTTACTGTAAATATTTCTCTGTACACAGAAGAAGGAAGGATGGTGGCCCACCTTGAACTTAAGCTTCATTTGCAAATTCAGGTTCAGTGTGATGAGTGTAGGTTCTATAATCCTTATTTGGAAAGAGGACTGTTGCTATCTTTCGATGTATAGGACACCTACTTTTGTGTGCTTGTTAGTGTGTCATCATAGATATATTCATTTTATAGTGAGTCAAGACCATTATCTTTGGACTTGTCAAAGTTCCAAAAGTTTTTAACAAGGTACTTGCAACTGTTGATTGCTCATTTGAATTAGGGTGTCTCTTTTTCACTATTTAGATGACTGACTGACAGGGAACTGTCAAGATACTGCCTGTCATTCTACAACTTAGACTGTGCAAAATGGGAGTAGAGTCTAGACCTACAGATGAAAAATCAAGGTATCCTCTCCCTGTTGTTCAGGCTCTCAAATTCATAAGGGCAAGCATGGACAAAGTAGTCCTAAGATAGTTCTTCCACCAGGATAGATTTCACATTTGGGGGGGATTCATTTTTCACTCTATCATCATGCTTTCCAAACATATAGGGCTATGTACTTACACAGTGTTGTAAGTGACCACAGGTATGAGGTTTGCAAACCTGGTTGCAACTGATTTCAGACACTTCTTATTCCAAAAGCAACTATTCCTTCAAAAGTTAGGTGTACAGCAGAGATAGTGTACATCCACTATCTGCAGTGGAAAGCATTTTCAGTTCCTTTTTTCATTCATGATGGTTTCTCTAAAGATACCACTGCTTGAGACTGGAGAACACATACTGGTGGACTGATATTGCACAAAAATTCCACATCAGCTCTAGTCCTCAGAGAATAAAATCTCCATGTAACAGTCTAGAACTTAGAGCAGTACAAAACATCTGCACAGCATTTCATTCTTATTTCTGAAGCTGTCATCCAGACAGTGATAGGTATCACTCCCACAGTTTATAGCAGGTATTTCTACCTGATTTGAAGCAGTTGACCTTTGGACTGGGACATTGAGAGTTTGGCGATGGTCAGCTGAATGCTGTATTCTGCTGGACTGGAACGAGTAGACTTGATCTCATGTGTTAAGGGCTATGAACCACTTTGCTGAATAGAGGACACCAGCTCTTTGCCTTGAAAATCAACAAGTATTCCAAGCAAGATGATACCTTGTGTCTCTGGATGTGTTTCTGGTTCTGTAGCCAGGTTTAAGCCTTCTCTCATTCAGAGGTCTTCAAAAGTAAGACAGAAAGGATTCTGATAACAATGATTGTCCCTGTCTGACCAACTTTCTCTAAATATCTGGGTCTCTATCAGTTATCAGAGTCCAGATCTCTGTCGCCATTTCTGTCATCTTTCTTGCAGAATGCCAGGGGGTTTTGGTACCCCAACCATGCTATACTCCACATAACAGCATGATGATGAGTAGTTTTTATTGTTAAAGTATGCCTCTTTCTCTCTTGCAAGGAAGGTCCTCATCAACAGTTGGAAGGGTGATGTATTGCCTGATTAAGTGAACCGGGGTCACTGGTTCTTGTAAGTCTGTCATCAAAATCTAGATTTCAATCCCTGCCGTTCTAGACTAATAGTTAAGGCTAAAGAAGTCTGTATGATCCCATATCTTAGCTGGTCATCAGCTTGCTCCTGGTCCAACTAGCAGCAACCTCTCTTCCACCATCCTTCAGTGGATAGGAAGATAGCCTTCTAATGTCCGCATTATTTTAAATAGGACAAGATTGTTGTCTGATGTTGAAATACATATTCAAAATATTTATGTCATGCAAAACTAGTTAGCTATGGAGAGTAAAAAGAACTGTTTTTATTCTTTGCTTCTACAGATTTTTCCAACATAGTCATTAAAAAAGAACCAAAACAGAACAGCCTAAGCTGCCACTGTATCTTATTGTCTTGGTATAGAAGATCCTTACATTTCCTTCCAATTCTTGTGTTTGTAATAGTATTACTTTGCTTTTGTTATCTCATCTTCTTACAAATGTCAATTTTTATTTTAAGTCTTTCTTGTTATATTTCAATAGTGTTTAACTTTGATTGTTTCTTTTTATAGTTCAAATATTATTCTCTAGAGTCCCTTAGTAGGGCAAAAGTGTCAGTTTAAATTATTGTTATACCATTATAAATACCACTTGCTTTTTTAAACAATTTTTATTAACATTTTGAAGTTAATTTAATGACTACTTTTTCTTTTTCTTCATTTTGTAATTTTTTAGATTGCCCTTTCTTTTCTTCATTTCTTATGTAAATATAAAGATCTCCAATTATCAAGCTAAATTCACTTTTGGTGAGGCATCAGGTCATGTTCCTGGGAATGGAGTGGGGACAGGGGGGAAAGGCCTGCAAGAGTTAGCAGAGGACTTTGGGAAAACTGAAACTGGTCAAGGACAAAACTGGATTAAGGGTACTGGAAAAGGTGAGGGCTGTTTTATGTAGACACTCAAAGGCAATGGGGTTTCCAGTGCTATAGAGGTTTCTCTCTCTCCCTCTCTTGTAAGAGACCATTTGCCTAAGACTAAGTCCTTCTCCAGCAGCCACTCAGAAACCTTCAATCTCTTTTCTCCATGTGGTGGTTGTCTTTATCTTTTAACTTCTTGTGCTACTGAGTTGTATAGGAGGAGAACAAACATTGTATCTTCTCCTATTCCTTTAGCAAAGAGAGGGGAAGAAGGAAAAGAAAGGTGCTGGGTCAGGAGAGAGAGCTGGAGAAAAGTTCTGGAGGTCATGGCATTTGTTCTACACACACACACACACACACACACACACACACCCCTACACACACACACACACACACACACACACACACACACACATTGCAGCTCTGTTAGGATGAGGTTGGGAGAGCTGTTCAGGCTAACACTGCCAGTCCTCATCACCTTAGGCAGAGGCAAAAATCAGCAACTTGCTCTGTTAAGATTTCATCAACGTAGCCTAAGTCTTGAATTAGCTCAACATGTAAGTTCTATGAGAGAAGAGGTTTTCATAGAAGAGAGAATTTTTAAGGAAGCATTTGAAGCAGTATAACAAGATAGTTTTGTAAATTTTTATATGCAGGTTGTCCCAAACATAAGAAGAGAAAGCAAGACCTTTTAGGAAGGTTTCATAAATAGATTGTAAGTGTTCTGTTGTTTAAGAGGTGATATTTAAAATGAAGTTAAGTTGCAAGGATCTTTAAAATGAAGATGTGGTTTGTGTTTACTTCGGTAGTAAAAAATGGAATAACAGAGGGACACAGAGAGGTTGGTATTCCTGTCCGAAGCACTGGGCTAGGAAAATAATCTTTGCAATAGTGTTTAGAATATGTATAGATTTATCAAGACTATAAAGAAAAAGTCTGCAGAAAAGTAACTCAGGTATTGACAAGGGAAGCACAAAATATATGGACTGAGAAGAAAAGTTGCATATTAGGAATGTTCTAAGGGAAGAAATACTGCTTTCTTCTCACATTTTGTTATCCTATTTAACTTTCAGGGAAGGAATTGTCAGTCTGAGTCTGCAGAGAGTAGTAGTGTCTTAAGTGTTAGTTTTATACGATTATGATATATCGTAATATCTCTTAAATTAAATCTCTTTGTACCCCTTATCATAGCCTGTATTGTGAAAGCCATGGATCTGTTCAGGATTTTTTTTGCTATTTCTTCCACATCCTGTTTTGGTTCCTTGGTTTGAATATCAGCTTTCAGTTGATCAGTTGCATATAAGAATACTGTGATATGGAGTACCCTGGCTGTTTGTTAATGTAAATTTGATTGAGGTCTCATCTGATTATGAAGTACAATTTTCATGAAGAATGTTTTCACAAACGCATAACAACAAATGTCAGCTAGATCTGCATGTCCTGGTAGCCATAACATAAATGAGTCATAAAAAGCAAGTGACATAAGTTATGTAGTTGATTTGCTTCCTGATTGGACTATAAATAGTACTTGAAGTGTATGATTTCAGAGCCCTGTGGAGCAAAGTATGTAATGACTAGTATGAATATCACTTAGCCCTGAAGAATTCCAGTGATGTGTATACCACTGCCTGTACCACATGGGAGAGAATAGTATTGTCAGGTCGAAGTCCATTGTGGACATAGACTCCAAGGTATTCTAATTTAACATTGTAAATTGGGCTTCTCTTCTCTATTTCAGCCTGTATAACAGCTGTGTTTTGACTGTAGGCAGTTTCTGTGTAGTCATGCACTCTGTTGAGTAAACTTTGCAGATGCTTCCACACTCTGCTTTGTCTGGAATGTCACAGAAAGGGGAGCCTGAAGGGTGACTGGAGCGTGACTCAGCTGTGTCGTCACATGATGCAGTGGGATGGAGAAGATAAGTCTCTACAGGTTCTTTCTGGTGCAAAGGCTTCTGTAATCAGTAGTCTCTTCCTCTAGTCTACAGAGTAGAAAAGGCGGTGAGAGGAGAAGCTATAAGAAGACATTAAAGGTTTCTGACATGGCAGGGCTAAACACTTGCTGGGATATGGAAGAAAAGAGAGAAAAAAAAGGGGGATCAATTTTGGTTTGGATTTACAGTTAATAGATGAGGACAGAAGAAAGCACAACATACAGAAAGAAAGTGAAGAATGAGAATACAAAGGAAACAACTGGTTCAAAGTTCCAATTAAGAAGATCACATATATAACTTTTTTTACTTCAATCTTTTCTAACAGTGTCAAGCATGGGTTTTGAGTCACCTTTGCTTAGCAGAAAGATAGTGATTGTAATTCACTGAAGGCAAGGTATATAGTATTTTTAACCCCAATGCCATAATGGTTGTACATGCATAATATTTGAGAATARTTGTTCAGCTTAGATGTCTTGGTTTGTCTAGTAGATTTGTCTAGATTTGTCAGATCTTTAGAAGAATTACAGTGCTGTCTCAGTGGTTTTAAATTAATTTGTTCTTGCAAGTGGGATTTAACAGTTCCTTTGAAGTAATTACTATTTTAGTACAAGTGTATATGAGATGCTACCTGTCAATGAGTACTTGGGGAATCCTCAGTATGCAGATCACTGACCTGATAAACTGTAACAGCTCCAAGGGAGTTTTTATGGTCTGTCGCATCAATGAGTATTTAGGGACTCTTTAATATGTGGATTATTAGGACAGTAAAAACATCTGCAGTCCATTTTGTCAGTGCAGCTGTTCCACAGGAGCACTAAGGTATTACAGAGTCTTGCAAAATGTAGAGAAGTAGCTGACTACGCTTACACGGCACCCATGATTTTACATTAAACAGGTGGTCTTTTTTAACATTTGTTTCCGAAAACAAGCAATTTAGGGACTAATTCACATATTAAACTCACTGAGTTTTTAGATTACATTTGTAAACACTGCCTTTTTTTAATTACACATGCAGTGAACAAAAAACAAAAAATACCCAGAGTGAATTCTGTGCTTATTTCTTCCCTACTGCTTTGTCTACAGTTTAGGAACTAAACAAGAAAAATAACAGAAATTCTCCCATCTAGAAATGTCTATCCAAAGAATAGGCCAGGAAGAAGTTATCGCATAAATATTCCAGTAGCTTGGTCAGATAAAGTAAATTTGCTAGCTAACGTGATGAGATTAATATATGAGATTGGATTCTTTATATTGCTCTCACAAGCATCAGAGATTTGACTTACATTTTGTACCTTTAATTTTTTCCTGGAATTTTCTTCTATAAATGGAGAGAGATCACTGGTTTCCTTAAAATAAGATTCTATTTGTTTGGGAATGAGTAATAAGAGTGTTGGATAGAACTTTGTAACCTGGTATTAAAACGAAAAGTTTGAAGAGTTYAATTTGCGTCAGAAATTTAGACAGGATACTCCTGATGTTCAAAATGTAATTGGCATTATACGCAAAACCTCTTTTTACAGTCTTGTATGGAGCTTCAGCCTGTGTGCATCTTCATCCAGTCAGATCACCAAACTTTATTCATTTGAACCGTTCTTATAGGCTATACTTACTACTGGAGTTAAAAATGTTTTTCCTTCTTTTTGGAGCGATGTTGGAACTGGTTTCAGATACTATCCCACATGTTGGAATGAAGTAAATCATATATTATGCAGGAATAACTTGGCTTTTCTTCTCTAAGAACTGCTTAACACAAATTCTTTGGTCCAGGAAGGCCAAAATGTGTAGCTTCATTTTTGAATGATGCACTGAGAAAATGAGTTTCACAGCTCAGTTGGGCTCCTTGTCAAGAGTATTAATATTCTAGTTTTGTATCAGTCACTGTATTAAGTTATAGCAAGCAGAAGTTTAACTGCTTCAGTGTTTTAATATAATATTACTAACTTTTGTTACTATTCTCTTTTTTATGTATAATAAGAAATACATAAGGTGATGTAGATGCTAAAACTGCAAGTATATAATAAATATTATTAAAATAGAATATAGGTCCAAAGTGCTTCATGTTAGGGAAGTTATTGCAAATTTTGCCCAGACATTTTTCTAGATAATTAATATGACAAATTTCCTACTACTGAACTTAAAGAGGATATTGTTTTTAAATGGTTTGTTTACTCTTGTGTGTGTTTACATCTAAAGGGGTGTTGTATAGATGAAGCATGAAATTGCAAAGCTTGATGTCAGAATTTTAAACATGATTTTTCCATTTGTAGAAAAMTAAAATAAAAACTCAGTTTTCAACTATATGCTCTAAAACTCCTGAGAAGCTGTTTGGTTTGTRTTGGTCCCTTTCCTACTGTGTATCTGTCACAGGGGAATGTGTGGAAACATGAGGAGCATACATTTGTGCTTGTACTATTAGAAGAAACACACTATAAACATCCTTAAGGAGTCTGTAAATCATTCCCCAGTGTTCAAAACACATCTTAAGCTTAATGTTTTAAGTGAACAAGAAAGTGAAGAAAGTAGTGTGTCTCGCCAGGAATTTTACTTTTAAAAACCAAAACCTGATCCCATATCTTGTTTTATCATTCTTTGTACTTTGTAATCCAGAATAATGTAATCTATTGTACAGTCAAATTTAACATTGAAATAATTAAGCAATTATAGATTTAGTTTTTATAACTGGTAACAGTGGCTGGTTTTGTGAGTTTTCTGCAGTTTAAGTAATAACAAAGGAATTGCATCTGATTTTTGCCCTTTGTAAATTCAGATTTGAAGAAGCTGAAGGACTGCAGTGGTAGCATTTTAAGGACTGAACGCTAATTTCTGCCTCTTAAACTGGGGCAAGCTGTGAAAAGCAAAGACTTATTAGGAGGAGTTGTCAGCATAAGTTTTTCTCTTTCATGAAAATATGTGGAAAAACTGGAATTAAAATGTGCGACTGTATTGGCTGCAAGAAGAAAAGTACAAAAATGAAAATGTAACTTCTAGAAGAAATGTACTATAAAATTGTGAATAAGTGTATGTTCTATTCAGTGGAACAGAAATCCTAGACTACTTATTCTCTTTGTAATCTGCTTTCGTTTTAAAAAGATTTTAGAAGTAGGTTTGTTTAGAATAATTTATTTCGGTTCATTTATTTGTGCCTCAGTTTCACTGTTCTGTCACTAACTAAACATATAGACCCACAAATACCAAATTACAGCAAGAACCTGTAAATATCAAAGATTCAAAGTGCCGTCTATGAGAACTTCTCTCTTGCAAAATAGGGAGTGAGAACTGAGTTAAGAAAATAAATTCATATGTAGTTCATATGTGAGATATTAACAAATTGTTTTAAATGTGCCCATCTGTTAAAGCATACTGATTCTGTAAATATAGCACAAACGGTTGTTCTATGTTTTTACTCAGATCATTTTATAATCAGAATACAGAGTAAAACCAGATGTATAAAGTCATTATTTGTAACAACACTGAAGACAGCAAATATTTCAGGATATACATGCAAGTTATTTTGTCAATATTATACTACATATGAATAATTCATTACTGGAATATTGCCATTATTTATGAATAAATAGCCATCTGCAGTATCTCACTTGATATTCCATAATCCTACAAATACTTACACCAGTGAGCAACATTTTGCATGTCACTAACTCAGCAAGACTCTTCTTATGTTAAAGAATAATAGTCTTAATTTAGAAAGATTTGGAGGCTAATCAACAACTTTTTCAGGTCTGAATTCAGGATACTTAGAATAAAACTAATGTCAGTTGATTATATCTGCCAGATGCCAATGGTTGTCACTTGTCCTACCCAGGAAAACTATAAAGAATGAGGAAATTTTCCATCATTGGAGATGTTAAAATAGTATACTTGCATTTGAAACCACTTCTGTTTTGTTTTTCAGTCTTTGAGATATTACAGCTCTTTTTGGGTTTATCAAAATATTAGAAGTTTTATTAAGAAGAAATATTGTCAAACATTTACTGTGATAAAAAACAAATACAAAATAGTAAAATAAGCAAAATTGCCTTATGGCATGATGGTTATAGGAATACCTTACTATTTCACCACTTTGTTCATAAGTTGATAGCAGTTAAGTTTAGGTCCATTTCTGGTAAAATCAAATTGTAAAAATGCAAAACTAACTTAGCTTTATATGCCATGCCCTAATATTTGTCAGAGTGGTGTTTCTGCTGATTCCAGCTATTCTTCAAGACCCAAAGGGATAGCCAATGACCGGTAAGAATCAGCATATAGTATAGCTGTATAGTCATGGACCACAGTCTTAACTTGGACTCTGGTTCCCTGCTGAAAGCTTACTGAAGTTGCACAGCGTGCTTTCCTTAGCAAATAAGATTTAGAATGTTGTTTCAGTTGATGCTGTTAGATGGCCATTCCCTATCATGTATAATGCCTTGCATAATCTAGCTTAGAGGTAACCAAGCCGTGCCTAGATTTTTATCCAAAAGAAAAGGCAAACGTTTCCTTGCCATTTGCCATGGAAGATGATGTTTTGGCTACTGCTGTTACAAGTCCAGCTGCATTGCATAGATTAATATATCCATTTTTCAGTGAGGGCACCACTACCTTTGAGGCTGAAGTTGCATTATTTTCCAGACTAAAAAAATTTTCTCTTTAAATATAAGTCACTTTGGTTACTTCTTTTTTGGACTTTTAGTTGACCTGTACCCAGAAACTGGAACGTGTGAGAGACTGTGCTAGCCACTGTTAAAGACTGAGACTTATGGCTCTCTACGCATTCATGACGTTGTGGCTGTTAGTGTCATGTGGCCTCATATAAATGCAAAATTGATAACAGACAGTTCTGAGACTTGTGTATGTTTGCTGGTTACAGTCCCCCACTGCAACTTCTTATTCCTGTTCCTTCTTTCTCTTTGGAAAATCAGAAGAAACACCATTTCAAGCTTCTCCGTATATTATCATAAATTCTAGACAAGTTTGTAGGACTTTGTCTCAAAAACGTTGCTACTATTGTTTGATCTTTGCCCTTAGAAAGAAGGAAGAAACATTAAGTGCAATTGAAGATGGTCTTCCACCCTTATCTCAGTAGTAAGGGGTCACAGCATATATAGGAGTGGTCATTAGTTTACCCTCAGTCATCTTACATTTCCTTTCATTCAAGTAAGGATTTTAACTTCTGAGGCCAATGATGAAATAGTCATTTTGCACACTTCAAATTTTAAAAATAGACTAGAGCAGATCTAATGGATTTGAATAATGTCAATTATTAGTGAAAGATTTCTTCATTGCCAATTCCAGAACGGTGTTCAGCTAATTCACCTTAATTTATCTTTCATACTGATTTGTAAGTTAGGTGGTTAACACAAAAAAGATCTTTCGATTAACTTCTATTTACAGTATTTAAGGTGTGTATTTGACAAATTATCATTGTRTAACACATTGTCAGTCGAATTATGGAATACATTTACTGATTCAGAATAATGTGCACAAATAACAGCAGTAAAACTGCTCCTCTGTTTTTGATTATGTACATTCAAGCTGTTTGCACTGACAACCAATGGTATCCAGAGTGTGTTTGTCTGGAGCAGAACTGAGAAATGCATCTGTGAGTCCTGCCTTTTCTAAATACTGTGTGCACATTCATAGAAGAGGATGTGTCAAACCTTTCCTTGCTTTTTATACACAGTATAGCTGCGACAGAAAGACAGTTCTTTCTGTAAATATATTCTAGGCTAGCCTACTTTGTTTTGGTGGCAACTTTGTTAACCACTTCAGAGATCTGTGACGTTCTTCCCCCTCTTTCTTCTTATCCTTCTTCTTCCCCTGTYCATTAGCTTTGATCACTGACTGTTTTTCCCCTAGAATGTCCAAAGGATTTTCTTTTGAGGCYACCACATAGCTTTTTCCTGTCTTGTCGGGTGCAACTTTATGACAATAATGAAGCCAATTCTTGTCCATTCTGTGACCTGCAGATGGCTAAGGTGCCTCTATAGTACTTGCAGATAAGAAAAGAAAACTGGTGTCTGATAAGCATAACACCTGTACTGTAATCAATATCCAGTACAGTCTTTTGGCCTGGAAGGACCAAGCCTTTACTCTCTCCAAGATGTCTTTGCCCATAGAACTTCTGGCCTTTATGACAGCTGTTGAGTCCTAGAAAAGCAGTTGGATATTTTTGTCAGTGTCACTTGCAGTTGTAATACCTCCCACATGAAACCTCTAAAGGCATGTGCTTCATCTTCCCAGCTCAACTGTCTGGGAAATCCCCTCAGTCTGCTCCTGGCTCTGGATTTGGCGGTAAGATTTCTCCTTGCTTATATTTTTTTTCTCATTCTAGGAAATAGCATTTGAAGTCCAGTGACCCCTGGCTGTCCTTTAGTATCCAAAGAGCACTGATAGTCTAAGAAAAAAGATTGTACTTTTCATTCAGTTTCACTTATGTAATACTCTTCCACCTTTTCTAGGTACAAGCACAAGATCTTTACCCACTTTGGAATGTTTGTGGGATTTTTACATCATAGATTCAACTAGAACTTTAACATGTTTATAGGCAAAGGTTAACTATCATTGAACATTACCCTGTAGACCTCACTGGATGTGGTGGGCACTACAGCGCACTTACCCATYGCCTGTAATCTTTCGTGGTTTTCTTGGCTTCAGTTCTCAGGAGAAAATGGAGATAGAACATAGTTTTCTCGGTCTATTCCTGGAGAGTATTATACCTAATGCATTTATCAAATACGCTGTTCTTCGTAAAGGTTCATAATGTTTTGAGGATTTTTTGCATACAATTTTAATTGTCCAGTAACCTGTTCTTCAGTAACGACAGCATTTCTCATGGCTGTCATTCAGCCAGAAGAAAAGTTTTAGATAGCTTTCAGCAAACTCTCAAAGTTATCCTTGTCTCTCAGATCCTTGCTATGATGTTAGTATCTCATCTTAGTCAAAAGATCAAGTTCCTTCTCTTCTTAAATGAGCTGCATGTTTCCAGAGCCTAATTTGCTTTGCCTGTTTTTTTTCCTTTTTAAGTATGACATGAGATTGTCCAAGTGGACCTCTCAGTTTTTACTTTCTACAACTAAAAAGTCTAAGGGTCTTGAAGTTTCAATGCAGATGATGCCTTTCTGGGGCATTGACTGTGTGAAGGTCTGGTTTGAGACTGCAAAGGTAGAACCATCTATGAGAACCGGGATTCACTCTACCAAAGCAGAGGTGATATCAATGATCATCCTTGGTATGAACTTCTGGGATCAATAGAGCTGTCACCTACAATTCCATTCACATTTCCATCATGTATTCCACTATTTTCATTCTCCTCTTTTTCTTTGGGAAGACATACTTCTTTCTTTATTCAACAAGGGACTCTCAAGCCTTCTCCAAATAAATGGTGCTTTGTGAGGAATACTGCTTGAAGCCCCCATAATGTGACTGTTCATGTCAACGGGAATTCAAAGGAGAAGAAAGGCTACTTACACTGTAACTGTTTTTCAGGATTTATTTCCATATGTACATTTACATTTTCAGGGATTCTGGAGTTGAAATAAAGTAAAAAGGGTATGACTTTTATGGCTGCCTGCATGGCATGCAGTGACAACAGCATTTACATGTGTTGTTATGACTAAGGATAAAAGTTCTCTAGATAACATTCATCTGTGGGTAGATTGAAGTATGATAGATAACAGACCTTAATGCATAAACCATGATGGATAGTAACCTTTTGTTGCTCTATTTGCCAAACAGTGTGCAATACAGCTTTTAAACGTGTTGAGAGCTGTTTCTGCTGAGAAATGAAAAGTGTTAAAGAGATGTAAAGACATTATGAACTAAGCGACAAATTTGTCATCCTCACACATATACTTGGTACATATGCTATTCTGTATAACAACAAAAYTGCCATTTATGCAAATAAGGTGAAACAGCCATTACATGGGCTGAGGTTGTAGGTTAGAGGTCTTGGAGTCATTTGTGGTTTCTTCTATATGAAAGCCTTAACATTTGTAGTGAAGTCCAAATATGAACCTGTTATTTGATCACTGTACTTCATCAACAAATGTTGCTGTAGTAAGGCAAGAAAACAAAATATTTCAAATGATGTGATATTTCAAGATGCCTTCATTTCTGTTTATATATGTACAAAAATATATTTATGTAATGTGTAATAAGGATTTTAATAAATGCTTGAAAATGGATTTCTTAATATACTCATTATGTTTCTGAGCCTGCTAATTCTTTAACGAAATGAAGAAAAAATAATGAAATGATGTTACACAGGTACTTAATTTTTTTTATCTCTGATACTACTCTGGTAATTAATGTCTGTTTTATGCAAACTAGACGATATCTCTTACTGGACACATTACTGTCAAGAAAATATTACTTGCCTTAATTATCAGTAATGAAGCAGGGATAAGCTGCTCACTTAGATATAATATATCTAATGACCTTTTCAGCTAGAGGTTGTGATGAAAGGTATCAGTTTCACAAATTATGCCTCGTTCCGTTTCTGGCCTTTGTCTAGATTAATGTTTTGAGGATGAGTTTTAAAGTCAGACATAAATTGTGTTTGGTGTTTAAAATTGATTTAGTGTCTTGCTTTTAGTACATCATTTTCTGTCTTATAAATTACACCAAACCTCATTTTTATCTTCGTGTTTTATTATAAAAGTCAATAGTTAAGTCTAGTCTTGTCTTATGAAGTACTGCAGTATATTTTGACAATAGTAAGTGGCAGAGGAAAGCTTAAATAATCACTTTAATATGAAGATGTATCTTGATTTTTAAAAAGCTTGTTTGAAGTTATGTTTATTTTATAAAAACTTTTTTTAATTAAAGTTTTGCATTCCTATTTCTCAACACACAAACCAATTGAAAAACATAATCTTTCTGAACTGTTATTATAGTTAAGATCATTAGGACTGAAAGTTAACCACTTTTCCCCTAATCTGTGGTCTGTACTAAGATTTTTCTCCAAAGTATCTGATTAATTGTATAACTGTAATAGTGTTCTTTGTACAGCGAATATCATTTTCCCTTGGAGATGTTTCTCCACTTCTTTAATGACTCAAGTGAAATTAATTCCAGGTGCACTTCCTTTGACATAGCGTATTTGGTGATCAGTTTGGAATTGAGTCCATGACCTAGATGTGATTTGAATTTTTTGTTTTCTGGCTGGTTCAACTGTGACATCAAGAATTAATTTAATGGACCTTTTACTCTGAAGGGTGAAACAGTGCAATGAGGTTTAGTAAATTTAAAAATTAGAGTGGACATCATTACCTTTGTGAAAATCAGTTCTATTTTGTTCTCCTCTTCTGACTAATTCTGTAAGAATTGAATCATGTTGTGGTGCTTGTATATCCAGTGGGTTTTTTTCTAGCATGTGGGTGTAATTTTGGAAAAAGTCCATAATAATTTATCAGTTATACTTGTACTGATGCATCAAAGGAAGACGTGGCATGTTCTTACTGTTTAAAATTGTGTTTAATCAGTTCTAAATAGCCAACATGTCCATGGATCAATTTAAGCAGTAAACATCAACTTTATTAATTTAACAGTTCAAAAAGGTGTTATTACCCACTGCCAACTTTCAGTCATAGAGCCAGCATTTTAGATGGTTCCAGTACAGACTGCTGAGCTCCCTCTGAATTGCCACAGCCCTAACAGCGGTTAGGATCGATGCTCCTGCGGTCCAAATGAAGCCATTCCTCAGTCTCCTGACCCACAGGAGTCAGGGTGACAGAGGCAGCAGGGTAAAGGTACCAGTCGTTTAGCCTTTGCTGTATTGGACAGCAACAGCCTGTTGAGACAGCCACATCTTGCCTTCCTCATGTTAAAACTTTCAGACAGTAGTCTTGTGTGCGTGTCTCCGTAATACCACGAGGAAGTCAGAAAGCGTTCTGGCTCCTTTCAGAATTCTTTTCAGTTTGGCCTGACGGAAGAAAAGTCCTTCTCTCATCAGTAATACAGGTGACTGGTCAGATGCACAGCATGATTTTGAACAAAAAAACCCAGAGATCTTGTGTTATACTAAGAGGAGGGAGGGCAAAGCAAGTTGTTCTTTAGAAAGGCTGGGAGAAATGAAATCAATTGGTGTAGCAGGAATTAATCAGCTGATCCCCATTTTGCTTACCTCAACCAAAGAAAAGATTAGAAGGCTTGATGAGGAAGGAAGCAGCCTTTTTTTTTTTTTGCCCTGAATGCATTTTTTAAAATAGCTCATTCCCTGACCTGGACTGTGTGAAATTTCCTGCTACTTAGTCCAGATTCCACTGTCCTTCAGTATGGAGAAAAGAAGTATTTCCATATTTCATAGTATTGATTCCGGAGTTGTTGGCAAACTATTTTCCTTCATTTTCTTGGGAAAGAGGGAACATGGTGAATGCCTGGCCAATGAATATGCTGCTCTTTCTGCTTGTTGTAATAGTGTAAGTGTGATGGTTTTTAAAATTGGCATTTTGGAAATTTATTTTAGATGGTCATTTCATTCATCGGATCGCTCTAAGAAAAAAAATTTTTTTCTTACAGTTTTAATGTCTCCCTTTTAATTTAGTTTATGTTTAAACTGTTTAATTTAGTATTTATTCATTTATGTTAAAATGTTTAATTTAGTATAGAATAACAAATTGTGTAGATTTACACTTTGAACTGCATGATACAGTGTTATATTAGACACAACCTGGATGTAAGATGTGCTGAAAAACTTCATTTTGTAAAAAATGCCACCCTGGACCATGACATTTCTTGAAATGAGGTTAAGTAATTAAACAGTAAGTAGGACCTGAACGGTGTGATTATTAGGAAGACAGCAGCAGTAGATGTAAAGTAAATCACCTTCTTCTCTGTCAGACTATTTTATTGTGTAAGGAAACAATGGAGAGAGAAATTAAATCTAAGTATAGCTAAAACAAATTTAAATGTTATCAGTAGTGTGTCAAAATGAGTTGAAATCATTCATATGAACTAAAAGAGCACTTAAATATATTCAAAACCAAAGCCAATTATTAAGAAGACTGTAAACAGAGTGGGAAGAAGTAGATATATGCAAAAAGAGCAAAAACTTACCAAGTGGAATAAACTGCAAAATTGGAGATACTGGATAAACTAAAAAATGAATTCAGAAGTGGTAACTTAATCATTAAGTAGTTATYTACTTAGTGTGAGAGTGTGGAAATATCAAACAAATAAATCATTTGAAATAATATAAGCAAGTAAAATGAAGCAGCTCTAATAAAACAGGTAAAACACTTCTCAGTTCCTTCCAGTGCTTCATTAGTATCTGCTGCATTCAGCTGTTTTTCAGCTTCTTACATAACCTTCTGTGCATTCTTTTTACCCCTTCTGGTCTCTTCTAAAAATGTACCACTGCCAAATGTGGATGTACAAACCAGAGTCCATGAGGCTGGCCCCTGAATCACTACAAAATCCCTGACAAACATTTTGTATTTGGTGTTTTGGTTAACCGAACAACAAATCTTTTCCCTGTGATCAGTCTTGTGTTCGTGGTGCAATTTATATACTGCTATCCGTAATGCTGCTGATAAAATAGTGGAAATACCTAGACATAGTGAGGGAGCATCCACACTGTAATCTTTAGTTCTGCATGAATTGCAGAAAATTCTTATGGATGTATCTAAAAGCTTCGGGCGGAAATGGCTCTTGCACCTTTCCAAGATGAACTGCATCTAGCCTCGTATACCACCTTGGGCTCTTTGCTAGGCCCAGATGCAAGCTGCGTGAAACTCACTCTGCGAAACATTTGCTATGCCTTGCTCTAATCCTGCTTCACATGCTAGCTACAAAACACAATTGCAGAGAAACACCGAAAACCTTCACTGTATTGAAAACTTGAAGAGATCTAAGCTGCTCTTGTAGTTGCATGGGATCACTGTTCTATCTACTCCAGTAAAGTGGCTGGAGTGCAGTTTAAATAGCTGATGCCAATAACTAAATTAGATGCTCCCAGCAAAACCTGACTTTAAGATAAAAGTCACAGGGGTTCGCTCTCAGCCGGCCTCAAACACCCCCCCACCCGTGTACCCAGAATTAACCACAGAACTCCTGCTGATGTTAAAGTTAATTTAAATGTAAATCTAGATTAATCCCAGGTTTAATCCCAAACTCAAAATGTTGCACGTTACATACATTCTGCTTTTCTGATACTAACTTGAGACGTAGGTCTATAATCTTACTCAAAAAATAACTTATTTGCAAGAGCTAGTGGATTATTTTATAGTCCATAGAGCAATATAATTAAAATTTTTGTTTTTTATTGTTGAATAGTAACATTACAAGGCATTGTTTTAAGTGTAACTTTTGATTATTCTAAAATAGAAAAATTGAAGGACTAATCCTAATGGCATGCACCCCAAGGTAGAAAACATAAAAATAAAACATCACATCGTCAAGAAAGACGTATAATAATGAGATTGAATTTATGAGTGGATTTTAACATCTGTAAGATTATTTTGAAACCCTTGAAATGTGATTACATAGCAACAGAAATGATAGCTGTATTAAATGATTGCTTTGTGAACCAGAGCTGCGGTAATAGGTTATGTTTACATGTGTCTCAATCAATAGCATAAACATACATGAAAAACAAAAATAATAAATTTTCTCAAATCACTTCAACATGACTAGGTTTAATACAATATGGAAGTAATAAGTCATTTTAGTTGAAAAAAGTGTACATGTCTGATTTTCAGCAATTTTCTGTTTTCTGAAACTTATTTATGCTAATATGTTTGCAAGTCTACCTTCTAAATGTTTTAAACATTATTTTAGCATTAAGATGTATACAAATGCGTTTGGTTAGATGCTTTCCAAAGTATAAAATAAATTATATTGTGAATTGTATTACATCTTTAATTTCATGATTACTTCACAATAGTACTATAATAATATTTTGGAATATTGGATATCACTAGGTGTTTTTCCTGGATTTCAACTTTTTTTTTTTTTTTTTTTTTTTTTACTGTGAAGCACTATCTTGCATATTCAGATCATTACAGATGAACTGTGATCTTTTCTTTGTTTTTAAGCACATTACTTTTTACTATTTATTTCTATTGATTTCACTATTTAATTTTATTATTATTTTGCTATTTTTGCTATTTATTTCTGCTTATCCAGTTTTAAAACTTTTTATGTTGAGTAATATGTGGATCAGCAAAAATTGAAGGGAGGTATGCCTGACTGTATTTTCTTTGATTAGTGCTTAGCATGCTTTTATTGCAGCTTAGTTTCTCCTCGCTCCAAATGTAGTAGGGCAGTAGGAACTCTTACCTTGAACTCTAGCAGGAGCTATTATCCATTGAGATCTGCAGTATCTTACATCTGTGAGAGCTCCTTCTTTAGCTCCTCTTCTGGCAGGATTTGGGTGCTGATCTGTACCATTTAAAATCAACCGATCAATAATAGTTCAGAGATCGAGACTGGAAGTAAAATAAGGGGTCATCCTTAGGAATGCCAAGCTCTTTACATAAACAACTCTTACATGCTATTCCCAATTATCCCCCAAAAGGCCTGAAATCATAAATGTGGTAAAGAAGTCTCTTTTAGATTTATTAAAAAGAAATTATTGACTTTGTAAAAAACATACTGATGAAATGGAGAGAGAGCATTTACAGTGGAGGTACTCAAAGGTAGACAGGGTAGATAGCTTAAAAAGAGAAATAGAGAAAAATCAGGCAGCAATACTAAAAACACTCTCCAGTACAACTGAAGAAAAAGAAGTGATAGAAAGAAGAGGGTAGGCAGAGAGCAGTTATATCAGAATATTATTTTTTTGCAGTCCTCAAAGAGGGAGTGTATTTGAAAGAGTATTGTTCAAAGGGGAGAGACATGTTAAAAAAAAAGATTGAAGGAGATCAAAAGGTTATGAGCATGATCCGCCCACTTATCCTTAACCATRTATTCTTAGTATGGAGGAAATTTTTAATGGCAAAAGCTGCACAGACTGCAGGACTACTGTTACGCTCTTTTTTTCTCATCTTTGCTTCATAAGAGAAAAAAAGGAGCATAAGGTCCTGTATTTTTAACAGTGTTGAATACTCAACATGCATCATTCTACCATCAACAGGAGCTGAGGCTGTTATCAGTCTCCTATATACCTTTCAAGAATGGTTTAAGCTGTCATTAATCTTGAAGTTTCTGTACGAGCATAAGATCCTTTCAGTGTAGCTTGAGCAGCTTTCCTTGTTTCTGAGATGCTACAGATGCTGCCAGATTTCATGCTATCATGAAATTCAGTTACTATAATGTGCCTGTTGTTCTAAGTTTGTTTACAGGTCACGTGCGTGCACACATACACACACAGACCAAAAGTTACAGTAGGGTCTGATTCATTTGTAGAGAAATCAGTTGGACTTGCACATAACCTAAAGACTTAGAAATGGATATATAAATTTCAAGAAGGGTGTTTTCATCTCAGATGTCCCAAAGCCACTGGACAKGGCTTTATATACACAGTAATCTTGCAAGTTTTGTGTCCAGCAGCTTTACCTTCATTGAGACTCAGTTAATCTGATCATATGGCAGGAGCAAGAAGCTTGTAGTCATGCTAGGATCCATTTAATTAACTTACATGTATGATAGTGGAATTTCATGTTTTACAAATTTGCTATTATCATAACCCTAGATAGAGAGAGGGCAAAGATCTGTTTGTTTCTGTACTGCTAAGAAAAAAAGACTGATAAAGATGAATGATGAAATTACAAAATACATGTAAGATGAAATTGTAAAGGATGGTTAAATAGTAGAAACAGGTTCAATGAATATTTTGTATTCTACTTCATTTCAGAAAAGAAACCATTAAAATAAGGTGACGTATTCAGGTTGATTTCAGAATCAGTGAAGCTACAATACAGTATCAGTAAAAACGACTTAAACTTAGTTTCGCAGCTTAAATGGAATATAGCCTTATTTTTAGAAAGGGAATGATACTTCAAATTTGAAATTAAATGACAAAATACAATATACGATGTCTTTAATACTAATTGAAATTAGTGGAAACTGATGTCTTTCAATAAAAAATTACCTTTTAATCTAGAAGAAGGTATTGGAAACAGATTAGAAGCTATGCAAGTAAAACAGTTGTATAAATGAAAATAGCAGTCTAAATTATACTGGAAGATAATGCTGGTAATTTTTTCAGACATCTTTCCATCCCTAATAACATATTATGTGATGTCATCTGTTTTGTTGTAAACTTGAAAATATTTACAAATACTGAGGAGGGGAGGTTAGGAAGTYTATTTTGGGTGATTGTGGAGAGGGTTGTGTTTCCTAACACTTCAAAAAGAAATTCTTCAAAGACCAATTAAAGTCTCCTTCCAGAAGAAGTTTTCTATTAGTCCTTTGGCTTCATTTAGCTGTAGTTCTCAGAAAACTCTGCCTGAGTAAGGGGAAGTTTAAAAAAGTCTGATCTGCTTTACCTCACAAGATTTATACTGTGAAACTTTTATTTAAACTCATCTAACAAAAATTAAGTATATAGGGGATTTTCAAGAATGAAAATCTCTTAACCATAAAGATCAATAGAAGCCCCACTTTTCAATATACTGAATACTCAGATACTTTGAGAGGTAATATGTTTATGATTGTATAGGAGGATGAATAGTTCTTGTTCTAATATTCTTGTTTCCTTAATCATATCTTTTTAATACTTTGCTGAGGGCATATGATTTTAGTCTGTAATCACAGAGAAGCCATAAATACTGATATTTAGCCTGAAAGAGTAAATAAAATAAAATCAAAGCTACATGTTCTTTGACTCTGCATGACATTCTGAGGGACTGGGTTTGAAGAGAAGTTACATGCAGGTCAGCAGAAGTTTGCTTTTACTGAAGAATGTAAGGAAAACTGGTCCTTTCCATTTATCCAGCTGAATGCTTTCCATTTCATCAGCACAACAGGGATTTGGATATTCTGCCAGTATGTTTGTCCATCTCAGGATGTGAGTCTTTCTGGCCAGCACCAACTAATTTAACCCATGAGGGGGCAAATGGAATAAATTGTTTCAGTAATTTTTACCTAGTTTTCCAAGTAGATGGGAAGATTCCAAGATGGTTTTTTGATTTCTTTCTTGTAATAGAAGATACATGAAAATATTCATAATGCTTCCAGAGTTAAAAGGAAGGGCAAGTATAATGAAAGACCTTACATCCTCRTTCAGTACTCTTTGTGGAAGGGTCCACTGCATTGACCACTGTATAGTATGTAGTAATAGCCCCAAAGATATTTCTATTCTGAGTAGGCAAAGACTTCTACGTGGAACTAAGAGAGAGACATCTTACAAATGGGTAATGAGACACAATTTTTTTTTTTCCAGAGGTAGTTTTTGCAGAACTGGAAACTAAAACAGGAACTTCTCCTATCCAATCTCTTTGTAGGAAAAAAAAATCTCTCTGTTGCAATGTTGCAGTATGCTTAAAGTTCCCTAACAGCAGTTGTGTATTGTGTATTGACATCAATAGTCTTGGAATTATGGGAGAGCCAGAAAACTGATATTTAGGCTGAACTACTAAGCCATGATTTCGTAAGGAAAAAAAAAAAAGCCTCTGAAAGCAGCTGAGCATTCCTTGGCTGGACTCGTCCTCTAGAACTAGCATCTAAACCGTTTCAGTTCTAGTCTCATAAGAAGTGATCTCATTATATGTCAGCAACAAAATGGTCCTATTTAATTGATTTTTTCTATTGCATTATATAAACAAGAGGTATCTTCTGTGGATAACAGTGGAACTGTTATGCTAATAAATAAATTTCCAAGTACTTCTTTCCCCACTGTTAATATTATACTGTATTAGTTGAAGCCTAAAATGAAACAGTGTGCTTCATTGGTGCCATATTAATGATACTTTTATGAGTACATATAGTTAAAAGCATAAGTTAGAAAGGGTATTAGTTAAATATTTTTTAAAGCCTTTATAATATTGTTCGAGCAATGTCAAATACAATTTTTATTTTAAAAGATTTTATTGGAATTTAGTCTTTGAAAATATTAATAACAGCTTACAGCAGGTAGGCTATAAAATAACACTGTATGCTGTCTATTTAGTTTCTGGTTGAAAAAGCACAGCAGTACTTTAGTTCATTACCTTTGAAAAAAACAGTAACAAGATAATACAGCTGCCTCTGATTAAGATGTAAATTCTTTCTAATTAGAATGTAAATTCTTACATTTAAATGAAGACATCAATTGTCAGGATGCCATATGATATCTTATTCCACCTTGCCTGAATGAAGCCCTCACTGTTCATCTATGGCACTAAAATAGTTTTGCAATCCCTTTGTTCTCTGATTCTTGTAATATTCTCTCTTCATGTTCCCTTTACACATTGCTTTTGTTTGTTTTCCCCTTGCATCTGATATTGTTGTGTCTTGGGATTTTGCAGAAATTTGGAATGAAAATTGAGTTCAGTCAGTGCCAGTATTTGCTTGTGCCTCAATTACTTCTGCTGAATTTTCCTCAATGCAAATCAGGCAGGTTGCATAAAGTGGTGCATGTATTTGAAATAATTAATTTTCTGTAAAATGATGGATCAAGTCCAATCAACCTTCATGAAATCTAAATAAAAGAATAGAGAATTAGAAATTAATTAACATTTTGTGTTGCTAATACTTTATTATGCAGTCTAAGGTATAAATAATAAGTTTTTTTTTTTGAGCATAACTTTTTATTATGAATTGTTGATGATAACCTTTGACACAATCATCTTGTTAAAATACATCATTATAACTGCACTAATATAAATTAACATCACAAAAGGCATTGTAAATTAATAACATATTCTAAAGTAGAAAATAACCAGATATGGTGAGTTTAAGAATTGACCCATTAACTATTTTTGCGTGTAAAACTCTTCTGCAAAGTTAAGACAACATGCATCTACCAGTTGATTTTTAAAGTGTTTTATTCTGCTGTTATATTAAATCAGGCCGTAATAACCAAATATTAAATCTTGTTGACTGAGAACATATCACTGGAATTTTTTTGAAGCCTGTTTTCAATCAAAATAGTTATGTAGGAAAAGTTTAAATTCTTCTTACAGAYATGTCTTTGCTACTCCAAATCATTCTTTTTTTCCCCACTTATGAACCTTATTAATTTTTATTCTGTGTTTTCTATGAAGTGTTTCATGCCAATTAGATTCTCTGTGTATCAAGCGTGGTCCTAGGTAGTGACAGCATTTTTGGTAAAATGACACAAATCTTAGCATAAATAACAGGTGATTTTTTTAATCTAACAAAAGTAGATATGCAATCGATGAATGCATTGTATAAATACTGTTCATAATACTTTTAGGTACAGAAAGCTATAATTCTCAACAAATTGTTGGGAGTAATATTTTTTTATTTTATGATTACAGTTAGACTGTTGTGCCTGTATCACAGACTTACTTTAAACGTTGAATCTAAAAATCAGGAAAATTTGGGTGCAGTTTTTTTTTAAAAAAAGGAAAATACTCTCATAACAATAGTTAACACTGGTGTTAGCGTCATTCATAGTTTCATAGAGCTTACCATAAACTCCTTCATTAATACTAGTGCACTATTTTTCCTGAATTGAAGTGTAGCAGGTGTCGCTTTAGTAACAAACGCAAAGACTGAGCTTGTTTGTTAGGAGAGAGTCATAAAAGAGTCTTTAATGTTGGATTTTTTTAAGTAATGACAAGCAGTAAAGCTCAGTACATTAGAAAAATATGACTTACTTAACACATGTATATTTTATTTGTTTTTCTCCTTTTACCYCTCAGTATAAAATTTTCTTAGAAAAAAGTCTAGTAACAATACACCTAGAACAATGTCATCAAACTAGAAAATTAAATACATTCTTTTAAACCTTTTTTACTCAATTAGGTTCTATGAAAAATTACTAAAAGAAAAGTCTAAATATGCCAGTTCTTATTTTTCAGTTTTCAGGAGTGGCACAAAAAGCTGTTACTCCTGTGAAACAGCCAGCCGTGTAAACGGTTAATCATTTCACACACAGTAGCTTTGTTTCAGTGAACCGCTAAGCTGTGCATTAAATCAGTTGCAGGATAAGGCCTTATTATTTAGGCATATAACTTTTGCAATTCACGTGAGAGTTAAGTTTTCTCATGTATGATATTAGATGGTTAAGCAGTCTCAAATCCAGTATTAATACATTTGGGTATCTCAGGTAATTCTGACAGTTCAACAGAGATGTTGAGGAGATGTTGAAAAATAGAGCACGTAAATAACATAAAAATAGGTTGCATAATGTATTGTCTGGTGTCAATCTTGGTACTGTCATTCAGGAGAAAACTGATGAGGTACAGTATTTATTTTATATGGAAAACTTATTCTGAAATTCTAGAGGAGTTTATCGGCCACATGCCTGGTTTAGAAGAGAATTGTACTAAATGTGGACCTCTATTGTTAGGAAGTATTTTACTTTAATATTCCTGTAAAAAGCTTGTATTAAAAACTGATGCATTTTGTTAAAAGGAAGAACATGCCATGTTCTTGAAGGAACTTAATGATTTCAGCTGGGACTAATTTATACCAGCTAAGAAATTACACTGTATTCAGTATGTCACAGAGACAACAGATACGTTATTCTGTCTTTTAGGGTGATTATATTTCAGTGTATAAATATATACATGTTCTAGGATGCTTGGATGCTCTATTAATATTTATACTATTCCAAAAAGACACTGGATTAGTACACTCTTATTTTGTGTTTCATAATATAGTTAGTAATACACCTAGTGGGTGGGAAGGAAATAACTCTGAACAGATTGGTCCACGCATAGAAAGTTGTAAAAAGTAAGATATTTTCATCCAGTCAGAGTAACATCCAAGGAACATGATAGAGATAACACAGTAATAAAAATAAATTTGTGTATTGAAATACCTTTGTCTAGAAAATGAGTTAAAGACTATACAGGCTCTGAGGGCATTTGTAGAGAAATAACAGATGTATCTTATACAAAAATTCTTCTTCTACTACTTTCTTTCCGCAGAATATCTTCTGCAGTATCTAAGAGACAAAGAATTTTACAAATCATCTTTACGCTTCCTTTTTAAGTGTTTTTCTACATGAGAGGAGCAGACAGTAAACACCAATTCCAATAAACAACCAAATCATTTACTTTCATATTTTCTTTAACCACTTAATCCAAAATTTCTAACCTGTACCCAACTCCCTGAATGCTTTTGTTTTGGAATACACAATAAAGTGATGGTCTTCCTTTCCTGCAACATCGTGATTTGTCCTGTATCTCTTTCTCCTTGTATTTATATTTGGTGCCTTTATTCTCTTTTACTTTATTTTGTGTTTCTTTTAGTCATTGTTTATTTTTCTCTAACAAAGGATTTTGCATCTGTTCCCAGTTCGTTCTGTCTGTCACTTTGGCCAATGTGACAGTTTCTTATTCATCATAAACACTGCCAATTGCCTCTGTGCAGCTTCTGTTGCAGTCTGAGTCTGTGTTAGTTTTCTTTCTGCGGAAGCGATCGCAGACCCTCCTGTCTCCTGCAAGAGTCTAGATACTGTCATATCAACAGGACTTTGAACATGTTTGTGGAAGTAATCTTATTTATATCCTGTCGTTAACTAATTTAGTTTTCACCTTCAGTAGGTTCTAGAATTCATCTACCTTTTGTGGCTAGCATGTAGTCTCTATTTTTATATGCTGATATGTTAAATTTTCTGATGAATTGAGTCTCACCTGTAATTACAGTCTTCACTGAATACCTCAGTAGGATGTGTCAGCAGAGGAGGTGAATTACGTTCTGAGTCATACCAGGCTCTCATCTCTCACTCTACAATAGTGTCTCTCATGGACATATCTTTCTTAGTTCTGCCAGAAAATTCCAACAGTTACGGCTTGTCTTGCTTTGGACGTTTCCTGTTCATGTGATATTTTTAGCCCTTCTCAACATTGGGAGAGTGTAGCTCTGTAACAAGAGCTGTGTAACCGAGTTTGTGATAGTCCACTCGCCAAGGGAGAGTATGCCTTCTTATCCCCTCCTCTCTCTCTCTCTCTTTTTCTTTCTTTTTTTTTTTTTTTAGTATATTCCATTACTAGGGGTGAACGCTTGCATCTTCAGACTTCTGTTCCAAAGACATAAGTATCTTTTCCGTGACTGAGCACCATCAAGATCAGCTTATTCACAATTTAAACTCTTTTTATTGAACCCTGATGTATGGCTACAAAAGTCCTTAAACTACTTAAATTACATCTGTAAATGAGATTTTCCTAGTAACAAAGGATTTGTTCTGCCTTTTGGTGCTATTCCGTTACTACTTCAATTGATAAAGAACTTTGTGGACCCAAAGTGTCATTCCGATCACTTTTTAGAACACTTAAACCTCAGGCTGAATGCCAGTCTACTTGTCCTTTTTACAGATATTTCATAGGCTTGGGGGTAGTTCTGAATTTTGAAATATTTAAGTACTCCATGAAACAGTTTTACTTGCCTCCACCAAGTAAGTGCAAGGCAAACTGCCAGAGTTTATTGTACTAATCATTTGTCTCTACAGTTGGTGATGAAACAAAGACATTCTGCCATATTAATGAGGAAACATCTGCCCTTCAAAAGAGGGAAGTCTGATTAAATAAAAGAGAATAACTTACATTGTCAGTATGAGAAAGAGTGTGGAATAATTACTAGGAAATTATAGGTCAGGTATAGGGTTTCTGTGACATTTGTGGTCCTTTTTATTAATCATGCTACTTTTTGCCAAAATGTGGGCATAGATAAGAACATAAGTTTAAACTCTGAATATTTGCTAGACCTGTCAAATACATCTGCAAGAAGCAAAACTAAGTGATGAAGTAATACCTTTTCTTCCTCCACAGTCACAAGAGGAAAACCTTTTCGCTCACATCAGAGATACCGTATTATGTCAAGCAAAATGAATTAAATTCACGTTTATAATAAACATGTTATTCATTTTATTTAGAAGCGGAGTAATGATGGAATTATAAACAAAAATTTTGAATAGAGGTTTTGGCAGAGTAAAAGGAAGCAGTGCTGGGTGCTTGAATAAGTCATGATAAAAACTGTTCAGACACTTACTTTGGACATATGTACATAGGCTTATTTTGCCTAATATATTAGGTATGGCTTTTGTATATATTATTGCCTGAATATGTTGTCGAAAAGACTAGTTCTGAATAAACTTGCTTAAATTATTGTTATAAGGGGCCAGCATATTTTAAAATATGCTTTAAAAAGTATGTGAACTAGAAGTGACAGTGAAACACATTCCATACGTCTATTAATTTCATTGTTTTATTAATTTTTAAAAAGTTGAGGCATGGCTTCAAAATTGTATGGAATTATGTTCAGTATTAAGTAGTGAAACTATTTATAAATAGACAGCTTTGTCTTTTATTTTGTTGTTGGTTTTGTACTCTCTTTTAAAAGAAATAAAGCAGCCACTTTAGTGATGCAACTTCTCCCAAATGTGGATATCCATCACTACTTTCACCACTGCCATCAAACAGACAGCACATTGGCCTGCATTGCTACTATAAGAAAGTAGTATCTGCAGCACTAGCATTGAAAACAGGAAGTGCTCTCACTTAATGCTGGCATATGCGCAAATATATGCCTACTTATTAAAAAAATCACTTAGGTAGAGAACTATATTCCTACATTAGTTTGTGAACTTTTATTTGAACTGTGTTCCTAAAAATGTAATTATGATGACTGAAAAATCTGCAAAACCTGAAGATAAAAGCTATAAAAATTTGTCTGATAAACACACGTCATCAGCACTTCTCAGCATCAGCAGTACTGAATTACATAAGTATTACAAATACATAGATGTTGAGCATTTTGAGCACCTGCAAAAATAATCATTTTGTATGGAAAAGTTATGTGTAGTGCTTTTCTTCTTTGCAATCAAAGTAGACCTGTCTAGAATTTCAGTCTCATGTAGTCTATACATACAGGTTTTAGCAATCAGCTACGCTGATATTTGTTTTCCTGCATTCACTGGAAAGACAATTGAGAAATCTATACAGAAGTGGTCAATTTGAAAATAAACTATAAAATTATATAAAACAATAAAAAATTATGCAATAAAATATTATACTAACTTCTGTTATAAATCACTTGTTCACATTCACCTGTGATTCGCAGTGATCCAGATCTGGGTGATGTGAGAAAATAATGTCCAATCATTTTGAAGGCTCAAATGAAAAAGGGGTTCCCTATGCCCCTTTCTGTCTCCCCAGCACTGTGGGGTGTTCAGTTTTCCTCTATTTGCATGTTGGAAATGGATGCCGGTCTTCCTGATCAAAGGAATATCTGATGTCTCGTAACTTTTCCTTCTATATAGATGTCCCCTTAAACTTCTGCCTTTTGATATATGAGGCTTCAACTGTTTCTTAGATATTACGCATCTTCACACMCACTTTCACAGATGCATATTTGAAATTCTAATCCATTCTTTACCTCAAGCTAATAAACTTGCTTCATTCAAAAGACTTCTCACAACTGTTCTTATCCCTGATGTACATCAATGATACTATAAAATGACTTTAAAGCAAAACTGGGCTGTTACGCTTTAGCAGCTGCCATTGGTGTATCATATAGATATGAGCTGTCTTTGTTTTATTTTTAATTCTTCACTATTGGTGTACGATATAAGCATGTGTTTTCGGTAATTGCATATAAAACTTGTATAAATATGTAAAAGGAACCAAGAAAATTTTGACAAAAGTCTAGTCCAACGTTATCTCTAAGTAAATCATTCCTGGCCCAATAAGATTTCTAAAATTCTTTTATACATTTTTGGTTTGTGTTGTCTTTTACTTAAGTAAAACACATTCATACGATCCATGAAATAAGAAGAAAACTTTCCAGTCTTCCATTTCGATAGCAGTCTGCCTTTTTTTTAATTATACTTCTTGAATTGTTCTATTGGGATTCTCCACTGCTGCAACCCTTTAAGCAGTCCAGCACTCGTTGGCTAGAATCTTACACAAAAGAAAAGCAGAGGTGTAAAACATCTTTGTTACTAGATCAGAGATCAGTCAAAACAGAATGGGACTAGTGGAATTCCTTTTCCACAATGGTCTGATATAAATTCAGATAAATACACGTAATAAGTATGAGCACCTACATCCTTGGGAATATGCATGCTAGCACATACATGCCCACCAGCATGTTGTATTCCTTCCTACATAAAAAAAAAACAATATATATAACTGCTCAAGGAGCTTAGCTAGTGTTAATTATATATTCAAAATAAATTCTAGATTTCTCTCACATACATTTTCTATAGTTTGGTCCTGTTTTGGATGAGGCTTGATACATATTCAGGTGAGCATGCATATATATATACACACACACACACACACACATACACACACATATATAGAGTCAAATTTTAAAAGTTGGGAGCTTTTTTTCTGCATGTATGAGTTACCACGTAATATAGAAATCTTTATGAAGCTCTATTTGTGATGACCCACGTCTATATGCTGAATTACTGATCTGTAATCATGTTGCTGTTCCATAATATGTTGCTACCATAGCAACCTCATAGTACCGTTGAACAGCATCCTCCCAGGTCTAAGCAAAGAATATATATTCAGTTACAAATCAGTGAAGATAATTTAATAAAAAAGTTTGTAAAAATCGGTAAAGTTCATACATTCTTTATTCATGTAGAGGTTATCCTTACTGAATATTACAGTACTAAAATTACATGCTGTTCTTTAAGTTGTATATTTTGTACAGTAGCTCTCTTTGTTCTTGGTATTTATTTAACATATAGAAGGCATTAATTATAGTCCAGAAGCCCAGCTGGGAGCTTCCCACTATGCAGAAAAAGGGAGATGCCATTTTTGTAACTGAGCAACAGTAATCTGAGAAGTGTTAAAATACGTGTTTTCGTTATATAGGATAAATACTGTTTTCTCACCTTCCCAAATGCATTAAAGTTTTCAGTTGTTAGTTTATTACCTTGCTGTGGGTGTCTGATAGAGCAAGAATTAAAGTCATTGATTGTTCTTGAAAATGAAGCTTCTTCTATTCATGGAGGTTATTTTATCTCAAAGAATTGAGATTGGTGGTGACAGGCACATCAGGTACAGTCACCTGAGCCATAATATTGATCCAGAGTATTTCTTTGTAGACACCATAGACATTGGTCATGAATGTATATCTCGTCTGCTTGTAGGTTGCTTGATTTTTATGAGATCAACATCTAATATGAAATCAATGGTACTTTTTGAAGAGAAAAAATTTCTTCCACTTCCTTTGGGAAGAGACTCTAGTAAGAGGAAGTGCGATATCAGTGGGATATAGAATCAGTTTTCTTAAAGTGATTTACATCTACAAATTGGACCAAATTTCCAAAGAGCTCAGCTCCCATTTAGACATCTAAAGGAAATGGCTATATTTAGAAGTACTCAGTAGCTCTTAAAAGCAATGAAATAAGATGACTACTTAATATTGCCACCTTTCTTTCTAATACCTTAATCAGAGTAGTCGAATAATGATCTCTTATGAACATTTGGTCATTTAACTTTAACTTTACTTAGATAACCTAATTCTAACAGATTCTGATTAACAGTTCAATTTTAAATGTTTTATAATTCACAGTATGTGCAGCCACTGGAGATGATCTTTATAAACAGTAATCTCTGATAACCTATGCATTTGTGAACATTTCATGCAAGTACATATTATTTGAAAAGGCATTACAAAATTGGCGATTTCTCCTAGGAGTAGGTAGGTGTCCCTCTTCTTAACATGATTATACAGGCCATCAAAGGAAATACCAAATTATAGTCTGTATATTATTTTAAAATAACAAACTCTTAATGGAAGCACTTGAAGTGAAAATAATTTCACTGATTATGCTTTAGCTTGACATATCAGTAGCCAGTGGAATTATCATGATATGGTTTCCAAATTGACTCATTTCAAACAGAAAGTTAAAATATAATTGTAGTATTCTTTAAAAAAGTTTGTTCATTCTGACTTTCAATCTTGTAATAATGAAAAGACAAATACAAACTTTCCTCAGTCTTGCCTATATCTGTTCTTATGTGAGTTACTCCATTAATTTTCTTAAAATTGGAGGTACTTGAGACAAATTATGCTCATAACTTTTGGTATCATATCCACACAAAGCAATCTTATCGCTTTGTATGTGAGATTTGATATGAGCAGGTCTCTAGGAAGAACCAAGTCACAAAATAATGCAACTAAAATGATGTAATCTTTTGTTTCCATGGGTGTATGATATAGGTGGGTGCTTTCCTTGTGCTTCCCATGTTTCCTTCTATTTTTGGCTTTTACTGTACACATGCACATCATTACTCACACATTACTCATACCAAACATATTTATATGATCTTTCCATATATCCAATACTGAAATATGTCTGTTTTATTCTATTAAAATAAAGTCAGCAGAAAAAATGTTCTGTGGTTCCTAAACTGGCTTTATCAAAATAATAGTGACCTTGTCAACATTATTATTATTTTTCTACAAGCACTCCATAGTAATACGTAAGATGAAGTTTTGAAATAACTATAGCAGATGTTGAAGGCAAAATGGCGAAGTTTGGCAATATGTCATGTATTCGTATTTATACCTATGTGCATACTCTCCTAGTTATTTTTTTCTGCTTTATTTTTAAGTGTTTGTGGGAAGAGAGATGAAGTAAGGGCACATCTGCYAGAGGAAGAGTAGTCTCAGAGTGGGAGTTATCATGCCCACACATACTGCTGCTGATCCTACTTCATCCCACTAACTGCTGTATTTTCATTATAAGCTTGAATTCTGTTTCCCTCTTTATTACAAGGATGTTACAGTTCTTTATTCTTCACTGACAGCTGGCAACAGGTAATGCTGGCTGTTATTTTGTTCGCTCTAGTCAAGCACATTCATTTCCAAATATAACCATGTTTTGTTTGCTGTATTTTGTTCTTGGTGTGGTTGAATGCCATCCTTGGAAAGATGTGCATTGAGCTAGTGTTGAATAAGTGGCTTGCCTTCGGCATTCATGAGTAAATTCTGTAGTTTTTGTTTCAAGGCTTTGACATGTCATCAAGTGTAAATCTATTCTAATGCCAAAATCCCTCTTGATGTCTGATGCCAATCAGTAGCTTTTCATCTTGAAAAAGGTAGTGAATAATTTGCCCTGTGGATATTACACAGATACCATATATGGTAAGAAACAAAGAGAGGGGAATCCCAAACCCATTTTTTAAATTCAAATAATCATGTTAAACCAGTTTGCTTTCCTAAATACCATTGGTAGTCTGGTACATTTTCTCGCTTTCAAGTGAATATTGAATACTTGTCTAATTTGCATATTTCCGATGTGTGGAAACAATATAGTCTTTCTGCTGCAGTATTTTATTTCATGAGCAATAGCCAACATGCTGAAATTTGTGAATTATATTACATTTGTTGTTTTAATAGGAAACTTAAATCCTTTACCTACTTCAGCTTCATTAGTGGGTTTTTTTCTATTTAAACCTAAAAGGCAATTGCTATATAGGAAGGTCAACATTTTCTTTGTGGCTGCAGTTTGCACCCATGATTTTGAATTTCAATGACTTGTAAGCCCTAAGAGTGTTGAATTAAAGGCACGAAACACTGTAGTTCACTCAAGAGCTCAAAAGTATGTAATTTCTCTCCTTAAAAAGGAGGCCTACTGAAAACCTAATGAATGTGTTTATGTAGTTCAATGCCACTTATAAAATTTATGCTAGGAAGAAAGAAGCAAGTAGTGCTTTGTATTTAATTCCTTTTCAATCTGAAATATTACAAGATTTTAGGGTGAAAGGGGACTACTRTGATCATCTAGTCTGACCTCCTGTGTAATACAGGTCATAGTATTTTACCCAGGAATTCCTGCATCAGGGCAGATGAATTCTTCTTCAGCTACAGCAAACATCTTGTACTGAGTTTGATTGGTTTAAACTGCTACCTTATCTTAAATGTCATGTTAGTGATATACTTGGTATTTTCCTTGTAATTTGTAATAAGGTTGAACCTTTCACCCAAAGTTACTCAAAGCAGCTTGCATACCTTAATTAAACTTCAAGATATCATTACTTTAAAATAAAAAGTCATGTATATCATTTCTTATATAGTTAATCAGGAATAGAATTTAAACTCCTAATCTTTTGGTTTAACTAACAAATCATAACAACCTTCATTAGTTGATTCACCAACCAGTGAAGATTTTAGGCTGAAAAATCTAATCATAATTATAGTAAGTGAATTTGGTCAGATTTAAGAAATATTTGAAATTACAGTAAAACCAAATTGATAATTAAAGACATTTGCTTTATGTTACTTGAATATTGAGGTTTAAGTTCTCATTCTAAAATTTTTGAGGGTCCTGCATTACATATTGCTGTGCATAATGGACTGCCTTCATCTATAACAGATCCCAAAGAACCTTACAAACTATGTTTTTACAGGGATTCATCCGTATGTTACTGAATTGCAGCCACTTCAGGAATGAAATGCAATAGCTGTCCTAGTCCTCAAAACTAAAAGTTTATTTTAGAAAAGAATGTAAAACTTATTTTGCCCAAATAATATATCTGTTGAATTTACAGGAGGCAAAGAGTAATTATCCAAGGTAGAATTTTGCTAGATCAGGGTTAGTAGGAGACCTCTTCAGAAATGGAATCTCTAATACTCCTTGACAGTTGAGCTGTCGATCTTGTATCTCATCTAAAAGATGCCAAACAATATGACTGGTATCTGATACCTAATTACTAAAAAGTAAGTAGTCCACTAGCTATATCCTATTTTCCATTTAGTTTTCTTCTATGTGATAAATTGGTCACCTGCTTTCATTTAGTGTCAGCATATTGTCAGCGTTTGTTACAGGCTTGGTCATTCACTGGTGTGTATATAGACAAACTGAGGTGGATTTAACAAAAGGGCAATGACTAGCATAAGCAAAAAATATTGTGTTCTGAATGCAGTCTATCCAGTAATAACACAGTACTCTAGTTCTATAGGAAGCAATCTGCAAGATCTCTCTTAACTGGCATGTTTCACTGTGACGTTATTATTGAGGTTTATAATGGTATATGAGGTAGCTATAATGGTATAATCAAATATCAACCAATGAGCAATAGGGACGCATAGGCATACAAAAACAGGGAGCAGATATTGTCTGCTCAGTCCACCATGGCAGAGGATAAACATGTAACATGTAAGCAAAAAAATTACTTGATGGCCGCAAATGTCATTTTAATGTCATTGTTAATATTATGCTATTTTTATTTGGAAGAGCAACATAGAGGATAAGCTAAATTAAGACACAGGAAAGAAGTGTTGAGGATAAAAGGAGGAAGGTAGTGGGGCAGCAGAGAAGGCAACATAGATGTGCAGTGAAAATGAGGTAGAGATTGAGAAAGGGGAAAGGTTGGAGCAAACTGCACAAGGCAGAGGAGTACTGTCCAAAYCTATAGGAAGTTTTCTTATTGTCTGAGTTTCCTTGCTTTGGCTGCTTCTGCAACTCTTCTTGCCATTTTGAGGTCTGGCTAGTTCCTTCTTACCTTTCTTCTCTCCAAGCCATGGATAGGAAAAGGGCTTGTCACTTTGGGGTCCTCGTGCTGCCAAATATACATGCACCAAGCAAAATCACTCTCTGGTTTGGCTGCTTCTGCTGAAATCCAGGCTGTTAATTTCTGGGGAAATTAATTTTTTGTCTTCTGTGAAGGGCTTTGCAACTCTGAATCTATTCACGGGTGTGGGTAAGAAAACATTGCCTCATCTGTGCTGGAGTTGCAGTCACTAGAGTTCTCCGTGCACGCTGAAGGGCTCAGCACAGGCTCTGTGCCTCAGGAGTGTCTCTCTCATGACTAGGGAAAGTAAAATAGCGTCTCTCTCATGACTAGGGAAAGTAAAATAGCAGAATATCAAGTCCACTGTGGACTGAACTTGTTACCCTATTTGCTTCATGTGAAATCATTTATTAGCTGCTGCATAAAAATACGCTTGGTTCTCTGAACAAGGCTATTCTTAACTTGCCATTCATGAGACAAGCTAACTGTGAATGTAATAGCAAGGCTAATCTGGCATAAACCAAAATCCTTCATTTTATTTTATCCTTGTAAGTCAGGGATCTTTCATGCTTTCAGTAACAAGATTTCATTTATGTGGCTTTTCCATTTAGTAAGGTAAATTTTTCCATACTACTTTCTTTCTGACAGATTTAGGAATCTCAGTTAGAAATGTTCAGCCACCCTTCCTCAGTAGCTAACTTCTTCTGGGGATTTTTTAATGTAACACTTTAGTTTAAAAAGTAAAATAGTAGAACATCAAGTCCGTGGTGGACTGAACTAGCTGCCGTTATCTTGCTGGTGATCATACAAGAGATCTCTATCATAATACTGGAAAAAATGGATTTTCTAAATCATGCCTGAGTACCTTAGTCATTGAGCCATTCTCTGTTGGTTAATTTATTAAATTGGGATGAATTAGAGAACAATGTAGTTATGTGTGAAAAGTTAACAGGGTGCAAGTGGCGAGTGACCGAGTAGGGAAAATAAATTACCTATGTTAAAGTATCTGTGATGAGCTAGAGGGATAAAAAGTGAATATAAGAAAAAGAGAATATCCAGGGGTGAATAGCCAGGGGTGGAATGGGGAGGTAGATTACATATATCAAGAATTATATTAAGAATGAACAATTAGATTTCCCTTGGCTGAAAGGCTTTCGTGACTACTTTACAAGGTCAGATTAAATTTAAGTATTAATCTTAACAGTTTCCATCATCATGTTAAAACAGTTCAGTAAACAATAGTTAACTAATTACTTTTTTTTAACTGATTTTCAATATTTGATCATCAAATAGACCTACCTTCTTCAGCACAAAGATCAGATTTAAAATACAGATTACCACCAGTAGTCAGGTTTGGGTTCTCAGAAGACCTCATCTTGCATTTGCTAAGTGATTATGGTGAAGCTGCACTCAGTGAAACTGAGCCTGGACATAATTTGAAATCTGGTTGTAAATGTTTTGTTTGGACTCTTTAGTTTTCCACTGTACCACTGTAGGAGAAGGACATATGCTATGAAAGCCTGTGGTCTCCAGGAACACTACTCTGCTGCTAAAAACAATTATAGGGAATGGTTGCTGGGCAATCAGCAGTCAAGTAAACTGAGATCCCTGAGCTTTTCCATACTTATCTTGATTAATGATTTAGCTAGTCATAAAATACAGTGTATCTGTAATTTAAATAGAATACCTAATGTTCTTCAGTGGAAATAAAAAATGTGTCTCGTCTGTAAAAGCAGATGCTTTCTCCTAGTTGAAATAGTCTGTAATTAATATTACAAATAAATAAAGTGAAATTGATATAATTCTGTGCTTTATTTTAGTGGCAAAATCTTTTACGTTTACTATGACAATTATTACATAAAGTATTTTTAATCATTTGCATTTTTTTTAATTGGCACTTTATAATATTTTTGGAAAAAACTAAGGTCTTCTCGGCCTGCTTCTCAATCATTTGTTTTCAGCAATAGCACAGTCTGATTCAGTTTTGATTAGCATTAATAGAAGGCTTTTCATGTGCTTTAAAAGCACATGGATTGGGCTGTAAGAGGAATAGTCAGATGCTGCTCAGAGAAGCCAAACTATAATGTTTTACAAAATATTCATCAAATTTCTTTTCTGCTTTGGTTTAGTTACATAGTATCTAAGCATCTTGTTAATAGGGAAATACGGAACAGTTTCTTTCAAACTCAACAGAGACATTCTTTCAAAATAAATACTAATATTCCAAGGTAATACCATTGGTATTCCATTTGAACAAATATTAAAGGCATAGCCAAAACTGCCCTTCTTAAGTTCCACAGATACACTAAAAGATAGAAAATGGTAACCACATGCATGAGACACAAGTTGCCTTCAAAGTGTCCATGTAAATTTTCCCACAAAAATATGAAAGTGACATTCATTCACAATGTCAGAAGAATATTATTTTTATGCTTTGGCTCTACAGGCTTAACACATGCACTAACTTCTTTATGATTTGTTCTATCTTAGGGCTATTTTCAGCATAATCTTTTTATGGCGCTATATTATGCATAAAAATATAGTTTTCTTGACATAAAACATATGTTCATAGGACCATAAAAATGCTCCTTCTTTTGGGTGCCCAGGATCATTAATAATGTCTAAATTATAAAAAGACAAAACATTCTATTTTCAAGTTTGGAAAAGAATTTGAAAGTTACCTCTTTTTTAATTCTTTCTTAGAGACAAAGAACTAAGTTTAGCTAATGCAGCAAATGAATGCATTCATACTGTAGGAAGCATGCTACACCTATGTAATGTAAACACATATGTATATATATGTATATATATATAGGTTTGTCTTTTCATAACCTTCAGAACAATAAAGACAGAAAGTACTTTATATCCTTCAATTTTAGGTCTTTCATAGAGTTATGCAAATTTACTGTTTATTTATCGACTTCCTAAAAAATGTCAGAAGCTTTGCAAACACTTTTTAAGACAAAATCCTTCTTGTGAAATATTTGCAAGTGGAAAATATACAGAAGAAAGATAAGAAAATGGTAACTGACAAAAATCAAATAGGCAGTGAGTTCAGTATGTATCTTAATAACATGGACTTTTTGTTTTCCACAGTTAAGTACTATATTATCACTAATAAGTTAAACATCCTTAAAGATCAATTCATTCTATTCCATTCCGTTCATTCCATTCATTCCAGAGGGAGGACAGACATTTACCGAGCATCTGAAAAAACAACATATTCATTTATTAAATATTTAACAAGTATTAGAACAGGTGTAATAGACCATTGAGTTTGAAGATCAGTGTAAAGTAATTCCTTTTTATTACAAATGAACATGTCTTTGATTTTCCTTTATATAACAATGAGGACCAGAAGAAAAAAAAAGGAACACTTAAAATTGCAATTGCCCCATAATTTCATGTAAGGATTTTTTCATTTGAAATATGCGTAAGAAAAGCAATTACCAGCTTAGGAATCAAATTCTTCTTATTGTTTAAGACTTTCATTTTTCTCCATTATTTACCAAAGCAGCTGACCAAGATTGTTCCAGCTAGGAGAAGTCAGTGATGAATGCAGGAGTTTCTCAGTAACCTTGGTTAATTGATAAATATACGAATATATATATATATAAAAATATATATATATATATAAAGACACAGTATTTTTTTTTAATTCTGCTCTTCAGAAAAAAAAAGAAACTATCCAATCTTTATAAATAAATTGATTTGCATCAAAGGAACACCTCAATTCTTTGCTTTTTTTACCTTATAACTGAAGCAGGACATCAAAATCATTCTAATATGTCTAACTACTTACAGTGAAAGGGCAAGTGTTATTTAATGACCATTTAATGAACATTTTACTCAATAAACATGATCTAAGGAACTGACTACAAAAGCTCTATTGAACCATGTAGGGGTTAAGGGTCGTGTATTTATCTTCAAGAAATTGCACAGAAATCAAATTTATTTTTTATTTCTCTTTAGCTTTTGAAAGTGAAAGTGGGGCAGTTGGAGAGCCTGTTTCATCCTATTTTCTTAATGATTTTTCCATTCCATTTTCTAGGAACCAAATTTTCCCTACCATTTGCTGTTAGGAGGCTTTTCCTGTCAGCTGGATGACTTACTTCTCCCTCTGCTAGTRGGTAGCTGGCGTGGGATCCGTGGCCTTGGAGTTCCTACCTCAGTTCCTGCTACAAGCATATGAGTCTCTCCAGTGTTTGGCTTGCACTTCTATTTTATCCCCAAATTAATGTAACATGAAGGAACCCTATGAAAAACAACTTATAATTAATTTCATTCTCGTAACTTATTTTCAGTTTGAGAAGGATTGATAAGGGTGTGGAAAAAATCTGACTAATTGCATGTATAGAAAGAAATGCCTCAGAAACAAAGAGTACACAACTGGAGCTACTGAAAGATTCATGTCTTACAAAAGATACTATTGTGAGTGGGGGTAAGAAAGAGCAAAGGATAATTCAAAAATTCTGTTGCATTTTCCAAAGTATATATTCAGCCTTCAGTCTAAGATACTATGTCTTGTAGATCAGTTTTTGTCTTACGACATGTTGTTTATGTTATAAAGTGTGACAGTGTGTCCTTTTTGGCTGAAACAAGCAAAAGAAGGAAAAATGTAAGTTCCTTTCCGTCCTAATGTTCTTAGGATATCTTTTTAATGGAAAATGGGTTTCCTTGATTAAATATCAGTATTTTTAGTATCATAAAATAAGGAAATTAACAGATGCCATTTTGATTATGGAGACCCAAATAACCTGCCAATAGTACTATGTGCTAATACATAGAGGAGAGGCTTGTAAGAAAAGGTCATTGTCAATTTGTTTAAAAGAAAAAGACAGCTTTCCCTCCAAATCTTGTCTCTTTTCCTGTACAATCACAATTACAAGAAAATAACCGCTAATACCTTTACACACAGTAGTGATCTTGCCAACTTGTTCCACATGTGAAAAAG
Source organism: Apteryx rowi (assembly GCF_003343035.1). Lineage (NCBI taxonomy): Eukaryota > Metazoa > Chordata > Aves > Apterygiformes > Apterygidae > Apteryx > Apteryx rowi. The sequence goes on from NW_020451016.1 coordinate 480,822, forward strand.
GAACTCTTTGTTATTTAGTAAAATTAATTTGAAATTGAAGTATGTAAAGTTTATACTTAAAATGCTTCCAAAATTGTTGAGGTTCATTCCTGAGCTAGGGAAAGGCCATGGATGTGAATTTAACTTTCTTTTGTGACTGATGCTTATTTTCCCTTCTTACCTTTTCATGGTAATTTCCTCTTCACACCTAAAAGCCAAATATCTCAACATTTTGCCTAGACAATTTTTTGATTTGCAGATGTTTTGTGCATGTGGATTTTCTTGGAGAAACAGATAGGCAGGCAATCACTTAATTTGAGGTTGTTTTTATTTATTCACCCAGCTCCACATGTATCTATCTAACACCTTGTCTTTTTGAACTGTCAGACAACATCTTTGCTGTAGATGAAAAATGAACATCCAATAGATACCTCCATATATGTCAAAATAGATCTTGAGGTCCCAACAAGACATTGATGTCTTCCACCATAGCTCTTCCTCTCATGGATCTCCTTGAGTTTAAAGTTGGTGGATTTCTCCTCCAACCAATGAACATTTTCATTAAGGGTTGGTGGATTTCTCCTCCAACCAATGACCATTTTCGTCAAGACTCTAAAGTTTTTAAATCTGTTTAATGTCAGGGTCTATTTTTAAGTGATTGATACATATTAAAAATGGTAGAAAGCTAAAGGAGCAAGAAGTACAGCAGTCACTGATTAGTAAGAATGTCATGCACTTTAAAAATACAAAGTAAAAGGAGTGCATATGTTGCAAATTACTGCATAATTGTTCTTTGGTGTTAATAGGAATACACCATTCTTGCAATATATCTATTGTACTGTGTTTCCTTCAATTTCTTGTACTTTAGATATGAGTGGAATTTGGGGGGTTGGAGGTTTAACCAAAATGTAGTATCAACTACTTTAAAAGAATCAAATCTATAGTACATTATTTTGGGAGGTTTTTTAACTAGCTTTAACTAGTTCAATTTAACTAATTGAATATTTGTTTGATACAGTTGGTTTTATGATAGGTTCTCCATAACTTGTGTTATGCATAACATGCTGGATAAAAAGAAGAGATAATGACCCAAAAGAAACATGTGAAAATTTTCTCAGGTTACAAGCACCCGCATTTTGCAGTCCATGCCCTGCTTCACAATGTCTCACTCTACATGTGATAAGATTGTTTTAGGCTCTTCGTGACTCGCTATTCACTTTTGCAAAGCGTCAGATATTTATGTTATATCAAGAAGGGAGGAAAAGTCCTACATAATTATTTGTGTTTACTTTGATTAATAATTTTACCTATATAGTAAGTGAAAGTATTTTTCCTTAGGTGGCATAGCTACAGCAAAATACTTCCTTTTTCATTTCCAGTTTGTTTARCTTCTACTAAGAAGGATATTTTTTTCCATCAATTACTCCCTCTCTTTCTTTTTCAGTGTAATATTAGAGTCTATATGCTGACTTGGATAACTTTTTTCACTACAAATAATAAGTTGGAATTTCTTCCCTGGGGTTAACTATTCAGCAGCAGTTGTGGAGCTGCTGAAGTTTATACAGAAATACAGGGATGGAACGTAAAGTAGGAAGATGGGTTATGATCCAGATTCCCAGTGCTGGTATTCAGCTGGAATGTTAACCTTTTTTAGTCCAATATTCTATATAATACCTGGCTGTTATTTATAAAGTGACAGATGTTTGGCAAGTGCATCATGTTTCTGAGCTTATAACAATGTTACAGTAATAGTGAAAGTATGGCTCTTTCAGAAGTAGGATCTTCCAACAAACTCAAATAACATAAACAAGCTCTTAGCTTCAGTAAACCTGATTGAGACTGAAAAATTCAGGCTGTCATTTACTATGTTCTATAGTAAAAATATTCTTCTATTTTTTTTTTAGTATAGTTGAGTTGCTTTCTTGAATGGAGAAAAAGTGTTTTCCAGAAAAGGTGTTTTCTTAGTATACTTTTGGGTGCAAGTGGTGTTTTCCCTTAGTAACTCATCTAGCTTGTGATACTGAATGGCTTCACAGAATTTATATAGTTACCTTTAAAAACAGATTCAAGTTTTGGCATTGCCCGAAGAACTCTCAGGGGTTGCAAAGAGCGTACAAGTACACGCTGTAATTCTCCCGTGGTTTGGCTGAATAAACTACATATACACGTGAGGTTACACGGACATTTAGAATTTCAGATTTGCTTATAAGGGAGGAAATGAATGCTTCTTCCAAAATGTATTGTGTACAATAATTGTGCTTTGGTTAGTTCACATTAAGTTTCAGTTAGACAAGAATGTGACAGGACCATTTAATTAGTCAATAAATATCTGTCGCTGGAAGTTGACAACCTGGAAAGTAGTCTGCTTTGGCATTTTTTATCCAGCACAAGTTCTGTCAGGCAAGATGTGTCATTAGATGTTGTGCAAGACCTCACCTTAAACTGGAACACTTAAGAGTAAATGATTTTAGCTTTGATTCTCATTCTGCTGTTAATGATATGTTGACAAGAAGGGTGGAATTTTTTAATAAGAAAATTTAAAATTTTGAAAGTCTTAAATAACAGGCAGTCTGTGTCATATTATGTAACATCTCAAACTGTCTTTTCCCCCTTACATATGATGTGCGATATGTTGAAGACTTAGTCACCCGAAGCTGTTAAGTAGAAATTAATTAAAAGTGCATATGAAGTGTTTCTTAGTGTGATTTAATTAGATAGAATTAATTAGTGTGATTAAAAATCCAACTTTAATAGCACAATAACAAAGTATTTTCTATATGCATTCCTTATATTTTTTTGAATAAAAATTACTGTTTTTAAAACTTTATCACATTAATTTAGATGATAACATTTTCCTTCTGAAAAAATGTTAGTGCCTACCTATTTTCCATCTGGCATGCACATAATTACAGTCATATGAAATGATAGAAACATACAGCTTCTTCAGAAGTCAGGATTTTAATAATAGATCTTGAGTCTTAAATCTATGCTTTCTCAGTTCAAAAGTGGTGGAAACTCCTCTAGGTAAAATTTAAAAAAATAAGCATTGACTGTAACTGTCTTTTCCTTTTTTGTTTGTATTTGTTGAAGAGCTACCTCAATATCTCTTTAAAGGCGCATGCAGTAACACTGGTGTTTAATGCTGAAATATATTGTCACTGTGCTTTGCAGCCTTTCAGTGATAAGTTAAAGTTGTGGATTTGGATTTTGTTTCTGTTTTGTTTTTTTTTAACATGAGTGGAGATGTCTTCACCTCACAGGCTTTGTACGCAATGTACGTACCTTTTGCAAATATACTTTCAAAGTGCTGATCTCTAGTGGAGATTTTTTGCTTGTGTGATCATATTGTTTTTAAGTAAGCAGCCTAGTGACTTCAGGAAGTAGCCCGCATATGCTGGAAGACACCTCAGAGAGCTACTTGCGGTATGCAGAAGAAGCAGGACTTTTCTGGATGTGACATGCACTCGACTTTAACAGTCAGGTGCCAGAGAAACGTCTGTCTGGTTGGAGCTGCCTAAAGCCGAGAGCAATAGTCCTCAGAGGCATCAGGGACTGAAGCTACAAGGCATCTCTGCCTCTGCATCAAGCCCACCTGTTCCGACTGGGGCCGTTGCCGTGGCCAGAACTACGTGGGGCTAGCAACGATTCACCCTTTCCACCAGGAACTGCAGCTATTACCAGCTCTGGGGGGAGGGAGGGAAGGCAGCAGAAGCAGAAGAGGCAAGGCTGAAATTGCTCTTCGTATCAGTGCTTAAAACTCCCCGGCATTTCTGTTGTTGCTCTACCCACTGAGGTTCTGGACTCCAGGACCAGATGCAGCCTTTAGTTGTGTGATGCTTTTTTTGTCCCCTGACAGGCAAGGACATGACAGCCAGTTCATCCTCTCCTTCCTCATCAGACTCCCCACATCGAAGCTGGGGAATAGGAGAGGCCAGGAGGAAATGGTTAGCTGTTTTCCTCCCATGCCTTGGAGGATACATTTAAGGAGGGTGTGGCATCAAACAACAATATATAGTGCATTTATAAAGGCAAGGTCAGAGGACTAATGAGAGGTTAGTGAATGGGAATGTATTGGAATGAACAATGACTAAATTACAGAATTTAGCATTAGGGTGACAAGAATCAAGAGACAAAGATGTTATAGGTGAAAATATTAACTTAGAGCTAAAGAAACTGTCACGAAGAATAAGATGAAACAGTTAGATAATTAGAAATGAAAAACAGAGACCTAAATTGGTAGTAACCAAATGTTTCCCAAGGAAGCTGCATGCAAAAGATCTGTTTCTTTTCTCTGAACAATAGATGACAAATACTGTGCACAGGAAATCAAGGAAAAAAACACAGTTACCAGTCATTCATGGAGGAATTTCTTTCCTGCATTTATTCTTGCAGGTGAAGGAGACTCTCTTCAGAAGATTGTTTCAGGATTTTTCTAGATTTCTGTTGCCAGTTTTAATCTAGTCCTTGCTCCTAATGGAAATGGCAGACCAACTTCTTCCTAGAAAACATATTAGCCCATGAAAGAACATGGGATTAACACAGTGATAAGTAATGCTAAAACATTTCTCTGGCCTTCCCTGTCCTTTGCTGAGTATGGATCAGAAAATCTGACAAAAGAAAAGGTTTTTCCTGATAAGTCACTTCCACGCATGTTGTAGAAAACTCAGAATAGCAATGCACCTCTTTTCTTTGCAATATGCTGTTAAAAAGGCCTCATGCCATTTTTCCTAATGACAGTTCTACTTGAATTAGTTAATATCCTGCCCATATTTTTCCACATCCATGTTCTTATATCAGTGAGGCACATTTCCATAATTAGAGTAGTAATATTCCCTTGACATGATATAAAACCATGTCTGTCTGATTTGTTTTTACCTAAATATTATACCTAAATACTGAAATATTATGCCTAAGTATTAAATGAAGCTTTTTCCAAGGGATCCAAATATAAGTGTTATTCTGTTCATATTGTRCAAGATTTTCCTTTACTAGACCAGCATCTTTGACAAGGACAAAGAAATGTTAAGACAAATTTGGCTAGTTTTTGGTTATCTCCAGATCATTTCTCCTCCAAGAGATTTGTGTGGCAGCTACACTAAATCCTCCACATATTTTTTCCTCACCAGTTCCTGCATATTGTCATGACCAAATTTAGCCTAATATGGTGTAGAATTTATCTGTAAATTGTAATAACCCAAACCTGTCGTTCTCATCTTTTTTAAAAGCATTTACTATTCCACTGARTTTAGATAAGCTTATTATGGTGCATGTTGCAAAGTACCTGTCTTTCTTGAGATTAAAAATACCAGGTTCTCAATGTTTTTGCAATCCACTTTTTCATACTTGATTCTGTTGCCCGATGGTTTTGTAATTCTTTTTACCAGCTGCAGCACTGGCAGTAACACTTCTCACCCTTTCCCCAGAGTTTGAGAATATTTTATTTAGGCTATTCAGTAATTGTTTAACTCAGTAGAGTAATGCTACTAGTAGGGTGATGCATTGCAAGTCAATAGACAGTCATCACTCACTGGTTAAGAGATAGTTTAGAGCTGTATCTTCCCTTCCTATGGAAAACCCACAGAAGTGGTAGTACAGGAGAGAAACTAGAGCTGACAAGCAATTGCATGAAACTGTCCTTAAAATATTTCAAAGTAGTCAGTCCCTTGGATAGAAATGGTTCAGAAGTGTGCTAAGCAGCAAAGGAGCTGAGCTGCTGTTTCACAGATTTTGTGGGTCTCTGACATGGTAGAGGTTTTGTTCTGCTTTGAATCAATCTGCTTCACTTCCTTCTGATTCGAAAGTTCCTTCAGGTCACGGGGCTCTGAGCAGCGTGTCCCTGTGTGCATTAACACCTGCCGGCGAGCCAACGTGCGGTGCCCGTGCTTACTCAGAATTAATTCCTACTAAGGTCCTGGTTGCTGTGTTTGCCACCTCAATAAGGGACAATCTTAGTCTTCTCGGCCACCTTCTTGTGTCCTTGTCCCTGCTAACAAAATACTACGCATCTTAGGAACTGAAAGTTCAGCTAGGAAAGTGGAACTTATTCTATGGAAAAGGCATTTCTTCTTCCAGACTCCTTTCCTTCCTAACCAAGGATCAAATTTCAAAGTCTAACTTTAAAAAGTGTACCAAATACTACTTTTATATCATATACTCTTAGCAATAAGGAAGAAAGAAAATCTGAATGTAAGGTATTTGACAAGGTTGCTGGTTTGTGATAACACACTATGATATAGGAGGCTGATATTTGGGAATAGTCCTGACACTGCCACCAAGGCCAGCAATATCAGGAATGAGGAAGGATAGTCACTGCTGGCTCGCAATGACGCATATCGAGTGGTTCTCAGAGCTTGGCTGGCAGCAGTTTCAGTGCAAACTGCCAGTTTCTTCGTCAAATAATAAGTCAAATAGAGACATAGATTTCAGATTATAAAATG
>NW_020451016.1:492237-522870 GCF_003343035.1 Apteryx rowi
TACTGGTGTGAAGATATTTTAAATTTATTGCTTTATGATGTTGAATGAATTCATTGTAATCTGGTATTGAAGTTGGTTGTAGGCTGTGGAAGGGGTAGCAAACAATGAAAAAATATTTTTTGTAATTATAGCAAACCAAACCATTTCATATTCTTCCACCGCATATTTTACAGTGAAAACCTCTTTGTTTTCTATGTCTCTTGTCAAAATGAAGCTTTAATATGTCAGTGCCGTCTATTCAAATGGAAAGAACCATTTAGATATATTTTTTTCTTTAGAGCCTCATCTTTTTCCAGTGCTGTGGCTGTTCCCCCGGCAAGTTCTAGCTATGTTCAAAATATTTAAATAAGGGTGGCTGAGAAGGTTGCCTGGTCTCTTAGTTGTTTCTTATTTATTTCTAGGAAGAAATGCTCAAACGGTATTTAGGAGAAATAATTATACAGTGAGAACAAAACATATTCCTTCCTGGTGTTTCCTCCCTCCCTCCAACCTGTTTTCGTACTGTGGTTCAGAACTTAACAGCACTCAAGAGTGTTGGGCTGAATAGCAGCAGGCTGCTGCATCTCAAATCAAGTGCTCTTCAAAGCACCTTACTTCTCTGGGGATAAAAACTTGAGGCAGGTTTTTCTATCTGGCCTATTCATCTAGTATAGTCTGCTGAATTGTTGACATTTCCAAACACTAAAGGGATTTTAAAGATCTTATTGCTCTAAAGAGACTTACTTGTATTAGGGAATAAAGAAGTAAAATGAAAAAATACTGACACATGAAAAGTACAAAACTAAATAACTGCTAGAAACATCTGAAAGCAAATAACTATAATTTGACACACAGTTTCTGTACAAAACACATTTTTGATGTAGGAATCTGCTCAAATGTTCAACCCTCCCCAAACTTCCAGCAAAATAGTAGTATTTATTTTAGTCCCAGTTACTCATAAAAGCTTTACATTTAGTGTGATACCACTTTCTGTCATTCATATTTAACACATTTGTTTGAGTTGACACTGAGCCCTACTGTCTTATATACAGAGTAATCCAAAAAAGAATTAGCGTGACCTGTCTTTTAACCTTTAACCAGCAACTTCTCATTCTATGCTTAAACTTCCTTTAATGCATTTGTTTGCCAAAGGGTAGTCAACATGACCACTTGATCACCGATGTGTTTTTTATATTGTTTGTGTAAACAATATTGAAGACTGAGTAAAAATACATCACAGTATGTTTTCATACCTAAACAGGTTGATCCAACTTCATGGATATTAAATTACACTTCAATGACTTTTAAAGTCTCAGAATATTTGGTAGGAATACTGCAAAAGGCTTTGTTCACAGGAGAGTTAGGCTGTAGGCCTCATAAGCTGTGAGGGGTTAGTGTTGAAAATAAGAGATATTAAAATATGAGTTATATAATTTCTGCATCCCCACCTGGGAGTTATAGGGATTGAACATACTTCCTATATCAGTACCAGTCTTTAGGGTAGGAAGGGATGATAGCAGAATTTTTTTTTTCATTTCTGACCCAATTTTTGCTTTAATATGGAACATCTGACAGTTGAATTTACCATTGCGTATCTGAAGCTTCTAGCTTGTGACGGGCTGCAAACATAAACAAACTGGTTGTCTGTTTAGTAGCTGTGGTTTACAAATGTGCAGAAATTCATAAAGCAGCAATGCATTTATCTACGTACATAATACTTGCTTTTAAAACACAAATCAGTAATGAGAGTTTGCACTTACATAGCACTTTTCATCTCTCTAGCACTGTTTTAAAGTGATTAAATAATTTGTGTTTCTCTACACATAATAATCCTGCCAGGCAGGATTACAAAATACCTGTAGCAAAGAAGAACTTGTCCATGCATGAAAAGCAAAATAAAATAAGATAAAAAGCTCTAGAAAATTAGTCTGCTTCAAAAACCTATTAAATTGTTCCTCTCCCTGAAGCTTTACAAATGTGCTAATTGTTGTGTTCTGGTCATGTAATATGTTTCTGCACAAAGTTAAGATGATTTCCTGTTACTGGAGAACTTGGACTGTTTTGGGGGAGGGAAATGGATGGCTAAATAACAAAGTGCAATGAATCTTCCCTTTGGGCAGCACAGGCTTCAGTTCTGAGTGCCCAGAAATGCTTCACAGATGTGCTGGGCTGCCTAGCAATGGAAATTTTCTAATTCTGGCTGACCTAAAAAAGTAAATAGACTACTGAGCATAAGGCTACTCCCAATATAAAACAACAGCAGCCCCCCAGCTAACATTTACATTTTGCCCCACTATAAATTTCTCCTTCATAACCAGCAACTTGCCACACCTATGAGACCGGTTTCTGGAAGTAGAGACATTCATGGACATGTTGTATGTGTGTTTTGCACTGTGTAGTATAATGTGAAATAATATAGTTCACTCTGTCTCAGCGCTTCCTAGAGCAATGAGCTGCATCCATGGGGGTGACTGAGCAGGCAAACATGTTGGCCATTGCACCAGTACCAGGAGTTGACATGCACTCACAAGCAAAGTGTACATTTACCTCTACAGTTACATATTACATTTGTGTTTGTGCACACAACTTCTGAAACTGAAGTATTTTTACAGAAGGAGGAGGAAATAAGCACTGTCATCATATACAAAATTTAGAAAAATCTGCTGAGGCAGCAGCGGAGCAGTCCACAGCTGGGCTATTTCAGAACAGCTCCTGTTTTCTCCTTTTTTCTTACTTCACTAAAAAACTAAATTTCTTAGCATCCACAGAGACTAAATACTTGAAATCAGATGGAAGCTAGAGCTCGTGTTTGATTTTAGCAATAGCTCAGTTCAGAAGTCTGTCTGCATTTCTGTTACAAACTTTGCTTTTCTCAGTTGGTAACTTGGGCATTGAAATCCACTTTGTTACAGAAACTTGCCAGCACGAATTACCAGTCTTGGAGCATAACCGTTCTGTAAAGTGTTGAAATCTATCTGGATGATTTGATCAACAGGCAGAGTACTTTTTATCAGTTTATTTGTGCTCCTTGGATAAAAGGGTGTGGTTTTAAAACATGTATCAAAGAGTTTTCTGAAATATAACGAAATACTTAAACTGAGACAGAGCCTTGATAGATTACAGTGGATTTTAACAGGTTTGCTTTGGATGAAAAATCAAGTGTTCAGTTACTTCTCCAACTTAGCTTAAATTTTAGAGGTTGGCAATAACATGGCAATATGCTGGGCCTCCTAGAACAGACGCATCCATCTTTGAATGATATTTCCCTCTCCTCCTCACTTACATCACTTTCGTTTGTACACACACGGTCTTTTTTTGAAAGCTTGAGACACTTCTCAAGCTTTTCAATATAGAGGCCCAAGTTCAGGTAGAGCAGAGCAGTCAGCAGCAGCAACTCTGGAGCATTTCCAGTGAGCCATCTGTGGCTTGGTACAAAAGCCATATTTTGTGGCATCTTGTAATGTCACTCAAAAAAAGAGGAGATTTAGTGGAGTCGCTGACTCAATGAGAAGTTTCATATGGTTGTAGGACTGAATTCCTCTCCTTGAACTTTTACTGTGCATGTTAAGAATTCAGTTTAAGCTAGTCATCGCAGGTCCATCTATAATCAGCAGAGATAGGCAAGCACTTGCAAGAGTGATTCATCCCATCCTAAGTAAATAACATAGCTTAGACTAAATGCCTGATTTGTAGACAGCTGCAATTAGGTTGAATGAATCTATCAGGGAAGAGAATCTGACATTAATATTAGTGTCCATCAGGACTACCCTGAGAGCCCTAAAATTCTTCAAACTGACGTCACCATTAAGAGTCCCACAGTCCTCTTACACAAGCTCAGGGATGAGCAATTCAGCAAAATGAGCAGATCTACATGAGCAGTGTTAGTCGGCTTGCTTTGGACAGACATGATGCCGTTAGAGTCACGACTTAGGGTTTGAATGTAGAACATTATTTCCCTTCAGCTGTCAGACTCTGAATTCACATCTTGACTATACGATGTCTAAAAAATCTGTCTCCTCTTGCCCTCCGACGTTCCTTTCTCTTCACTCCATCTTTTCTTCATCTCTTTGTTGCTTAGTTTCTTCCCCTGTGCCTGTTCTCTCCCACTTGCCTTTGCTTATAGGTAATTCAGTTAAAAGAAAAAAAAAACTTTGGCATTAACACTATGTTTACCAATTATGACATTTTTTGTTCTGCATGTATATTTTATCTCTCACCTCTCCCCTTTTATCCACTTTATGTATTCAGACTGTAAACTCTTCAGGACAGAGATGGTCTTTCAATATGTGCTTGATAAGTATGTATTATGATAGTATACTATGTAAGTAGTTAGTACAGTTTTGCACATGTATTTCTCTGAATTTTGGATCAGATGAGCAGCCAGATAACTGTAGTGCCTGGATAGCTTATAACCATCACTGATTATTCCAGCCCCACCTTGCAGTATGAAGTGAGTCTGTTACTTGTAAGTGTAATTTCGAGCACTCTGTGTTGCCAAACACTTGGCTTTCTCAAGCATCAGACAATGTAAATATTTCTGATATTTCTATCTTTCCCTTCTATCCCTTCACATGTAGCGAATCAAGTCTTTAACAGGTCTTGGAGTTTTTCTTTGGAATGAAAAACTCTTTTGAAACAACTGTCTCTTGTTTTATTTCTGGTTACTGAAAAGTAGAGACTTATGCTCATACATACAAAAAAACACCAGTGTCTACTCACGTGTTAATGGATCTTCTTCAGCCATCCAAAATCCTTTGGGGATTCATTTTATACAAACATACACAGAACTGAGTTTTATTGGTACAAATGATCTCTGAAAACTTTTCAGTTTGCTACAGCCAGTGTTCAGATAAACCAAGTTTTACATTCAGAAATGAGGTAAGTGATGGTAAGTAAGTTAGAGTTTTATAATTTTGATTCACTCTTTAAAGTACCATTAACTATATATATAAAACTATTTTCATATTAGCGATGTGTCTTTAACAAGCAGACATGGATCTGTAGTTACAAATATATTTATCAGCTATTCTTAGTGGAAGCTTTCTCTCAACACCTGATGTTAACAATAATTTAGTTTTGACAGTCCAGATTATGCTTCAACTTAAGAAAGGAATAGGAAATGCATATGGTAGATGAGCTTATTTTAACTTGGGATGATAGAGTTGTGAGTAGTTATAAGTCATTCAGAGTTACCTGAGAAGTAAAAATTTTTAGCCTTTTTTAAAAACTTTTTTTAAACTTTTCTTAAAACTTTTTAAAAAGTCTTTTATCTTTATAATCAGTTTATAAAATATATTCATTTGCTGTGACTTAAAAATAGAAATGTAGCATCTGTGAATGTAACAGAAAAAAACAACTGATTTCATGTCCATTACACAGAAAAATAGTTACCAGACGGCTTGTTCCCTGAATTAGTTAAAATACTGAGAAATTTGTAATGTGAACATGAATGTAAGAGAGTCTTAGTAAATCAGTTAAAGATTAGTCTGCTCAAGGCATAAATGCAGTTATTGGAGTATAGCTTGGTAACTGCCCTTATCCTGAGTTAAATATGTATAGCTTCTGAGGCAGCAGTTGGAACCAGATTTTGAGAGTGCGTTTTAATTTTTGCCTGACAAGAGCCCAGGTTTGTTGGTATGACTTTTCTAGGCTTTGCAGCGAGAGCCTGGAATTTCTTCTGGGATAAAGTGCTCCCTGTCTCGCCGTTCAGAAGGAAGCTTGCAGTAACCTCTGAAGGTTGCTTGTTTTCATTTCCAGAGGCCTCCGTGCCCTTTCCTCCAGCCTGTCTGTGCTATCTTATTCATTATCAAGGAATCTACTTCCAGTCGGGTAATGTTGACCAGTCACTTGATTTTCAAAGTAAGAAGCCATTCCTCACTCTAAGAGGAAGTTTTATAAAGCTTCATTACCAACCTCCTACAGATTGCTCCTTAAAACCCTCCTTTTTTATGATACCTGCAAAAATGCTTAAGTCTTTTCCGATGACAGAAGTAATTAATGATAGAAGTAATTAATAATAAGTATAAATGAGCTGATAGAAAGAAAGACTTGAAAGGGAAAGCATAATACAAGGGGTGAAGGAAAGCAGAAGAAACAAGAAATAACAGGAAGTCAGCTAGCCTCCATACCTCTGACTATTCTTTATTCTCTCTTCTCTGGGCTTTATATAATGGCAGGAGTGCTGCCTCAAAGAGTAATAACCAGGATATAAAGCTCCCCAAGTAGGCGTCTGCATCTTTCATTTTCCCAGTGTTCCTAAAATTCTTCTTCCCTTGCCCACTTTGCCCAGGAACCAAATCCCCCAGGCTTTGGGGACTTCAGTCTGCACAGGATTGTAGAAAATGGAACTGGAAGGGATCTAGAGAGGTCATTAACCCATCTGCTGCCCCAAGGCAGCGCTGTAGCCACAGCACACTAAAAGCAATTTTGTTTGTCAGAGATCCAAATAGATAGAATTGTAAAGACAAAAAAAAAAGTTTAAATTTTGAAAGTTTGGGTTCAGTTGTTAAAAGCTTCATGTAACAGTTAACAGAATCACAAGGTTAACCTTTAATATATTTCAAATTAAGAAAGATTCATGATGCAACACTCATGTTGTTATTTATTCCTTTGCTATAATAATATACTTGTAATAGCTACAAAAATATAATAATGGTTTTGGAGTAACATGAAGAAGAATTACTTAGTTTTTATATTATCAACAATATTTACTTATGATATTGTCTTATATCGGAAAGTCTGTTCTTTATAGTACATCTGTAAAAAAATTCCCWTGATAAAATCAGTTGCACTGGCAAAAGCACTTGCTAGTATAACTGTATACCAGGGTATTTGTTGGTTACAAAAAAAATTTACACCCCAACGAAAGGTTCTAACCCAGGGGGACTTGCTAGACTAGCCATGACATGAATCCTGGCGTCCCACCCTCCGAGGCAGACCGATGGCAGAAAAATGCCAGCGCCGTGTTTGGGCCTCAGCGGCTGGGCTGGAACTAAAGGCTTGCTCCATGGCCCTTCCGGCCTGTCATCTTACATAGTCTTATCTTCCACTTCCACCCTTTTTTCTCCATTGAGAACAAATAAAGTAATTAGAAATTGTCTTCAGGCAGAGGGAGGAGCAGAAACAAAGTTCATAATAAGTTTTGTCTGAACTGTTTTCCTTTCGTAATGAATGCCCTGGAGCCGTGGGCTTAGCTCTGTCCTTTAGAGCTGTTCTTGTGGTCCCGAAGCCTTCACGGCCTTCCCAAAACCGGGGAACCGTGAGGCACCAGCCCTCCGCTCTGCTGGCACCGGAGCACCTGTGGTGCCCCCCTGGGAGCTGTGCGCCTGCAATAACTAATAGCCTTGCTTGGTTGCCAGCTCTTTCCTTCTCAAGTGTGTGGAGCCTGGGCTGTGGTTCTGCAGAGCCTAGGCTTAAACCTTGCTGACAGTCTGTATGGGTAAAAATAGTGTGGGAGCGTGTAATTAAAACACATTGTAAGAATGCAAATACACAATTACTTTTGCATAAAGGAAGTTTACTCTGGCATTTCCGAGGTTTTATACTTCTAAATTTTAGATTTCTGTTGATATAGGCTTTRAAAAATTAGCACTAGCAGGGTGATTTATAGGACCCTATTGCCTATTTACTGTTGCCATACTATGACCATTTTGCCTAAAAACAATGTTACACTGCGAGCTTGCTGTATGCTACAGGAATTTTTGTGTTTATCCATGCACTGCAATATTTTAGTGAAAAACTTGAATTATTTACAAGAACAAACGACGGGAAAATATGTAATTTTATATCTATCAAAAGAATAGCATTTATACCAGAAATGTGTTTTTGCTGTCATGTGACAGTCCRGATCTGTTTGGCCTGTGTTGTTGAGATACAGGCAGTGCTGCCTGTTCCACTTGACCTTTTTCCAGGATCTACCTGCTCTGCAGACAGCGCGTTCCCCAGGTGACGGCAGGGCAGTTCCTCCCTGCAGTCTTGCCCGAGCCTGAGACGAGGCGCCTGCTCCCCCTCACTGTCCCTTGCTCCCAGTCTCTGCCTGAACAAAAGCAGCCCAAGGAAGGAGGCTCGCTCCTGGTTTGCATATGGAGGGCACCGTCCGCTTTYGGAGGGTCGTCACCTGAGCTCGCAAAGGGACGAGAGCAGGCAGGGGGGAGCGGGGACTGACTAGGGGAAAAGAAATTGCAGATTGGCAATGGGAGAAAGGTGCCAGGCTCGGCAAGCAGGAGAGGGAGCGAGGCAGAGAAGCCAGCCCGCCAGGAAACATTTTGTCCTAAGCCAGGACTGCATCTCTGTGGTCAGCAAATATCTGTGACGATGTCTGGTCAGTCCGTAATGCTGGCGTTAAAAAAGGATCACAGGCTATGGGGGCTATCAGTTTCGGTGTTAGTTCAAGTGACTGCAACGTTCGCATCGGCGCCAAGGATTTTAGGCCTGTTGACTGACCTTGGATGTCTGGATAATGCCATGTGATGAACTTCCAGTTTGTTTGTGTTTTAAAGCTTAGGAAATTAAAAAAAAATGTTAAAAATATTAGTAGGCTTTATATTTGCAATCCTATTTATATTTTTAAGCTGAGCACACAAAACTGCATTTCAAAATGCCTATTCAAGTTTTATTCAGACCTAGCATGTACGTGAATTATGATTCAGATCTTAATGGCAGGATAATATACAGCTGTTTTCCTAGGACCCTAATCTTGCTTATTGTTCAGAATACATCTGATCTGAGGATAAACATGGCATGTGTCATGAAATATGTTTCCTGGAAGACTAGTAATTTGTTGAGATATTGGAAAATGGGGATAGTAAAGAGGAGAGGGATTGCAGGAGGGAGGGTCTCATAATTAAGATGATTGAATGATATCTTGGAAAGTATGATGTGTGTCTGCCTATATCACTGAGCTTCCCTGTGATCAGGTCACTTCAACCTAGAATTTTTATTAATATACTCTTATTTTGTGTCTCTCACTTTCTGAATGCCTGACTTGGGGTTCTTGCAGAAATACTGAGCACTCATAGCTGCAACTGACATTAGTGTTTGATCATGCAAAATGCTGCATTATACTAAATATTCTGGAAAAGCAAGTTCTAAATGGCTCAAACTGTGTTTCTGAAATTAGTAGATACCTTTGACCTTGTTTTTTGTCAGTCTCAATTCTTTATCCATAAAATGGAGATAAATTTGCTGCCTTATCTCGCAAGAATATTAGGAAAATAACACAGTTGGTGTCTGTGAAGCATTCAGGCGCTATATACTGACATGTACCATTGAAAAGCCATTCTGTCTTCAGAACAATGTTTGAATACTGTACAATAAATATGTCAGAAAAGTTCAGAGTAAGTGAGCAATGACAAGAAAACAAAATATTGAATAGCTATCACTGAATGAGCACTGTGCATGCTCATCACTGAATAAGATTAGGGTGTAAAAAGAGTATGTGTGTGTGTAACTAAACACTACAGCATAGCAAACACATTTGTAAAAGCTTAATTCAGTCCCAACATCCGATCCGAGCATCTTTGATTTTGACTTTTCCCATCTCAGGCTTTGCAAATTTATAAATGTTCTTCAAGCTTTACTTTCTGTTTAGAATATCTATAGAGAGAGAGAACACAGCACCGACTAAGAGGCTGTATATATGTCAAAGATTTTTTTTCCCCTTTTAACCAACAGTTTAAATCCAGGCCAGTGTAGCAGGGTTTACAGTCATTCCCCATTTGTGATATCAGTTAGCCCCTATGCAAGAGGAGTTTCTGAGTCTCAGTTCTGTTTGCTTTTCATCACCTTGCTCTGAATTCATTTGGCAGACTTGGCAAAAAGGTCAATAACTGCACAATCGAGGAAGCTGTACTACATTTCCCCTAAAGGAAGTCTTCTCCCTCACTCCCCAGTGGGGCTAGAGATGTACTAACAGGCAGTGGAGAAGGTTGGATTATTTCACTTGTCTCTGTGCTTCCCCCCTACCAGATACCCTCTACCCTGTTAGCAGAGTACTGTACATTTTTTTGGAAAGAAAATGTGACTGAAAGATCCACAAGGTGCTACCTACCCTGCACTTTTTGGAAAGAACCTGATTAACACTGGCTTCTGCTCAGACCTTCGTTTTCCATGTTTATGCCTCTTCTCATAAAATCTAAATTGTATATTGACTCTTCAGTCAAATTTCTTTTTCAGCAGGCCAACATAATAGGCATATAGCATAGTTTAAGCTTTGCTGAGGTAAAAATGGAACATCATGGACCATGGTCAGTGCCCACAGCTGTACTTAACCTTTGGAGGTTAAGTACAATATGAAGAATTGCAGGTGAAAGATACCATACCAGAACACTAGTTTTAACATGGTGAAATGCAAGAGCCGCATACCGTTACTAATGCTGTATACAAGGTCCTTTTTCTGACTACATGAATTGCTGGATTTCTCTGCATGTTTCATAGGCAAAGTGCTACAAATAAATACAGAACATTTGTTCTATTTCAACAAGAAGGTATTGCATCTCACCTGGCGACTGAGCTTTCCTGCTCTCCACGTGTTACTTCTATGCATTTTCTTCCCTCGCAGACAACAAACCCAACACACGTTCTTTCCTTGGGTCGCGTACAGCCCGTAGTGGGCTGTAGCAGGCAGTTATGTCTAACTGCACAGTCTCAAAGCCAGCAATGCACTGAACAGTCAGCACACTGTTAATATATACATTTGTTAGCTTTTTTATTGAATTCTTATCTGTATGAAGAAAGGAGCCTAAAACAGTTGTAAGGCATTGAATAAGGGGAAGCTGTATGTGTAACATGTTGTGACATAAAGAAAAACATAGCAAAAGTAGAGAATAAGGATGTTCCACACAGCGTCCTGATACAGTTTTGTAGCTGTTACTGTTATCCTGCTGCCTTCAGAAGTGTGTACATTTTAAAAGAACGGCCGCACAGCTTAGCCTTTGCCTACTACATCTTTCAATACCGCTTGCTTCATGATACTGGTTTCATAAATGATAGCACTGTGTGTATGTGTTGTTCAGCCGTGTCTTTTGACTGGCTTTCAGTGCCTCACTGTGTCCAAAACTGAGTCAGTAATTAACAAAGTAAAGTTTCAGTTTTACTTTAATTTCCACCTTTTACTTTCCCAAAGCTAAGTCATAATGTCATGTCTTTTACATACCTCTAGTGTCAAAGAACCCTCAGAGGGAGAGTTAAAATCTTTCTATTTATCCTGGTTGAAAAATAAGGTTTATTATGCAAGAACTATGTGCTTGTGGACAACCATGTAGCCTGTGTCTCAGTTTCCTCATCTGTAAAATGGATGCAATGTTTCTACAACTCACAAGGCACTGCAAGGTTTAATTAGCATATATGATTGCGTTAGGCAAATGCTGCTACTGTCACTGCTCGTTTTTATTAAAAGCTGTCAATAGAATATGAAGATGAAAGACTTAAAGAATAATGCTACAACCAGGGGGACCCCTCTGTATCTTCTGTCTGTGGTGGTGGTGATTTCCAAATTCTGCCATAAAGTAGGTGTAAACATCTGAAGAGAAAGTATTTTTATATTGTATTGACATAGAAATCAAAGGTTTTGATGTAGCTGTTGATATATAGGCAAAACACTCACTTTTAAAGGAAACTTGCCCATAGATAGAATTAAATACCTCGAGTACATTTGGATTTTGTTCAGAAAATTTTCATGAGGAAAATCTATTCCAATGTACGGAATCCAGTATTTTGAAGTGCACTAGGAAAAAATACACAACTATTTCCACATCAGCCTAAAAGACTGTAGAGCAAGTATTCTGCCTGTGCGAGTAAACACTGAGCGGTGGGGGAAAAGAGCATTTTGAAATATGCTATGGAAAATATATTTTACTGCAATTATTCTTTTTTTTTCTCTCCCTGTTTCTCTCTCTCTCTCTCTTTCTTCTTCTCGGTCTCCCTCTCTCTCTCCTGCAAACCTCCTGCCACAGCGACTGCATTTGCCTCCAGACTTGTCAGACACAGTGAGCCGCTCAAGCAAACCGAATCTGGCAGAATCCGCCAAACTGCTGAGCTCAGGATGTGGTGCGATGGCCATCGGCAAGAAGCACCTGGACTTCTAGTGATTTCTACTTAGCAGTTTCGCTCAGATTTATATGACACTCTAATTATGAGTGTTAATGACTTATATAAATATTTTTCTTAATGATTTGACCCAGCAGTCCTTAAAAATACACATTATCATCTGGTGCCTCATTTTTCTGTTCTGATTTCTTTGTACTAATTTTTGGCTTGTTTGGGGTTTGCTTTTTGTTAATACTTCTGTTACATTGGGTCCTGCTCTACTGGAAATGTACAGTATTTTGTTCTTTTCCTTAAAATATGAAAAGTACTTTTATTTTTTCATTTCTAAATGTTCTGTAAAATAAAACTGAAGGGATATTTTTCCCAAAAGAATTTTTATATACTTTTATTTAATGTTTTGTATGAATAATAAGTTAAGTTGGACTGTTTATTGAAATAAATGAATGAAACTAAGAAATTCATTGTCACATGTTATTCCAAAAGCAAATTGCACAATTACTGTTTTTAAAAGCATTCATTTCTATATTTCAAATATCATTATTAAATTTCAGAAATTATTTGCATTGTTTTATAAAATATATAATAATAATTTAAAGAAGTTTAAGATATTTTTATTCTAATGTGCCAGTAATAAAGAAAGGTTGGGTTTTAGTCAGAATGGTAATCAGTTTGCCTTATGGGTTAATTCATGTATTAAATCACAGCTGAATGGAATTTACTAAACATAGAAAAAAAGAATTGATTTCTTTATGTAGTTCAAAACAGTAATCCTAAAAAATTGAAATCAGCACTATGAAATTATGTCAACAGACATAATTCGAGATTGAAATTCAAACCGACAGCTACACTCATGCTAGAAAGCCAGAAGAGCACATTGGAGCTTGGGGAAGAGTATCACAGCATGCTGGTCTAAAGCAGGGCAGAAAATAAAACTACTGCAGGTTTCTGTACCATCATAGATGCTATTTGTGAACTTACGACTATTTTGTATGTATCTGTGCATATATCTCATCAAATAAAAACTGTTAAATATTTTTTAAACATGGATTGGATGCTTGGCAATGCTGACCTGTAAATTAAAGTGTTTTGTATGATTTCTTCTGTGGCTGACTTCCATTTTGAAAGGTAATCTGTTCTTCACTATCGAACTTCTAAGGCATCCAAGTGTAAGATTGCATTATGGTTTAAAAATTCAGTCTTTATAATAGTATATTACATGGCTGGAGTGAAACTGACTCCTCAAAGAACATGTTAATATGATGCAGTAATGTTAACTTATTTTGATGGGTTTGGAACCAAGAGTTGGTTAAGTGGTTTGCTTTTTTATGCAATCCAGGTTCTACTTTATTTTTTTCTTGACAACACTGTGTAAAACAAAGACATAGCTTTTAGAACTGTCTAACTAATATGATGAATGTCAATCACTTAAAAAACTCCACTGTAGCATAAACACATACTGTATACAGCTTTTATTCTGAATTAGAATAATTGAATCAATGACAGTGATTTGCCAGGATGTCAAATCTATCCATCATATCCTGTCACTACCAGTTTATTTTTTGTGATCAAAATCAAAAAGACTACTATTTTGTCATCAGCTATTTCATTAGTAGTAACAATCAGGTTTTCTCTTCTATATTTTTTAGATATGCCTGTTATATTTTTTATTTCTAAAGACACAAATCCTTTTTAAATCTTTTCAAAATAAAGTTTCAGAACTGAACTGTCAGTTTAATAAAGCAAAAAGACATCTACTTTCCTATGCCAATATATTTAAAATATTATCATTGATGTCTCAAACATTTTTTTTCTTTTTGTATTATGTGTAACATTGAATGGAAGTTCTCATTAGATACTTAATAGTGCCTTTTGAAAGCATGAAATAATTTAAATACGTTGGATGAAGTGATTTTTAACAAAGGTGAAGTTTTATACAGTTCAGATTTTTAATATAAATAACACAAAACACAGTATTTCTTTGTGAAATATGAAGTCAAAGGGCATATAAATTGCTGCCAACGTATTTAAATAGGTCATTGACTTAACATGCAGGAGGGAAGATATCATGAAAGTCACAGTCAATTTCCAGTTAACATATTAGCTGAAGACTGTTAGCRAGTAGTGTGAGCATTGCACATGTGTGTGTGTAATTCCTATGCACTTAAAAGACTTCAATTTCAAAAACTTTAGTAGGGGAGTGTTGAGGCTAACAAATATATTGAATAATAAAGAGAACTCCTACTGCAAATCTCGATTAAGCTTTTTCTGAGTAACTAACCATGCTTTGTAAAAGAAGTGTTGCAGTATACGGATGTACAGTGTTGTTTACCTAAGGCAAAAACATGTAGCAAAATTTCTCCTCTTTTCTTCCAAAATTTTGTATCAGTTACAGCAGCATATGACAGTGACTTGGCTTATCTAGTAAACTCTTATGTGAACTAATGCTATGTATGTGCTACCTGATAGTATGTAAGATGAAGAGCTCATTTATTACACCAGAAGACCGCCATCTCTCGTTTTGACTTGGGAAGCAGGAGCAATGCTTAGATGGTGATTTTCTGTGAATTTTCCCCATAACCACTCCATGGCTGTCAAAGTCCTGTCTACAAAACCCCTTCGGTTTCTTCTTCTCTTGATTTGAAGACAAATGCTCCAAGGGAGCATCTCAGGTGATGGGAGGAAGGGCGCAGCCTCTCTCGACAGCCTGGTGTAATGTGTTACCAGCTCCATTTGGCATCTTCAGAGCCCCCTTGTTGACTTGGGTGGAGAATTTGCACAAGAATGAGCGCAACCCTGTCTTGTGCTCAGGGGGCTCTTTTTGCTCCAGAGCAAGCGTTACTGATTGCGGTGCAAGGTCTTTTTGTTCCTTGCGATTTTGTAAGCAGAACTTCCTACTTTTTAACAGGCTACAAACTGAAACCACCTAACTCAGTAAGGAAACAATAGCGTCATTCCAGTGAATACATTCCAAATTCAGAGTTAGAACCTGATCTTTACAGAATTGTGACACACAGTCAAGAAAGCAGTAATGAAATTTAAAACATTGTGCCTTTAATATGTCAAACAAGAATTCTTTATATAATTTCTGTTGTGTTGAGGTTTTCAAAATATAAGTATTTGGAACATGAGAAGAATATTATGCTAGATTAAGTCTTTTTCTATGTTTGTAAAGAAATTTGAAAAGCAATTTCAAGGATGCAGCTGAATTCAATTTTCTGTAACAGTAGCTGCAAGCATCTGAAAATGGCCATTGAACTACTTCAAATTTGATACATATGGTACTATGCCACTGATTTCATCTTTGAATTTAATACGAAATAGCAGTGTTGTTTCAAACACAGCTTTTGGAAAAGTGTAAAAGTCTAACTTGCAAAAATCCTGTACTGTGCCAATATTGGAAAGTGGTCTGTTAATCAAGTATTTCTGAAACCACAAGGTTGTAATACATCCCTGTAAAAATGTATATATATTACATACATTACATGCACGCTTTAAGCCAGTGTTTATCCAGGATCACATATTAGAAGTTTAATAAAATGTTCTTTTTCCTGTGTTGGAGAAACACCATCCATATCTGCAGAGCACAATAAAAATAGGAAAGAAGTGACTTTTATCCCTTTAAAAGATAGTGGAAGCAAATACTATCCCCACATGACTTCTCTTGGGGTTGATATTTTCTGATGTGGGCTATCRGAGTGCAGGACTTACTTACATTTCTCTGCTTTTTTTATCGTACTGAGTACATGGTTGATGCTTATTCAATAATAAAAGTACCTGTGTAGAAAAAGAATGAACGTGAATCCTCTTCATCTTAAGAAAAAAAAAGGAAAAAAAAAAGCAACTTGGATGAAACAAACAAACAAACAAATCCTACCACTATTTTTTGAGTTTCTAATCTAATTTAAATAAATGTTAGTTAGATTTTTTTTAAAAGAATGGTTCATTAATACTGTGGATACCTAGATCTGTATTCCAGCATCTGAAGAGACAGACAGATTTTCAAAAGTGTTGAGCATCAAGCATCCTGGACCATCTGCTGAAAACTTAGCTACTTATTTAAGCTCCTCTTTTAAACAATTTTGAAAGTTACTATGCACATCGAACTAATTTGCAGACCTTTTATTTATATGAAAATACAGACATCTTTTGGGCATTTTACATTTTTTTTGCAGATGTAATTTCTGGTCCTGTAGAGCTCAATCTAGAAAAATCTTCCAGAGAAGTCAGTGATCATTTAGACCAAGAACAAGCTGATCAGATTAGGTCCAGTGGACCTTTCTAAAAATGTTACCAAGTCTGGAGAATTTGTAGCTGCATATTACTCTATAAGAGTTTTTTTTTTTTTTTAATATCTTCTGGCATTGAAGGTAAATGTTAAATCCAAAATGTATTGAGAATTAAAGGAAAGCTCTTCACTCTAAATAATCTGGCAGAGTTTTAGCCTGAATATTCATGCCCTCAGAATGCTATCAGCACTTAAACCATCAGAGGTATTCCTGTAAGTCTTGAAACAGGTGAATTTTGATTTACTTTCATCTACATGTACCCTTTTGGGGCGGGAGGGGTCAGATTGGCGCATACCACACACAGTATATCCGAAAGCTCTTCCTTGCTGAAATCTCACTGAGTTAGACTTAGCGCAAAAGAGAAGGGAGGTCTGTTTTGGTTTTAGATACAAGATCGAGCTGTTTTTAGTGCCAATGTTTAGGAAAAGCCATGATTGTGTGGAGAAAAAGCTGTAAATTTGTTCTAAATATATTGCTTGAGTGAGACTTTTATGTAGTTCTTCATATGCCTTTGTTTATATTATTGAAGCATCTCAGAGCCATTACTCGTAGCCCAGGACTCTCTCGGGCTAGGCACCGCTCTTGGCCTGGAGCTTGAACCAATGCAAATCACAACTGCCATCCTGCCCAATTTTAAATCGATGGGTCAGATGTAATTCTAGCAGGAGCTGCTGTGAGTGCTGGGCCCCATTGCTTCCAATTAAGAGTCGTGACTGGAAACTGCAGCTCCACCGCTTGGTTGCTGACCAGTGAAAGGTGCACGGGTCAGCTCCCTCCCTGGACAGCTTCCACATCTGTAGGGAACCAGCAGATGAACTGGTCAGCCAACAGCAGCTGTACATCTGTTATCCAGCATGTATAATCAAATTCCTGCCACCAAATGGCCTTGCACTTGGAAAAGCTAAACTAATGCATAAAGCTGAACTCAGTCAAGATCAAACTGAGAGTGATAGGCAGAGGAAAGCACTTGAAAGGCTTCTCAAGCACAGTGTGATTTCCATTCATAGTGCTTCCTAGCCTAAATCCAGGATAGTTCAGCAATTTCGGAAAACCACTTGAATGAAAAGGAGCTTGACAATAACCTCGTGGAGTACCAAGTCCATCTGCATGGGAGACTGTGCTCAGGAGTCATCTCAAAACCCCAGTTCTTCCCAATGAGCAAAGAATCATAAATATGGAGTTTCAAACATGCACCATAAATATGTCAGCTTCAAGAAAGCAAATAAAACTTTAACATTAAAAAAAACACTGGGAAAGAGGATGCAGGAACAAGCAGTATGATAGTTGGTCACAACTAATGCGTGACATAGGCTCTTGGACAGCACAGCACAGAAGCACACTAAAACAATGTATGCGATGGAATAGAATATTAAATGCATCAGTTTTACAGTCCTGGCCCAAACAAAGCTCTGTGAAGTTTTAAATTTATCCCTGCCCAAACAAGTGTAAATCAACAACAGTTCGTGCAGAGTAACTGAATCATAAATCAGAAAATAATCAGACTCGGCAGAAGTTTAGTTTAAGTAAAAATTGCGGGGTTCAAATGCATAGTTTGTAAAGGAACACTATTGACTTAAATATGGAGAAATCAAAGCATACAACTTGCTTCTTTAAAAGCAAAATGTTATAGAATTTAAATGACTGAATTTTTATTTACTCCAGTCTGACAGAGGGGAGTTTTAAAAACCTTTCCTTGCAGTACTTGAAACCCAAAACTGCAGACTATAGAATCTGAGTGTAAAGCCAGCTTTGCAGAGAGAAATGTAAAGAGTTAAAAACATCAACAGTTACAAAGAAAAAAATATAAATTTTCTTCACTTGTGATTAACATATGAATTGCAACAACCTAAAGAAGTTTATCTGYTGTATGTGATTCCATATAAACCATAATCTTTCTGGTGCCCTATATGTAATTTCTATGCAATAGCTGATCATAAACTTCTCAAAAGCCGTTGGCGCAGGCCTGATGTGAAAGAGGTTATCTGTGAATCTACAAGCTCCTCTGGTACAGCTGGAAAAGCTCGTATGTCCCAAGAGGGGAAAAACTGCAATTCACAACTCGTACACATTTTAGCTGCTTGAATATACGTGAGGTTTGGCAGGTGCCTGGAGGCAATTGCAGCCTCTGCTGGAGGAGTTCCTGCAGCTTTTGGCTCCTGCCAGGCACGGAAAGGTAGCTGGAGTCCTTGTGGGCTCCCACAAAAACCTCCGCTCACCATCTCACCCCACTGCAATTTGGTGTCACAGGTCAGGTCCCCACGCCTGAGAAACCATAAACTCAACCATCCCAGCAAAAAACAATATTGTAATCATCTTTTGTGTGCATGATGCACCTCCATCACACAAGCCACAGATGTACGTCTTTACCTCCCCCCCCCCCCCGTTCAAAATTATGATCATCTCACCAAGCTGTCGTGGTGCAGTCTTACCCAGAGGGGAGAAGGGAATAATATGAAAGGCCCCTGAAAGTCTTACTGTGTTCAGGTAAAATATAGTCATTGGTGATTCTTAATGAAACATCAGGGAAAGCAGGGTTCTTGGGGAATTTCCTTTAAAAGTCCAGCTTTTAAAGAAACAAGGGTTCTGGCAACTGGCCTTCTCATGACAAATTTGTCATACATGTCAGCTGTACATATAAAAAGACTGATCAATGGTTTCATTTCTTTGCAGTTTCATTTCTGCAGCCTCTGTGAAAACACCTTCATCTTTCAGGGGATCGCTCCTGAAAAGCGTCATAGGACAGTGAACTGCGCGAAGGAGCTGTGCTCTGATTGAGGACAGGGTTTGGTTTGCGGGGGGGGGGGGGGGGGTTGTTTGGCCCTTTACTGCCACACAAGGGTATTTCCATCCCTCTGCTATTTTCCAGTACTCTATCTTCTTTAAGAACTACTAAACAGGTAACATGTGAGAGCCTTAACTAGCATCATTCCCCAGCAGCAATCTAAAGTGAGCTTTATAATGAGCTCCATGCTTTATTTTCCAGCAAGAGAGGAGGCCCTTTTCCTCCAGCACCGCCAGGGCAGGGGCTCCAGTGGCCAGTGCACACTTCAGCCCAGGATGCGCTATTGGGGCTGCCTTCTCGCAGCAACGAGAAACACAAATGCTTGCCACGCGAACAAGACCTAACAGCATTTACAGTCTCTACTCTTAATTCTGTAAATCATATGCCTATTTTTATTTGGGGGGGGGGGATTTGCATTTGGGTACATTTGCAGGTGACAGTCACAGTTTTGACTGGAAACAGGACTGCAGGAGCTCAGTAAGCAAGCAGGTATCTTGTCAAAGAAGCATTATTTAGAAAGAAGATGCTATGCCATTCCCTTTGGCTCCCAATCAACATGCTTCCCATTTCACCACTGTCCTGACAAATAGCCACTATTATGAAACTACTCCAAGTTGCCAAGAACATATAAACCTTCCTAGCTGGGTTTCTAAGGCAAACAAAAAGCACTTTTCATTTTTAAGAAATGCCCATGTGAAAGGAGGGCCATGAGATTCCTTATGCCTTTAGCACTGGCAAGCGGCATAGAGCAGAAGAGACTTAATAAGCTGCACGTGGATCTGTGCTCAGCTCCTGCTGAAGCTGAGGACAAGAGCAAAGGGAAATGAACTGGAGGGAAAAAAAAAAAAAAGAAGAAGACATTCTCAGTTTTACTACTAGTGTTTATACCTTGGAAACACAGAAAAAAAAATTAAACCTTAAAATAATTCTAAGGCAGCATATAATACCCAGAGAATGTGAAATAAAGTGTTTTAGTCAGTAATATCAGCAAATCAATCAACAAAAAATACCAAAACCTGTGGCCGGGGAAGTGAAGGAAACAGAACCAGTAGCATATGAAGGCCCCAGGGAGGGGATGTGTGTAAGCAGTCCCAGGTTTTTCCTTGCAAATCTCTAACCTTGCCCTGAAAGATAAATGCAATGTTGGGCTGCCTAGACTAAACCAACCCATAGGGGAATTTTGCTCATATTGTAAATAAAGACATAGTTAAAAAGGAGCAGTGAAATCCCCTCTCTGCCAGTCCCCAGGCTTTACAACCTGGGTAAGAAAGCAGCTCCTCCTGTCTCATTAAGTGAGGCACACGCTGACTTGTGCTTACCTTTTAAAAACAATTAGAACTGATATCAGAACAGAGCAAGGTAATCCTGGCACGTATGTCACCGCATGCATGCCTGCTTCACCATTGGCATGTATGGCTCATCAGCTGCCTGCTCCGCACAGTAACTGTTAGGTTAGCAGCCTTTTCACTTGTAAATGTAAATATTGTATCTAAAACACYGTTTTTGAAATAAAAAATACAGTGTTATTAAGACAGTGCTCACACATCAATTCTTGTGTGACTATAATTTGTGAAATGCCTTAGGAGAGGCTTATAAATAAAGTATAAGGTGTTATTATGAAATACGTTTTAACCTAATGCACAGAAATGTCTTGTTCTTATTGAAATCAATAGCAAAACTCCCACTAATTTCAGTGGTAAAAGGAGGAGACCCTTGGAAATATGCGGGTGACACGGCACGATGCATTCTTGCGTATTGCAGGCTTCATAAGTATCGCAGCGCTGAAGGAACAAAGTGCATGGAAATGGGTATTAGATGCTGTTCAGAGCATGCTGAAGATACTAATTTACTGCTCATGCTCCTGTTATTGGTGCCTGACCAGGCAGCCTGTAGCCCTGCGCACACACGTGGGCGCAGCTCCCTCGGCCTTGTGGCCCTCCAGCGCTGGTGCAGCGCTGGTGCGAGCCGAGCGGTGTTGGTTCTCGTGCACGGTCTCTCCCTGAGCACAGGAAGAGGTTGGTGCCAGAGCTGTGCCGGGCACTGCGGTCCCGCCACCTCCCTGCGCCCCGGTGGCTCTCGCGGGCAAGCACCGCTCTGGGGCCCAAATGCCCTACCGGGTCCCCCGTGTGCAGCCAGCTGGGGATTTTCCCGGCCACCCTCCTTCCACAGGGCACAGTAACAAGCCAGTGAGCCAGAAACATCTCCCCCTGCCACCGTGCGCTAACCTGCCACAGAAATGAGCTCCATGCTCATCCACATGCGTAACTGCTCTGTGCTTCTTCCCATTGCAG
The DNA here is from genome assembly GCF_003343035.1 of Apteryx rowi. Taxonomy (NCBI): domain Eukaryota; kingdom Metazoa; phylum Chordata; class Aves; order Apterygiformes; family Apterygidae; genus Apteryx; species Apteryx rowi. Next base: position 513,621 of record NW_020451016.1, read on the forward strand.
AGCTGAAAAAGGCTGTATATGTACACTGTGATGTGTCCAGCTCCTGCTTTCCCTAAAAACCCTTCTGAAAGGCCATACAGGGCATGCTAGTGCTGGCGTGCTGCCGTGGGTTAGCAGCAATGTGACCACAGGGCCCAGCACRAGGCAGCCGGGAAAGCCGGCGAGCAGCAGAGATGGGCTCGGCCGCGGCAAAGCCATCTCTGCACTAATATCTGAGCCTGCAGAAGCTATGACTATCTCACAAAAGCTCTCAGGGGAGGCCAGCATGGCAAGCTCATTTCCATTTTTGGTTAAGCAGAAGTTGGCATTTAGATAACCAACTACATTAGTAGATATAAATACGCTAAGTGGCTATATAAATGCTGGTTTTGTACCTATAATTAATTGTCCCCAGAATCAATTTAGCTATGCAAGGAGGGACCTGCCTATTGTGGTGTTCAATGTGAGCTAGCCATATCTTATAAATATATAATGTGTGTGTGCATGTCTGATAAAAATATATATAAATTAAAAAAAAATCTCCCTTTGTAATTAATATTTTCAAATTGATGGCTTCCAGGTAATTAAAACTATTTAATGGTGCTGTAATGAATATACTTATAACAGACCGATATCAATTAAAAAGAAAGATTTTAATCTATTTTTTTGCATGGTTTTGCTTGCTTGAGGCTCTTTATTTTATTACCTATCATATTGTGCTTTGAGCAAAGCTGCTCTTTGTCTCTAAAGGATTTTGCGTTTACGTGCGTTTAATCCTGTCGGCAGCGTAGCGATTACCTCAGCACCACAACTTCTGCTACTCGAAGTTGACAATGCAGCGTTATCGGCAGTTACAAATATGCTGGACAGGCAGAAAGCAAAACACAAGCAGCCTAGATAACATCTCTGCTTTACAAAGGCCGTTTGTGACGCCTGTGCTTTGACTCCAAACTCCCCGTGCATCGGCTTTTTAATCACGGGAGCCGTTTTCCAGCGCCGCGTCGCGAGCCAGGGCTGCGCGACAATAAGCCGGCTTCCGGGACAGGGGCATGTTTGGCTTTCGCCGCCAGTGACTGCAGGCCTCGCGCTTTCAGTAGCCGGCTGCGGCTCGCATTGGCGCTGCCTGTTGATTTGTCTTCTCTCATTATTCCTTGACGTGCGGCTCCCACCCACGCCCACGCTAACAGCCCGCGCACAAAGCRCACCGCGGCATTAACCAGGTTACAAGTTCAATGGAAAATTGCACTGGGACTGGGCTGTGTGGCAATAGGAGGGGACAGCATTCACACTCCCAAAGAGCTTGTTAACAACACAGCTGGTCTGGTTTTTTGACACCCTAATAAAAACAATTTTTTAAAGTAAGGAATGTGTACTTGTGTGTGTATGTGTCTGTATGTACTTTATATATAAATACTGCAGACAGACACACAGACACGCACACGCGCGCGCACGCACGTTGCGTCTCCACGTTTGCTATCCCACTGCCTGGCATAATTCAAACTCCCCACTGAAAACTCTGCTCGAGCCGGGAGTTCATGCAGAACGTCCCCAGAAAACCTGGCTCAATAAACAGCCTCCTCCTGGCCTCAAACTGCAGTTAGGTAAGGGAAACCTATCTTCTTTTTCTTAGCCCAAATTACAGGCTGATTGAAGTGCTAAAAGTCTATAAAAATGTTTTCTGAGAACCCTCCTTATTGAAAACTGAAAATAAATTCAAAATAAAGCTTAGTAAGATTAACCTAATACAATAACAAAAGTTGCAACACCACACTATAAGGTTAAAAAGAAAATAGTATAATAAAGGAAATACAAAGGCTTTGGCATGGTTTTTACAATCAACAATGGCTAATTTTGATATGTAGTTGTGAACAACTTCAGAACACTTAAGTTTAAAACTCTTGCAAGCACTTTTAATTGATTAGGAATGAATTCTAGATGCACAAAAATGATTGGACTGTGAACAGCAGTACAACTATATCTAAGAACAATTAACTTTTGCCGACCAAAAAAGAAATGTATGATGCATGAAAATGTGTATAAAACATCTATAGAATATTCTTGTCAAATATAAATGAAATTAACTTTATTATAGAAATCATTCTGGGAGATTTCTAGGGAAGACAAATACTTACATTTCGACATAAAACAAATTGGATTATATCGAAGACACAATCTACCTTTTATCTATCAAACTCTTTTCTTCATCGAAGTTCTCTCTTAACCCTTGTTTGCACATAGCTTCATCCGTTAACAACCTTTGGAAATACCAACAGATATTTTTCTTACATAAATCTAGTGCGTATTGTTCCAGGTTTAATTATATGCAATGGAATGATACAAACTTGGAACATCAATCCATAATCTATGAACAGATCGGTAGAAGTATTCGATATATCTTGATAAAACTCTTAAATTCGTGGCAAAGCTTGTTGATCATGGCTTCTTTTTTTTTTTCTTTCTTTTTTTTTTAAACAACTTCATGACCAACACAGATCAAACATCCATCCAGTCTACATTGTTCTTTGTTTTCATTATAACATACAAATGCCCATTTACAAATAATACACCAAAATGAATAAAAGTTTGGATACCAAAATGAAGATTTGTTCCAACTGATATAATGCCTTCAGTGTACAAAGGTCCATGTTAAAGTCTTTTCCATGTGTTACAGCATAGGGCACAGTTGCAGTACAGAAGTACTCTGAGAGCCATTCTTCCTTTATAAAATACTGCTGAACATCCAACTGTTGTCCATATAGTCATTTACAGAATTAACACATGTTTTACTGTAATCTTGGCCAGTATTGAGACATGTCAGGTTCACTGCCAGGAACTTGAACTGGAACTGACACTCCAGGGGAAATGAGACCTGAAAATTGAGTGGGAAAATGGATATTTTAGTTTTTCTATACATAGCACAATTTGTGCTTTGCACTTTCACAGAGTTGTGCTTGTATCCTGGTAAGTATTGAATCTCGCCATCTACCAGCTTGCAGAATCCGGGGGGAGGGGAGTATATTTTAAAAATCTGTGCACATCTAACTGATTTGTTGTTATAAATAAACTGTCGTGCTTTGAGATAAATGGCAGAGCCTCAGCTCATTTATATCAGTTGGGAATTCAGCCCAAAATACACCAGACATTTCTGTTTTTTCTTAAATGTGTTTAGCCTGCCCCTGTTTGCATTCACGCTTACCCTTTTTCACCCTATCTTGCCTTATTAAGCAYAGATTAAAATTTCTACAGATTATTTGCCTTTTAGATAACTTCAGATCTTTAGCAAAAAATAGCCTCTTGACATAGACACTGTAAACACGTGTTCAGTCCTGCAGTTTCACATACACTTATCTTCGTGGGTGTGAGTAACTGCGCTGAAATTCAGCATTCAAACACTATGCCTTAACAGCAGCAGAATTTAATTATACACTTAAGATTTTGCAGGATTGGGGCCTCACTGAGAAGCTTTTCACTGTACCAGTGTTAGAATACTATCTCCGTTAAGCAGTCGTCTTTCATCTGTCCCTTCAGCGGCAGCTTAAAAATCAGACTATCTGCACTAACCTGCAAGGTTATACCTTCTGTCTTCAGCCCTGTTCCACAGCTACCAGACCCAATAATAACAGGATTGGGCCTTCTGGGAGAGACACCGCTCCCAACAAGGGAACACATGAAAAACCAGCTGGCACGAGCCACCAAAGCACCCTAGCAGAAGAAGGGGAGGTGTGACGGGCCACTCACCTGTGGAAGTGGTGCCAGAGGTGCCCATCGGCTGGCTGTTCATGTGTGTCTGCATGTGCGGAGGTGTGTAGGTGTCATAGCTCCGGCCGTTCACGGATGGGCTGGTGGGCAGCATGCAAGAGTAGGAGGAGGTCTGACTGGGTACGGGGGGCTAGGGGAGCAAAGCACAAAGCAGCGTTACGTGTCTGCGCAGCTAAACGTGACATTAAGCTCTTCTGGCTGTGCCTGCCGGCCCTTGGGAGCAGCACAGGGCATCGTTTCCTCTGCATGAGCACAGAGGAGCCACATTTTCAAACCTGGGTGCCTAAATCTTAATCCCTATTTAGGGATTCAGAGAAGCTTTTTGGAGGTTCTCAGGCCGCAGAATTGGTGTTGATAGTCACTGGCACATCCTCAGATACACTTGGAGAGCAGATCATTACATCTAGATGCCTAAATAGGGTGTTGGATATTGAACTTAAGGAATCTAAGTCTGAACACTAGCCATGTTTGTATTTATGTAGAGGGAAAGAGGTCTCATGCTCTTTGCAGCCACAGTAGGGCTAGGGCCTCATCTCCCATTTCATGGTGTAACTCAGCAAATAATTCCTGGGGCACACGGCATGGAGCCTGGCTACGTGGCATTAGCCATACGAGTGCTTGTACTTATGCATGTTGCACATTTACACGCACACACACACGTGTATTCATCTATACAATAATATAACATGTGCATTGAGCTATATAATAAGTTTGCAGTCACCCCGAACTTATGCCAACAGTCTCCTGTACTGCCCGAGGCCAGTCATCTCCATCTACCTTGGCGGCAGGGCTGTGCGGGGAGCTGCTTCCCCGGGGTCCTGGGAGGAGTCAGGGCCCCAGGGCCACTGCAGCACAGCGCTGCGAACCTGTGAGATGGGGCAGGAGAGTGGGGAGCGGGAGCAGGCTGAGCAGTCCTGCTTCGAGAGCACGAACCCCGACAAGTCGGCACCTATTGCCTCCGCCTGCACGTCCCTGACAYGCACTGTCTGCAAAAGCACTGACAGCCTCCCTCACCGAATACGCAAACCAGGGCCATCTGCACAAACGGGCTCCAGGAGAACCCGTAACACGCTGCGTTTCTGCCGAGAAACACTGACGATTCAATTGCCAAAGCTCGCACTTCTAAATTACGTGGCCGTCATGCGGCCATGACSACGTCGGCAGGAATTTCCAGAGCGGCTCGCACGTGCCAGGTCCCTGCCCAGGTGCCTGACATTGCTCTGCCAGCGCAATAAACACCCCGACCAAGGAGAAGCGATGAATCAGGGGCCTTCTGCTTCCCAGGAGCCCCTCTGCCAGCAGCCTTTGATCTTTTGTCATCTGCTCTCAGCCTTCGGCGAACTGCACTCCTGGCCTCACATATCACGAAATAACAACTTCGCCAATGTAATTTCTTTCCATGAACTTGAGAGACTCTAACTTTATTTGGTTAATTTTGGTTCAGCAATTAGTAACATAGTAATTGCCACAGTGAAGGAGTCACACTCGGTCTAATCTGCTCGCCTGTCTCCAGCAGTGGTCAATGCTGTGTGCCTCAGACAAAGCTGTAAAACTCCCGTAATTGGCCAGCACCTTCCTAGGCCAACCCCACCATTAAAAAAGGAGGAATTTTGCATCTGAAAGGTCTATAGAAACAGACCCCAAAGGAATAGATTTCTTCCTAACCCAGCTGGTGATCAGCTAATGCTTTCAGGCATGAGGATTGACAGCTCTTGCAATTCTGGCTTAGCTAGCATAACCACTGATGCTAATCACATCCTTCCCTTTCTCAGGTGTTCCTAATGTGCCTCCGCCACATTACCTAAGCAGAAAAGATCTAATCCTTCCAGCATTTTATTAAGTCTGTAATTTCAACAATACCGCAACAGTGAGTTCCATAGGTTAACTGTAATTTTCTGAAAAAGGTATTTTCATGCTGAATTAGTTGCCTTTTAATTTTGAGGACCTTTTCCTTTTAAAAATGCTGGAAAAGGACTTGTCAGAGTGCCAGTACCTAGTGCCACCCTTTCCCTTGTGATTCTTCCCTGACCGAAAGAGGGCAGCTCTTCTCAAAAGCAGGGGAGCCTTTGGTGCCCAGCTCCAGCAGCGCGTGTCGCATTTGCGGCCCCCCTGCTTCGTGGGCAGGAGCAGGCCCTGCGGCCCTCATGCACCCAGAGACACCGCCCTGGCTTTGGACCTGTATCTTTTTTGCGCCGGCAGCATGTCACTTACTTGCATAGGCAGGTTGTTAGCCATCGTGAAACTAGGCATGGGCGGCAGAGCACTGTACGTGTTTGTGAGTGCCGTGTCTGTTCTGCCCAACATGGAACCTGATGTGAAAGAGGAAACTATAATAGAATAGACAGATAGACGAGCGCATTAGTTTAACCACAATTAAAAACGACAATAGAGTCTCAGAGTCTAATTTTCCCAAGAGGATGAATTAATAGGAGCAGATTTGCCATATTACCGGGGGTGGTTGGTTGCGGAATAGGTTGGTAAACACTCGTGCTGAAACTACTGCTGATGGGAATGTGGCTGGGAGTGTTGCTCGCTTGTCTTCGCTGATTCCTCAGTTTCTCTTCCCTTCGCCACTTGGCCCGTCTGTTAGAAAACCACACCTGAAAATACAAGATTTTAAAGACGTAAATGACCTAACGAAGACCAGAGGCATATGGTCCCCCCCATATAACACAAGGCAGCGCTGGGACAAAGCTATCTCGCAATGGAGCAAAGCAGCATGCTAATGCAGACCACATCTGCTGTTATTTTCCGGAAGGAAAAGGTAGACAAATATCCGACCRTAAATAGTGGCTTCCCTGTACTTTGAAAAGCCAGTAATAAAAACATTATAATAGTAATAGTAAAAATAATAGTAGTAATAATTACACAGCAGCTTCGGTACCTGTATTCTTGCTTCAGGCAGGTCTATTTTAGCAGCTAGTCTCTCTCTTGCAAACACATCGGGATAGTGGGTTCTCTCAAATTCTGCCAAGGGAAATATTATTGTATTAGTTATAAAGAATTAGAGCGGCTGACTGTAAAGTCACAATCATTTTTACACTACCTATGCTCTCAGTTCTGATAAGAAACATTGCTGTGAAAAAAAAAGTTGAACTTTCTCCACATGTATGTTAGAAACAGTGACACCTTGCCTGCTAGGGAATATCACTAAGAGCATTTGCAGGATTGGGTCCAGCACTAGCATCTTTCAGGAAAGGCTGAGACAGAATAATTGGGCTTCTGCCTCCGCTTTGGGGGTGCCCGATGCAGCTCTGACCCTGCCACCACAAAGTGAAATGGCACATAACTGATTAAGAGCAGAAGATGGGACCAAAGACCTGTCCTGGCTCAAAGAGAAGGTGCGTCCAGGCCAAATCAGGGAAAAGGGYATCTGCCACTGTCAGCAGCAGCCCCGGGACAGGGAATTAGCACGAGGGCGAGCAGGGAGCAAGCACTGCCAGCGCACGATGGCTGAGGCCGTGCTGCCCTCGCTTCCCGGCACGCAGAAACACGGCCCCGAGCTGCCAGCGGAGCCCGAGCCCCCAAGCTCGCGTTTACCCCCACGCCCAGGGTGGGAATGAGTTTGCAGAGAGGAAAAAGAGAGGCGTCAGGATGTAACTCTGATTTTTCAGTATAACATATCCTAAATACATTCCCTTTGAACATCTTTTTATAGCTTTTCAGTACATACTACAGCCAACAATAAAAGTCTGCAGTGTGAGGAATAAAATAAAATGGAGGGAGCCACAGACTTAAAATATAYACATACATAAATATATATATATAAAGCGCATGAATGCCATGCTTCTGTTTTGCCCTTAATATAGCACATTTTGCTTTTCTCTGCTACTTTAGTCATACGGAAATGTCACTCACCTTTCTCAAGGGCTTCGATTTGCTCTTGGGTAAAGGATGTCCTATTTCTCTGCAGCTTTCTTTTCAGCTGAAGTCTCATTTGGGCCTCGTCTGAATCTTCTCCATTAGAGCTGATGGAGTTAGTGTTTTCCCCTCCTCCCTCCTGTTGCGGGCAGCCATCTGCAGAAATAAGAGTAGGAAACTGAAATGCAGTTTTAAGACTCCTATCAAAGAAATAATGCAATTGTAAACAAGTTCAGCCATGTTTGCTGACGCCCTTTCTTAAAAAAGGTCTCGATTATCAAAGTAATATTGCACTAATGACATAGGTAACATGGAAACATTTCATTTTCCAGTGTTACCGTAAACATTAGAGATGAAGAATTACAATCATATGGTCTTAATTTCATTTTATTTTCCCTCTAAAATAAAACCTGCATAAAAATACTTTCCACTCAAAGTGATTCTTTATAAGGATCGTTACTAAAGTGCCATGGCAGTCTGCTCTGGCTGCTGAATTTATTTACCTATTGCTATATTTAAAATAGTGATGTTCAGTATTTCAGATTATCTATAATCAGTAATTCCTATCTAATCAATTAGATGTTGATAGGTTTGCAGAAAATGCTATTAAGAAACCAAACCAAGCTTGTAATCTTTTTAAAAAAATATTTATCCAGTTTTTATTTGAATTCTGCACAGTCAATTTCATTTTAAAGGTTGTGAATTTAGAAGTGCCTGCATTGTTCTGCAGTTTTATTCAACTATTGTATGAGTGTGCATTGCCTTGACACCTATTACTGAGCACAGCTGTAATTATATCATCACCAAGAACAGGCTATAATTGCTGAAAATGGAATTTTATATTTAGATAAAAGGACTGTCCATTCTTTGTAATGTGTTGCACCAGAGAAAAGTAAGATTTCTTTTAAAATTTTAACATGTAATTTTAAAAGAAATAGTAGCGAGTTCACTAACTAGCTAAATATGCTATTCTGCAGCTGAACGTTTGGCATATCATTTAAGTGGTACATTTTTAATTAGGGCATTTCCACCACTTTTAATGTAATTTCTATCATTAAACAGGGGAAAGTTTTATTGTGTTCTCGTTTCTGTTGGACGTAAAGATGTGTACTCGGTCTGGCTGTCTTTCAAAGTAGCTGCAGACACCTAAGCCGGTTTGCGACAGAAACGGACGTTTCTGCTGAGGCAGAAAAGTCGTTGTCCCTAAATTAGCTCTCCCTCTCTTTTCAAAGCATATTTTTCGAGGCGTTTTGATGTCGCATAAAGGGGAGAGGGAATAAGGGCCGCATGGGCTACTTATGCTAATTTGCTTTAAAAGTTACGCTAAAAATAAATAGCAACACTCCCGTTACATCCTTTAAATATTGTGGGAAATCAACTTTGAAGTAATATCATTTATAATCGGCTAACAATAGGCCCAGTCTTCAAAGCGTCGGGAGAATTGTGACAGAATCTGGTAGGATCCTTTCAAACACTTTGAAATGTTTTAAAACCCCAACTTTCTCCCCCATTTAAGCAGTCGGATTCATCTACAGTGGTCACCATATGGGCGTCCGCGGATCTATTGAGATGACCACCAACACTTGAATAGCGCGGGGCTGCTTTTCAGCGGGACACAATGCCGCCGAGCCGGGGGGACCGCGCCGCGCCG
>NW_020451016.1:523215-524248 GCF_003343035.1 Apteryx rowi
CGACGGAGCCGCGGCCGCCGAGGCACCGCGCGGCGCGGAGCCCCCGCCAGCGCCGGCTTGAAAGCAGCGCRGACTGTCCCGACCCCTTTCTTTCCGGGAGTCGGCCCGGGCGCCTTAAGCTCCGAAATCAAGGGCTTTTTTCCTACACCCCCCCTCCCGTCCTTTCTTAACTTCTAAAGCAACATTTTTTGTAACCTCGGGAAGCTTCGTCTTGAGCCGCTTCCTTTTTTTTCCCAAACGGGCGCTTTTTAGCCCTATTTAGCGAGCTAAAAGTTTCATAGAGAGTTAAACTCGATTATGATTATTTAAAAACCCCACGCCAGACAATTAAGATATCTTCTTTTTAGAAGGGGGCCTTTTTATGCCCTAAAAGAAACGATCTCAATGGGGCTGTTCCACCTTCCAGACCTAATCCGTAAGAAAGCGAGTGAATGTCCGTCCCTATTATCCTATCGCTAGACCATCTGACGCTGGGTATAGGATTTGTTTCCTGGAAGAAAAAAAAAAAAGACGCTGGGAAATAAAATCATTCCTTAGTTTCTTAGTGTCTTAATCAGTGAGGCGGAAAACAAGCAAAAAAAGATAGCAAACCAATTGCGGCACCTCTCAGCTATAGAGCTGGGATCAAAACATTGTAGCATCTGTTGAAAGAGAAAGTGTCTAAATCCTATAGAAGGCTTTAGTCTTATAAGAGAGGGAGGGGAAAAAAAAGATAAGAAATAGTGTCTCGGTGATCCCTAAAACCACTAAATCACTGGAGAATTTCTCCCGGATAGAAATGTCTCTTTTTGTTCTGTCAGCCCTCATGTATCCATTATTTTATTCACTGCTGCATGGCGTTTATCAGATTGAGACCATATTTGTACCCCTCTGAGACCTAACCTTGCCTTATGCTTTTTGAGTAATAGACTTTTAAAATCCAGTAACATACCCCTGCAAGGAAAAAACATTAGAGGGAGCATGAATATTCCAGAGGAAATCCATTTTATTAATTTTAATTTTGTGATGTGGATGTTTTAAGTGCCTGCCTGCC
>NW_020451016.1:524910-528056 GCF_003343035.1 Apteryx rowi
GGCGCGCCGGCGAGCGGCTCCCGGTAGCGGCTGTCCCGGCTCCGAGGGGAGACACCAGACAAAAAAAAACGGGGGGGGGGGCGAGGGGCGAGCGCTCCGCTCTATCTTTCTAGTGTCCTTCATAGATTGTTTTCTTCTCTTAAAACTGACATGTCTAATTGGCAAGCGGTGCCATATCGTGTCCAGAGGTCTCCTGTGGAACATTTCTACAGCTGTCTCCTTCAACTAGACGCTTATTCATGTCGCCTTAATGAGAAACAAAACGATCTCTAATGAGCAATTACATAGCGACAGAATTGTTCCCATAACAAATTCTTGCGTGTGACAGAAACATCCTTTGTACCAGATATTCCGCACACTGTTACTGATTTTTTTTCCTTGCGGGGTGAAAACAAAAAGCAGGTTGTTGTATATAGACACCTCTTCTAAAGGAATGACCACAGCCAGGGAGAGAGCGGAGCCTCAACACAGCCCGTATTCAAAAAGAAGCCATTAACCATCTTAAGTATGTAACGTAACATCCCATTATCCTTCATATTATCCCCTTGTCATTCCTACAACAAATACCTATTAATCTTCGGGATAAACAGTTTTCTATATTTACAAAGTTGCTTCGGGTCCATTGAGGGGGAACTATAATCAGCCCTACTGAGATAGTTACCAATCTCCTTGCCTTTAGAGACGCCCGCGCAGAAAGGCAGCTCGGGTGGGGAGCAGAGACCCTAATTAATGGGCTGCCGGGCAAGGTTAAGAGCCGAATCAATACCGCAGATGCCCCCGCGGCCGCGCGGGCGGGCGCTGCCGCCGCAGGCGCGCTGCCCTCCGCGCGCCGGGGGACGGAGCCGGGCAGCGCCGCAGCCGCCCGCAGCTGCCCGCAGCTGCCCGCATCTGCCCGCCGCTGCCGGCCGGCCAGGCGGCCGGGGGAGGCGAGCGCCGGGGCAGGGACCCGGAGCCATCCGCGGGGGGACGGGCGCTTTAGCGGAGGGCGGGAGCGAGCGGCTCTCGGCGGCGGGTGGGCAAAGCCGCTCGGGCCACCTGCGCAGCGCCGGGCCGGGGGAGCGGCTCGGGGGAGCCGGCCGTGCCTACCTTGCGCGGGCTGCCCGGGCACCGACGTGCCGGGGTACCAGCCGGGCCGGGTGCCCCAGGTGCCCGTCTGCCCGTTCAGCATCCTTAGCTTGTCGTACATCCCATCGGCACCCATCTGTTGCTTTTCGCTAGCCAGGTTGCGTAGGACTCTGTTAATCGACGACACCTGCAAGGTAAGCGACAGGGAACGCAATGGTAGTGCGGTAGCGCGCTCGCCCCGCGCAACGCCGCGCCGCCGCGCAACGCCGCGCCGCCGCGCAACGCCGCCGCGCTCCTCCGCGTCGGCGCTGGGGGGGTCACCTGGACGCAATTCAAGAGGTTACCCGAGCGCAGCCTGCGCGCAGCAGCCACCGCGGGGCTGCTCGCCCTTGTACCGCGATTTACCAGCTACCCCTCATCATCTACTGTTGTTGGTTTAAACAAACAAACAAGCCAAAAAAATAAAAAAAACCAGACACCGCGAACCAAAAAACACAACCCTGCGAAAACAGACTGATGATTTTAACTGATGCTCGAATTCCTGAGGCGCCAGGCACAAGGGATGACCCGGGATTTTTTTTTTTCCTCCTTAAAGGCATTTCTCAGGTTCTGTATGGAAAAAAAAGTGTCTGACCCTGCCACATGCAAATGATATGAACCTGCTATCCTCTCATCTGATATCAAAACAAAGGAAGCAGAGGCTCGCTACATCTACCCAGGCATTGTACACAGCAGATAGGAAGGGTTTTTTTCGTGAACTTACACTGGGTATATTATCGTTGGTACAGACCCCCTCTGATAGTAATCTGTCTCGAATCTCCCACGCAAAGATGGAGGGGCACTCTCGTTTATACTGCGCTATTTTGCTTACAACTTCTGGAGTCGCTACTCTCGGTTTACTACCTCCGATTGCCCTGGGTCTGATGGAGCCAGTTTCGTAATACCTGCCCAAAATTTTACTCACACATCCATTCGACACCTGGATAGGGAAGCGGACAGAAAATCACATTATTAATAATTTCAAGACAAAAATAAAATTGTTTAAGTATGCATTAAACAATGACAAGCTTACGTTTTGATTGTCCAGCACTTGGACTTTTGCATCTGCATGGGTCTATAACACAAAAATATACCTTAAATGGTATGAGAACTTACTTAGAGTCTTTTTTTTCTTTAAAAAAATTACATTTGTGGCCCTACTATCTACAAATGTGATACTTTAAAAACATTTGGAAGAAAAAAAAATCTGGTCAAAATGTAATTCGTTTAGTATTAATGTTAAAATATGCCTTAAATCTGAGCAATAGTTATGACAGACTAGTCTCCATTGTCCTCAATTTTCTTAGAGAGAATACTTTCGGGAGAAATAGGGTGAGTGAGGGGTTATAAAAATCTACATTTACAATGTATCCCTAAGCTGTGCCAAATCATGTTAGTGTCCATAAATACAGATTCCAGGCTAAAACTGCGTGGCTTTGGGGTTTTTCTGCTTTTTTGAAAAAAAAAAAAAAAGGCAATAAGCCACGCAAAATGCACACAGATCTCACGAAATCATAAGTAAATAACGGGAGGGGGGAGGAGAAAAACTGAAATTATGCCGAGTCGTATAATTCCGTTTATTACAGCGAACTAACTGTAACGAGAGCGAACGTTATTATCGGATGGAAATAAAGAGGAAAAAAAAGATTTAAAAAGATATATATATATATATATTTATAATAATAAAGATAAGCAGATGAATTATTTTATTAGGCTGGAACGTGGGAGGGGGGTCAGTAATTCAAGCCTGTGCGGTCAGAGACGGATAAAGCGTTTCCCCAGCAGAGCCATTAAGGAGCAAACCGGGGCGGCAGCCGCTGTTCACCTGCAGGATTCGGGAGATGTCGCAGGGCCGCGCTCCGCTATGCGCTAGTTCCACTATTTTCTGTCGGGTGGAGTCCGGCAGCGGCCTCCCGTTGACAAACACCCCGCCGAGCTGGTTCACGCCGCTGTGACCTGCCGGGGAGCAAGACACCGCCATAGCACCCTCCGCTCGTACCTGCGCGCCGCCGCGGGACCGCGCCCGAGCCCCGCGCCGCGCC
>NW_020451016.1:529394-531554 GCF_003343035.1 Apteryx rowi
GTGCGCGGGAGCGGGCGCACCCGCGCAGGCAGCGCGGCGGCCCCGCCGCTTTTCCGGGGGACACTTGCCAGCATAAAAAATGGCAGTGGAGAAAGCAAAATCAAAGTTTCACTTAAAAGGTTAAGCCTTAATCATTATATAATTTCCCTGGAGAGCGGTGTAGATCTCGCCCAGTGGCAATGATTATGCGCCTTGCATTCTATTGCTAGTCATCTAATAGGAAAACATATGGTGTCAATTTGGATGCTCTGCACCATATACACCCAGGAGTTATTAACACAAAGCCTGAAGAGCCCGCCGCGACCTTTAAACAAAATAAAGGCTTCACCCGAATGGTATCTTTCCTGCGTTTTGCCGCGGAGATCCCAAAGCGCCGTGTGAAGGCATCCCCGTTACCACAGCCGCGGCGCGCCAAGGCCAAGGGCAGGGCCGGCCCGCGCCCGCGCCAGGTATCGCCGCGCTCTCAGGGCTTATTTGGCTTGTTCCGCACTAAGGGAAAACACACCCCTGCCCCCCAGCACACGCTGACCCCGGCCCCCTAGGTGCTACTCCAGCCGTGCGGGGCACGGCGCGGCCCGCAGCAGGGCCAGGGCAGGGCCTCCACGCCGCTCGGGCTGCCAGCCCCGTGCAAGGGCCGCGCAACCCCCCTGTGCTCCTCCACGGGGCCCGCAGGCTGCGCCGCCCTCCAGCCCGCTGACACCCGCGTAAGATAAGCGCGTGCCTCGCGCCGGAGCGCCGCGAGGATGCGCGGCCTCACAAAWCCGCGTCGCGAGGCTGTGAGGCCGCCCATCCCCGCGGCGCTGCGGCGCGGGGCAGTGCCGGGCCCCGCCCGCGGAAGATCCGCACCCGCTAGCAGGGATCTGCCGACCTTGCAAGCTCCCAGGGAGTTTGGGCCCGGCTCGGGAAACGCCTCACCTCTCCGAGGCGGCTGAGTGGCACCTCTCCCCCCTGCGCCCCCCCAACTTGCGCGCAGGCACTTCAGCCACCGCCTAACGAGAGGTTATTTCTCGCCGCCACCGCCTCGGCCGCGGGTCAGTGCGCTAACGCGTTATATAAGTGCTCGCTCCTCTGAGAAATGCCCTCCGCGGCCGCCCGCCCGCCGCTGCGCGCTGGCACACTGCGCAAAGCGCCCAGGCCCGGCACCAAGGTCTTAAAAAAATGCAAAAAAAAGAATTAAAAAAAAAAAAGCCACAAAAGGCAACCAACGTCGGGAAGCAAATAAAACCAGGAGGTAGCAGGTGATCGCACCTAGCACGGGGGGGGGCTTTTCCCTCCCCGACTTCAACTGCAGAGCAGGTAAAGAGACACACGAGCGGCCTGAACCTCCTGAGGCCAGGACGGTCCCACCGGCCCGGGAGCCGTGGCAACGCTCCCGGCCCGTCCACGCCACCGCGGGCAGCCCACGGACAAGCCGCCGCAGCAGCACCGCTCCCCGACGGGCCGGGCCGGGCCGCGCTCCCGGCCGCGCGGGGCCACCACGCCCGGCGGAGCCGCCTCCTCCCCCCCGTCCCCGAAGCAAACCCTCGGCCCCGGCTGCACTGCCCGCACCTGGGCGGCCGCCGCTCCGCGCCCGCGGCCGCCCCCGCCTGACCTCCGCGGCCGCGAAGGGGCGCGGAGTCACTTACTGTTCTGCATGTTGGGCTGATAGAGCAGTATCCCACGGGGCTCGCCTATAGTAATCTATTAGTAATAAAATAGGCGTTAATCAGGGGAGGTAGTACACACGGTTACGCTGCAGATAGGCTAATGTCTCAAAGGCTTACTTTGTTATCCTTAGATGTCTTCCCCAATTAGTTTAAAGGTTTGGGGGCTTTTATAGCTCAAGGCAAAAATATACATATAAATCCCTATATATGAAAAATGTAATAAAGGCAAACCTTCAAGTGTTTTTTTAATTGCATGCAAGCAGCATATTGCCTGGTTGTTAATGTCCTTCTCTTAAGTGGTGTATTAACTGGAGCAACAACAATCACAAAGAGAGTCTGAAGTCATGTTTTTAAACTTGCCTGAGAGCTGGGTGGACTGTCCTCTCATACAATTTAGGGACTCACACATCTGCGTGTCACTAGTTAAAGTCTTCCCTCTAGGACAAAGCAAAAAAGTATATTAAGAGTGTGGAGCGACAGGCGCAACGTGCGGCGGGCCGCAGCGCGGCCGCGC
>NW_020451016.1:531782-534147 GCF_003343035.1 Apteryx rowi
GCGGCCGGGAGCGCGGCGGGGGCCCGCGGCGCTTCCCGGCGGCAGGTGCCGTCTGCGGCCGAGGCGGTCCCTGTCCGCGCTGCGCGGTGCCCTGCGCGGAGCGGAGCGGCCCCGGCCCGGCGTGCTCGGGGCTGGGCTCCATTTTTACTTCAGGTTATTTATTCCATTTATTTATTTTTATTTTTATTTTTCCCCCGCGGTACTGGCAACTTTTTCTCCCCCAAACTCCACGTATTGTGATTAACTTCTTTTTTGGTCTTTAGATCTTCCCCCTTTTCACTGTACTGTGACACACGCTGTCTACCTCGCCTCACTGCTTTAAAAAGTAAGAACAGGAGGGGGTGAGAACTGTTAAACAAAGCCTACAGAAAGGGAACAATGGCCTCCATTCTGCTCCTCTACCCAAACCCCGAGTGCAGAAACCCAGGCTCCTTAACCGGCCGCGCAGCTTCCCAACTAAACGGACCAACAACCCTCCAACTTACAAAGAGCAGAGAAACAAGCCCCTTCTCCCTTCATTAGTGCCTGCCTTGACCCAGCGCCTGGACAGTCCCAATCGCCTTTTTTGCCTCTCCCCCCCCCTTCCCCTACTCCCTCTCTCCTCCTCTCCCCACCTTCCCTTCCTCCCCCCCCACCCCCGGCACTTATTTATTTATTTATGCATCCCCATGTATTTATTTGAAATCCTCGCTGGTGAAAATGGAAAAGTAATTTCTCTTTATAAATATCTGGCGGTAATTGTGTTACTGGTGCGAGTTGTTAGGGGTTGTAAAAAGATACAACAGCTCAGTGGGGTGCTCAATTGGGGAGGGACAATTACAATAAAGAGCCCATTCAAGGGGGTTGCTAAAAAAAAGGAGGTAAAATAATGAAATAGTCGCAGCCTTCATTTTCTCTCCCTTTTTTTTAGTCTAAAAATACTCATTCTCTTTCTTTTGCGCCTATAATGAATATTAATTTTACTCTTCTTGCATATGATGGAGAATTCAAAGAGGCACGTTTCCCCATTCAGGACTAGCCACGGTATAATTTATTAAGTAGCTTTTAGTAATCTTAAATCCATAAAAATAAACATCAAACAAGTACTTTCTCGCAGCATGAAGACTTTAACTGGTAAATATTTACTGCTCTTTGGAGAACTACCTGATTAGCAGCAGAGCAAGCTACACTGTACTTCAATGGAGACGTGGCAACATCTCCTTTAGCTGAACTGAACGTAAAGCCATCCCTTTAATACACCAAACACGTCTGCATAGACACACACCGAACGGAAAACCCACTTCTTCAGAGAGAATTTGCTCACATATTTAATGCACAACTCATAAACGTGGGGCCTAGGGGGTTAAAGAAGCCATCCAGAAAGCCATTATTAAACTTCCAGCCCTCAGCTCTGCCAGCACGTACCTCAGAAATGACAATGAGTGGATTTAAAAGAAAAAAAAAATCCACAAAACAAAACAAAAAACCCAAACACAACCGAAAACGTTTTACAATACAGGGTCAGGGTAGCCAAGTACTTCAGCAAGGTAAGAGGAGGTGTGAGGAAAGAGAGCTAAGATTCTGCTTGGAAACTCTCTAATTACTTAAGTAATCAGCAAAACAAAACCCAGAGAAGTCAAACAGACCCAGCACCCGGAAGCAATATGATCACAAAATCGCATTCCCATGCCATAACCTAATTTTACTGATCTCGTGCACGGATTTGATAAATATGCATATGCAGATCTACAGACACAGAGGCATGAGGAGGGCAGAATACAGCGAGCTTTAAAGCAATAAATGAAATTCAGTTTGCCATGTCCTAGGAATCAAATTCAATAGGCCAGGCCTAATCTGCAAGTTGTTTTTTTAATCTCAAGATCTTGATATAATCTGATCGTGTTTATTTTTTTTTTTTTCTCTCCCAGTGAAAACATAATTAGACGTTAGGATGACAAACTTTTACGTTCTCGGGGCAAATGAGAGAAAGATAAAAACGAAACGCCTTGCGATTAAGCGTTGGTAAAGGTCACCAGCTATAAACATTTATTGTCAAGGGCCACTTTTATTATTTTATGTCCCTAAAGATGGAGAAGATGCAGTCACTTTTCTTTTCTAGGAGATTGTTATCGTTTTCCAAAGCAGCATCTGCCAAGTACATTTAATCATTCAGGAAACTTTGTTTTTAAACTTTCCAGAAATTGTTCCTGCTCTGCGTGTCAATTTAACGCCTCCTTACAAAGTATGCAAGGTTAAATTCAAATCCAGAATTTCCAATTGCACTTGCGAGGGGAAAAGAATCAAGTTTATTGTTGTGCTTCAGAGGAGAAAATCTTTTTGCACGGCGAAGAGTTTGCAACTTTTTAAAAAAAAAAAAGGGGGGGGG
>NW_020451016.1:534382-535743 GCF_003343035.1 Apteryx rowi
CTGCGCCGGGCTAGGAAAGTTGCGGGCACTAGGGACAAGTTGGGAGGATGCGGCGGGCGGCTGATTGGAGCTGACAGTCCTTCAGCTCCGCTCAGCGCCCTGGCGCTCCGCGCCCGACAGCGGGCTCGGCCTAGGAGGTGACTTTCCCCAGCACCTCTCCGGCCGCTCGCTCTCTCTCTCCGCCTCTCTCCTTCCCCTCGCTCCCTCGCCCTGTCCTTGCGGCGAGCGGGCGACCTTTTCTCGGCGAGACCCCTCCGCGGCTCCCGGGAGCACAAAGCAGGAGCCGCGGAGGCGGGGGCGCCGCTTCCCCGCGGCCGCGCGGCGCGGTGCGGTGCCGCGCGGCGGGGGCTGCCGCGGCCGCGGGCAGGTGTCGCGGGTCGGGGCGGCGGCATGGCATGGCACGGCACGGCACGGCCGGGCCCGGCTCCGCTCCCGCCGCCCCCCGCTCCGGGGCCGGGGCCGGCAGCGGCGGCGGCAGCACAGCGCGGCTGTGCTCTCCCTGCCCGGCCGAGAGTACGTGGGAATTGCTGCTGCCGCTGCTGGCATTGGTTTCCCAGTCAGATGCTTTAGCTTTTCCAGAGGACACGGGTTTATGTGAAAGCGGAAAGTTTGTGAGCTTCTGGGCTGGAAAGTTCCCTGGGAAGCTCTCCGGAATGCAAATGGGAATATGAGAGAGAGAGAGCAGGAGAGAGCGAGAGCCCTGTCTAAATATTAAAATGCACGAAGGGAGAAGTTGGGAGAAGAAACGAGCGGACTCACCTTTATGAGGCATCCTGTCTTGTTGTCAAAGCTCCTGTCAATAGTTTAAGAGCGCACTGATTTGAAATGATGGTGCTTTAAAAAGAGTTGCCAGTAAAATAGTTTTTCTCCACTGAAGCTGCTGGTTGTGTGATCTTGAATTCCTGGGAAGGAGACAGAGATTGACAATAAAATGGGCTGTCAGTGACTGGAGAGTGAGAGATAAAAGAGTGTGTGAGTGAAGTGGGGAGAGAGAGACAGAGCACACCTATGCTGATTGGTGATGGTTCAAGTGTATTAATGTATGTGTGCCTTGGTCTCTGCCTCGCCTCCACTGCTCTTCACTGGCCCATTAGCAAAGCCTGACCTCTGTCATCATCTTCCAGCAAAACACTTCCTCCCTGCGCCTTAACCAGAGCGGGAAATGCGGCTGAGCCAGGGCTCGCTTTTCAAACCCACTAATCACTCCGCACATGCAAATGCTCCCCTCGCTCCCACACAAAATATTGCTTTATGCAAAGCAACGCCATCGCCTCCCCGCCGCCGATTGGCCGCCCCGCCGCCCGCCCCGGCTCAATTGGCCCAGCCGTTTGAATAGCAATGCGCCGGGCCCGGGCACCGGC
>NW_020451016.1:535988-538287 GCF_003343035.1 Apteryx rowi
CAATTTGCATTTAAACAGTTAGCTCCCATCCGACAATAGAGATAAGGCGAAAATAACATTCAAATGGTAAAGACATAAATATTTGGGAGACAGGCGCTTTGTAAACTGTGAACCGCCCGGAGCTAGCCGAGCCTCGCGGGTCCCCCCCTCCTCCAGACGTGACGGAGAGGGGAGGCTCTGCCAGCCGCGAAAGAGCAGAGCAAATACACCATTTACTTTGTGTATTGAGGGCTCTTGTGAAAGGCCCTGAAGAGTCCTTTACCAAACACTCACAAACTTCTCCCACGTGCCATTTGTTGACTAAGAGCTGCCGGTTTTTTTTAAGACACCGCAGAGGAGCTGGGAGGTGAAGCCCTCTCCGCGGAGCGCGGAGCCCGGTGCGGGGCAGCGCCCGCACCAGCTTTGTTCCTCCGCGCCCGAGGGGCTCCCCCCCGCGCACGGGGACCCCTGCTCTAGCTGCCAGAAACTCGAGGGGAAAGTAAGTAAATGACTTTGCTGCTCTGACCACACACCACAAGTACATTTGTTGAATGCCGGACTATTAAGACACACCTCAGTAAACTCTAAAGCAACCCCTCCGCGCATGCATTTAAGGTTACACTGGGAGCACCAGTCCTAGCTCAGGGTGTCCCAATCGGTTATGGCGAGTGGTCCGGGGAGGAGGAGGGGAGGGAAGGGGAGGGGAGGGGAGGGGGGGACAGCACAGGGGGGAAAAAATGGGGGAAAGAAAGGGAAGAAGGAGAAGGGACAGGAAAAAGAAATTCCAAGAGCCTCCGAGGAAAGGAGAGAGTATGAACGCGCAAAGCATAAAATGAAGTCGTAGGCGCATACACTTGACTTCTCTTGACATGTGAAAAGTGCTAAAAGTCAAAGCTCATCAATAAAGTATCTTGAAATTGAATAAGAGCCCTGACAACCATTGCATTCTTAAATAAAGTACAATGAGGAGACAAACGACTCTGCCAAGGAGTTTGCATGTGAGTGAAAGGGCGCCTCAATGGGAGCGGGATAATGGGCTGCCCGGCCGTCATGCACTGTCATCTCCAGTCCTGCCGGGAGCTGCCACCGCTCCCTAATAGCACAAAATGGGCTCTTAAGAGACTGCTGCCTTTCCCTCGGCGGGCTTCTCCCTTCCCCCTTGCCGGTTCGCCGCGATGGCGATCGCCTCCAGCGTGGGGATGTTTTTGGGAGGCAGGGGTTAACCGCAACCGCTTCTCCCGCGTCTCTGCCTCGGCTCCGGCGCCGAGCTGAGCAGAAAGCCGCTTCCCGGCGGCTGGCGCGCAGGGTAAAGGGGCGCAGGGAGGGAGCCAGGGAGCCGCCCGGGCTCCCGCCGCCGGGACCGGCGCAGCCTGGGCCGGGCCGGGCCGCGCTGGGCCGGGCCGGGGGGCTCCGCTCCCGGGCCCCGCCGCCGCGCGGCACTTGCAAGGGCCCAGGCCTAGCCCAACCTGCATTTTTCCCCCCATTCATGCATATTTATAGCAACGGAGCCGAATATAGTGATGGACATATGCGAGCAGTTGGGTGTCACACGCTCTCCCCTGAAGGTAAGGCAAGGCAGGGGCGATGGGGAGCCCGAAACGGGCCCGGCAGCCCCCCGCAGGCCGCCCTGCCCCTGTCCCTGTCCCTGCCCTTCCGCGCCGGGCTCGGCTCTACCTCCCCCCCAAAAAACTTTGCAAACTACCAGCCCCCACCTGAGCCCGCCGGGGCTCGAGCGGGATTTCCAACGCGCTAAGGAGACGAAACGAGARCTTGAGAGATGAAGGGGAGGGGGAATAAAATACGCACCGGCGTCCTGCTCGCCTTCCTGCGCAGAGCCGCGCTGCGCTGCGCGCCGGGAGCCTGGCGAGGCGCCCCGGGAGGTCACTGGCGGCCGAGGCGGGCAGCCCCCGCGGCGAGCATCCTGCAGCAAGAGAAAGCCCGCGGCTTGCAAGGCCGCAAGTCGCGGAGGCTCCGGAGGGGTTTTAAGAGCTGGGACCCAGTCCTCTGCTGGCGCGTCCTCGGGTTGGCTTTGGGGGCTTTTCTTTTCCTCTCTCTCTAGCAAGCGATATTACTATTTTTTACCCTCGTCCACGGGGCGTTAAGGGGGGCAAAGAGAAACAACCACTCTGTCCGAAACTGCAGGCAAATATCATTTTTACAAGCTCTCAATTAGCCATCCTCTGGATTAGCACCTTCTTACATCTCATCTCCAGAATAAAGCAGCCGTAATCTTGTTGCTGTTTTCCCCTCGGGCGCAGCGGGCTGTGCATCCCCTCCCCCCAAAAAACTTTCGATGCCCCCCCGAGCCAAAAAAAAAAAA
>NW_020451016.1:539097-541359 GCF_003343035.1 Apteryx rowi
ACAAAAAGGAAAAAGGGGGATAATAAAGTGGAAAAAAAGGTAACTATTTTATGCTGCAAGGATTTTTTTTCTTTAATTAAGATTTTTTTTTTTTTAAACACGACCTTGTGCCTCCGTCTTGATTTGTGTTAAGGACCAGTGTTTGCTTCCTCTGCGTATTTTGTTAGGTGTTAGAAGCAGAAAGTGCCGAGTTAGATACGCCGGTATCGTCTTGTTGTGTTAATATCTGGGCTTCAAACTACCTTTTTAATACCCAGAAAAATGCTTAAAGTCCTCTTGTCCAGTTCAGTCTGAAACTGGAGAGACACACAAATTCTGACGTCTCAGCCTACAATGCTTTTGCCTTCGGGACACTTAATGCCTATTTGTATATGTGGAGACAGTGTTTGAAACCTATAATGCACAGGACACTGAGTTAAGTGGAGCTTTTCTAGTTTATAAACAGTCTGCAAAAAGTTTGGAATCGATTTAACCTCTTTTATGTTGGCCTTTTGCATAAGGCACAGTTTTGTGTGTCACGATAAAAAAAGGCTCCCTGGACCTCGCCGAAGTCACTCTGCCGGCTCTGAAACTGGAAGACGAATATACATGTTTCTCCACGAGAAAGCCTTTGATTATATATATGTGAAAAGTGTCATACAATCGGACTCGCTCGGAAAGCCTTCAGAAAAGAAGAGGGGGGTGAAAGCTTAGCGCATCCTGACGGGCTTTTTAAATGCTATTGATTGGGACAAGCTGTTCAAAACCCCAGTAACAGTTAATCTGCCTGTTAATCAAGCCACTAARGAGCTCAATGTGAGTTTTATTAGCAACTGGAGAACACAGGCAGCAGAAAGGATCAAAAGCCTACACCCTTGATATTTGTAAAACCAGCCTTTCCCAAAAATATATATTCAATTACAGAGCAATTCGTAGCTTATCACCACTCGCTAACAGAAACACACAGATGGTTTCGCAAAAGCTGGCAATGCTACGAAACCAAATGAACCAGAATCGCACTCGCCCCACCGAGATGCACATTTCAAAAATAACACAATTAATAGGGGCTCACCGTCTCGCCTATCTAACACCTCGGTCTTTCCTGGCCTCTGGAATTAGCAGCAAAACGCAAATTTGGCAAACCGATGGCAATGAGAAAACGATACAGAAACTCCTCGGATTCACGCAAACTGTTTTATTAGGCTGAGGGGTCGGGGGCCGTTTTTCTTTTAGCTGGCGTATTTGATTTATCGCTGCAACTTTGCACGGTACGTTTCCCTCTGCCCATCTTTTTGGTGGAGCCGCTCATTTCACTCTAAAAAGTTTAAATCGCAAGATTCATAATTTGGAGAGCCTGGAAGTTGAATTTCAATTAATTTAATGACCAGAAATATTATTATATCGGCTAAAATCAACATTTGATCTTGTCATTTTTAATGCAAACCGATTGCTTTATATGTCAGCGAGATATGCATATAAAAGACTATCTGGTCAGAGGTAATTATGTCACAGCTTTTTCTCGGCATGACAGCTGGATAAACACCATCTCCAATAAACATCTCTAATTAGGGAGGAGGATCTGAGATAGATGGTGTTTGATTTATTACTGAAGGAGAATGTCCATTTACCGGTATATTATAGTGCAGCATCATAGGCAGCGTTCTCGCTAACGCACCTTAAGGGATATTTGGAGATGCTTGAGTACAGGTAAGCGGTGTTTCAGGCTTTACGCTGTTATTTTGTTTTGTGTTATTTTTTTGGGGGGGGGGGGACGGTGACGGTCTTTCTAGTGGCGTCTCCCCCCCCCCCGCCTCCCTCGCTGAGCGGAGACACGCCGGGGGGCGGCGGCTGAGCGGCACGGAGCAGAGCGACACGACCCGCGCGCGGCCCCGACGGCGGCAGCACGGGCCGGGCCCGGCCGCGGGGCGGCGGTGCGCGGGGCCGGGCCGGGGCGCTGCGCTGCGCGGGCGCTGCCGCGGTAACCTGAGGCCGCTCGTTCTACCTGAGTGAGAATCGCTAATTGCGCGCCGTCCCGGCGCAGCTCGGATCGCACGGCCCCGGGATTTAAAGCGCTGCCAATCTATGCGGGCCGCATTCTTCCGCTGCCGGCGGGGCTCCGGGGACCGGCGTAAGCTCCCACGCCGCGCGGGGGACCGGGGGCTCCGCGCTGGTCCCCCCTCGGCCTCCACACGGGCGAGTTAATTGCGGAGCCGCAGACAGCGCAGCTGCTCCCTCCGCCCCCACCTGTTGTACAGGCTCCGGCCCGAGGGTTTTGTCTCCGCG
>NW_020451016.1:542884-544966 GCF_003343035.1 Apteryx rowi
CGGCAACGTGCTGCACATTTATAAGCGTTGTACATATCTGATTTACACCGCGATGCGAACTTGTCGTGTTTTTTTTTTTTTTTTAAAAAGGATGCCCCAAACCCCGGTGTTCACGTAGATTGAGCAATTCTCAGCACACACTGTAATAATGAGCTTTAATTCTCTATCCAAGCAGAACTTGAGCAATAATAATAAGCACATCAGAACAATTTGTTTACTGTGGAATTGCACAGGCTGCAGGGTCCAAGGCTAGCTACAATAAACGGTAAAAAACAAAGGAAACTCTCTAGAACAGGGGAAATATTGCAAGTAGAAACGTGGTTTGGCTTTCAAGGAAAGAGATACTTGACTAGCATTTTAGCTGGGATATACTGCCCTTGTCCAAGGTATGTGTTTTTAAATACTTTCTTTTCAGTTCACCACATGTTTCTTTTCTTGCCTACCATCTCTCTTTTGCCCCCAGGATTGCTTTAAACCTTGACGCAGAAATGTAATTTTGCCCGTGTTTTATTTTTTTATTTTATTTTATTTTTGTCCTGTCGGCTCAGTCCTCCTGCAGTTTAATAGAAACTGAATAGCTCCATCTCTTCAAATAAAAAATGCCTGAATTATTATTGAAATGGCTTTTTGTGTGTTGCCATACAAAGGTTTGAGATATTTCAACTTGTTGTACATGGGCTCGAGTCTACAGGGCTCTCGTGCAACCTGGTCAGTGTTTCCATCTAGACTTCTCTTGACATTAAATGAGATCAATCTAAGGCGTCTAATACATGGCATCCTATTTTGTAAACCCTCTCAACTTCTAAACTTGTTTTAACAAGCGGGATTAGTGCGTCTGAGTGTGTGTTTGTGTGGTTTAATTTAAGATGCTGCAAGAAACTTCTGTGAACTGAAGCGTCCTAAAGACAGAAATTTAGCAAAGATAACATTTCCCATCATGAAGAATCCCACTGTAGCTGACTGTATAATAACACTATTATTTTCAATGCTGTAACTTTGTTTTCTCATCCAAAAAAGGGTTCAAGATTAAAAAAAAAACAAAAAAACCCCCAAAAACTTCTTGCTCAAAAAGGAAACATAGAGCTATAAATCATTTCTTTATATTCCAACTTTGTAGTTGGGCTTTCTCCCTGTATTTTTTTTCCCCCGATGACTCCTAATGGTATTAATTTGTCTAAAACTTTATTCTGGGTTGTCTTGAATTATTTCCCTTCTCTATCCTTTTAAACATTTTCATAATAAGCGTGACTCCGGACAATGTTTGATTTGTTTTTCTCCCCTCATCCCGGTTTAGACTGAGACATTAGCTGAATTCCCTGGGGGTGATTGGATGCAGTTCGCTGAAAGTCGACAGGCACGTCCTGGATGTTAGAAATTCACTTTTCCTCAACGTGACAAGGCTGAGTTCGATCTACAATTGTATTTGAAAGGGCAATGAGCGGAAAGATCTCCCATCATTAAAGCCTCCCTCTTCTTTAGTGAAATAACAAGATACTTCATTTGCACACAAACACTCAAAAGAAAAAAAAATCCCAAACCGACCCGCAATAACTCTTTAATAAAACGCTATCTCGGCATAATTTGCGGGGGGGGGGGGAGAGGACGACATATCAAAAGGTATCGGAGGTCCCCCAAAGCGCCAATGTGATCAAGTTGACTTTTTACTTTAAATCTTGAATAAGATGTGAGTTGTAACAAGGGGATTTGCACTTACTCCATGACCCTTGTAATTGGATTAAATATAGACTGAGACGTACAAAAACATACCAAGATTGACACCTGCCAACTGGACTTCCTTATGATTGATTGTGATGCTTCGTGCTGGCAACAATAATGAAATAAATTGTATGGATAAAACAGCACATTTGTCATTTCCGTGCCATAAGAGAGGAAGCCAGCGTGTTAGGCAAGCTGTTATCTGACAGACGAGAACAGCAGACAAAACTAAAGAGCTAAACAAGGATTCCAGACATTGACAAGACAAATTATAACTTGTCACAACCTCTTTAAATTCAGAAGTTTTCAATTAACATATATATTGCTGTTACATATAAGATCGGGTGGACTTAAAGCACAAACACG
>NW_020451016.1:545405-547350 GCF_003343035.1 Apteryx rowi
GCCGCCGCCGAGCCGCCGCCGCCGCCGGCGGAAGCCCTCGATCTGCCCCAAAACTCCCGAGGGGCAGCTGCGGCGCTCGTACGGACACGGGGGTTTTCGCCCCCTTTTCTTTTGTCTGGCCCCGAGGTGACTGGCGGCAACGGCAGAGCTGGGAAACGCGGCTCTCCCCGGCCGTCACGGGGGAGGCAGCAGGCGAAGGGCCCCCTCCCCCAAACCCCAAGMCCCGGCTCGAGAAAATATAACTAATATTCTAAAGCGACCTTTCCATTTTCTGTAATTACTGCCAAACTCATTCCTCTAAATTAAATGCTGAAAGTGATTTGAATCCTTGTAAAGCAAAAACCAAGTTCCATCGAATTAGTTGTAGCCTGCCTGCTTTCCCCAGTGACTGCATCTATTAACATTATAATCTCAAACACCATTTTTTATGTAACGCTATTGTTAGTAAATCAACTCCTCAGGTCCACAGAGACGCTGACCCCTGGCAATTCAGTGAAAGTGTAATTATCTCCCCGAATCTTGGACAGATTTAAGAGATTACATTTCAACTAAATCTATATCAATGCTAATTTTTTCCAGACTCCAGGTGCTAGGCACTCCGAAATGGTGTTTCTGCCCAGCAGAATGGGTTACAAAGAGGAGAGGTCTTGCTGCGTAGAGGGCCAAAAGAAATGAAGCCCACATAAAATTACACCTATTTTTGCTACAAAACCTGGTTCTTATATGGCAAAGTTAAACAAAGCAGCTATGCTAAATTAGCGTTAAATAAAGGCTAGTTTAATGCTCGGTTACAGTCAACTGGTGTATATTTGATGGCTAATTGTCTATCAAAATTAAAAAGAAAAGAACAAATGATTCGTTATAAGAAGGTGTTAAAAGCTTCGACAAAAGGACATTTCACAAATATAATATCTGTGGATAGCGAATTGTCCTTTTGAAGCTTTTTTTAATGTAGTAAAGGCCTGGGACTCCCTAGATATGAATAATGGGGAGAAACGTGCTCTTTTATTCGGAAAGAGCCTCCTTTAAAACATTCGCTCTAATAAAACCAAAAGGACAATATTCTGGGAAGGAGCCGGGACCCGGTTTGATGTGATTTCCAACGGCCACTTAAATAAATAATGCCTCGGCAGTAAAAAGGCATTTAAATGTTATTTGGTTTGCGCTTAAAGAGACCTAAGCGCCTTCCCGATTGAGAGAAGCCCTAACTTGCAAATCAGCCGATATTAGCAGGAAGAAAACAATATTTGGGCGGCTGCGGGCAGGGGGGGGCTGGCCTGGGTGCGCACCCCGCGCAGGGCCGCGCAAGCAGCGCCCGACGTACTTGATTTCCCCCCATATAATGGGCTCCGAAATATTCGGACAGGGGCGAGAAAGAGAAAGAGATGCAAAAGGAGGAGGAAAAAAAGGTAAAAACCAAGTAGTTGGGCCAAGTTAATTAAACAGGAAAGGCGCAAAGGCGGCGCCGGGGAGGGCCGGCGCCCCGTGCGGGGCTCCGCGCCCCCGCGGAGGGCGCGTGGGAGAGCCCGAGTATGCAAAAAAGCCCCGACTAAATCAGGCAGCAAGAACGACAAACCGTCTGGAAAATGGACCCATGGAGCAGCAAGAATGTACTTTTTTATCTTTGACAACTTGTGTCCTAAAGAAACTATCTTGAAGATAATTGAAATGATTACAATTCATTGCTGCATTACTTTGAATATGAACAGTCAAATAATGAAATCTTAGTAATACAACAAAAATTTAATTTACATTATACCACTGCTTGAGGTTTTTCTTTTTTTTCTTTTCTTTTTTTTAATGCCCAGCTTCCCTTAGAAATTTTGCGCTAGCACATAATTCTGTACTTCGTTGCATTATTCATATTTTCGGGGTTTCCCCCCGCCCCTTTCTCAGCGACGGTCGCTGAGACGCGGCGGCGGCGCGGGCGCGGGGAGCAGCGCGC
>NW_020451016.1:547867-667105 GCF_003343035.1 Apteryx rowi
CTGCGGCGCAGCCTGCCTCTCCAGCCGAGGCAGGAACGGACCCGGACACGTCCTCCGCGCAACTAACTGTTTCTAAAAAAAAAAAAAAAGACCATCTGGTAATTGTCTTCCTTTAGATCTTCCCTTAATTATGCTTTTAATTAAAGATGGTTCAAGGCATTGGACCACATGAAGGGCAGTAATTACAAATTACATTACAAACCCAACAGATGTAGCTCTATCTGCTGGGAAAAAGGTATCGGAATAAAATTTGACTAAACTTTAGGATACATTAATCCGCTGCCTTGAGAACAGAAGCACATTTTTTATTATGCAGACTCTAGCCAGGATTTAAGTTCTCTGTCATGATTGTTTTCATATTTCTTTGACATCTATTGATTTGGAGGCAGCTGCAAGGCTTTGTCACAAGAGAGAAGAGCAGTCACAATATATTAGCTTGATGGCATAACTCGAATATGAGTAGGAAGGATAGAAACATGACAGGGAGCCACGTGACCGAGTGATGGGTCTCCAACAAAATAAAGAAATTAATTTTTAATAAAAAGCTTTAAAAATACCACAGCCAGTGCAACAGCAAGAGTGAAGGGCAGAACTTGTGACTTATCGAGCACCAGAGGCTCTGCAATGTACCCCGAAGATGAGCAGGGGCTCTGCTTCCAGTTTCCAGCTGGGACTTCTGCGTTCAGCCGGAGCCACAGGGAGCAGAGCCGGCGTGATGGCGTGATGGCGCGCTGGCGGCCGCGGCCCATGCTGTGCCAGCAGCCAGCCCAGCCTGCCGACGCCAAGGTGCTGCAGAAGAGCAGCTCGCTTTGCCCCTCGTCTGCTCAGAGGCAAAACTCTGCAGCCCCAGCAAGAGTCAGTGCAAACCCCCTTCGGTCCTTGGCTGCAAGGAAACGCAGACCCGATCGCCTCTGCAATGAGGGGTGGTGGCGCAGGCTCAGAGATTTCCGGGGGGGACATCACCCCACTGCTCTGTGGTCACCGGTGGCCCTGGAAAAGCCACTTGTGATGCTTATCGCAGGGCTGCACAAGCACAGGTGGACGGACTGATTTAAAGTGCCCTGGTTTGCAGCAGCTGCTGGCGCATCAGGAGGAGATCAAGAAATCACGGGCGAAGGGGTTTACGAAATCGAGTTCTGGTTCAGTGGCCAAACACATCACTGACAGTCCAGGGGCTGTTCTCCAGTCAACCTCCAGTTCAAAGTATGCGCCTCTCCCGCCTTTTGCCAAAATTCTCTGCTAAACGTGTAACTGGGAGCTCAAAGTATTTGAGCAGGTTTGGGCACGGTAACAGAATTTCCCTGTCTGGGGGAGGCCGTTTATTAAAAGCCGTCATTGAAGCCAAGCCGGAGAGCTGGGACAGCGAGGATTCACATGTCAGATGCTTCATCAGACCATTAAAAAGAAATTAAGTTGGGGCATTTTGTCTGCCCCTCTCCCAACTCCACCGCTGCGGGAAACGCGTAAAAAATCCAGGCAGCACCTCAAAGCAGGGGTAGAGACCGTCTCGCCTCCAAGCCACAACACCGTCATCAAGGCCCTCGGCATCTCGGAAAGGTGAAAGTGGGCTCGGGAAGCTTTGGGCGCAAGGCTGCCCAGGGGTCTGGCCGCAGAGCGGAAATCCCGCTCGCAGCTGGGCACCCCGAAGCCTTAATCCACAGCCGGGCACCCACCGCGCGGAGAGCAAATGCGCTGACACACAGCGTCGCCAGCACCTTGCAGCGCGCTCACACACACAAATGGCTAAGTTCCTTCAGTCCTCCCTCAGGCAAAATTTCTGGTGCGCCTTGGCTTTAGGTAAGGCACGGCAGGATTTGGCCCAGCTGCCTTCAGCCCCAAAGATGCCACGGCGCAGAACAAGGACAGAGGTGTTAGCGCATGCGCGCACACCTTGCACGCAGCCTCAGCTACGCGTTCACGCATTCACACACACTCTATTAGTAGCGTTACATTTTTTTTCATTCCGATGCGTGCTAACCGCTTTGACCGTCTAACCCATTTCCTTATCAATTTCTGGATTTCTGCTTGCTTGCGGTGGAGAAACAGGAAAAGTGCCTTGACTTCTCGGGGCCTTTGCGTCAGGAAGGGAGTTACTGCAACAGACCTCTTCGAATGCCTTTCCATCAGTTCCTAGTGCTGCTGCAGGCTGTGACTGCGAAGTGTCAGTGGGTGCTGTTGTATAGGTACATGCAACACATCACAGCTTCTGGACTCATTTTATTTAAGATGAGCAAACATAATGCTCCTCTACTTGTTCAAGTTTTAGGCCTGTGTTTTGCTCCCATTTCCTACTTCTTTAGAAAAAAGTGACCCAGGTGACAACAYTTTCTGTATTGCAAATGAAGAATAATTGCAGGTTTAAAGCGATGTTACTATGAAAATTACATATTCTATTCTGGTAATATGTGATATGTATATAATACAACTATGTACATATACAACTAGTCAATACAAACTTAGAGATGCTCTTGAAAACCTCATATTGCTTCTTTATAGAGACATTTTGTATGTTTTTGCATGTCGACAAGCACACACGTTTGCCCCAAATTGCAACAAGGCTTTTACAGTACAAAGTGCATGAAACGAGTAGATTTTTGTGATACTTCACTTCTTTGTAATTAAATAGCTCTGTCGATGGCCCCGTGTGTTGCTGTTCGGAAACGATGGCTTGTGCAACTGGGCAAATGCTTCCCTGTGAAATATGTGAAAGACTACAGATGTTTTCCTGCTCTGATGTGCAAATGTAAGACCTTTTTTGGCAGTGTGGTATGTGCTTGCTTAGAGCAGTCAGGAATGCTTTTCTTTGCGTTGCAAGACTCATCAGATCTAAAGTTAACGCCATACGCCCAGCTCTGCCCTTCAGCGGGCCTGACCCAAAGATCGCTGACGTGAAGGACAGATCGCCCAGGCCCAGGCGATGCGTCTGCTAGAGCGAAATCACAGCACGCGCAAGGCCTGGCGGTGTTTGTGTCGATAACAGAATAATGCAGTTCTGAGTTGCATTCTCCTTTCATGGGCTGATATTAAGCACATTTTTTTTTCTACTATAGTATAAAATTGAGCTTCTTATTAAAAACGACAGTCCTTATAGCTATTAAGTGTGGAGAACATATTACCTTAAATATGAATTACTCAGTTCTGGCAGTTCTGCCCCGTTTGGTGAGCAGGGATTGAAAGCAGGCAGTAAATGAAATAAGTGAAAGATTCTGCACCTTTTAGCAGCGTATGTCCCAGCCACAATCACTATTCGTGTGAATTGTATTTCATGCAGCAATAGTGTTGAACAAGCCAGCGGTTTCAGAAGCGCAGAACGGAGCCAATGGTGCCGGCTCTTTTGGGTGCAGAAGTGCAAATTCCTGGGAGTTTCTCTGCGAGGCAGCAGTGATGCCTGCACGGAGGCAGGAGCTGGGAGCCTCTGCAGGATGCACAGTGGCAAAACGCAGCGCTGTGGGTCAGCCTAAGTGACCAGAAAATCCTCCTGTCAGCTTGTCATGCACTACATGAAGCCATGTTTTTAAACATGTATAGAGACAGCATATTGCAGTTTTTGCCAGTTTTAAAGAAAGATTGCCTCAATAACACATTGGCATAGAAAACAGTGGGTGAGAAAATATTCCTCCAACCAGAACATAAGCAAATTTAACACTTTGAGAAAACACTGACAATTACTTTCCTGTGCATAGTGATGTCATATTTTTTAAGGTGCAATATTTTGGTGTTCAGTCCATGTTAGATGCTAATGTTAGACATGGCATTTGGGATATATCTTTCTCAGTGGCAGCAACTTCATCCTCATTGGGTCAGGTATTACAGGTTTTACACAGAGATTGGAAAATTGCCCCTCCTGCACCTCAGCCAGTATATTCTTTCCAATTAGGTTTGAGTTAAGAAAGAATATATATTGATATATTCTTTTTTTAGCGCAGGTTGATTTAGAGTAAGTTGGGAAGCTGCTTAGGTGAGAAATAGTCTCTGGGGAGGTGGATTAGTGAGAAAATACACACACAATCTCAGTGCCGGCTACATTTATTATATGGCTTTTCAGTTTAGCACCTGAACGGTGCATGTGTGCACGTATTAGATCTTAGAGATTAACTTAAAGCTGAACGTTTCTTTGTGCATTTTTACTCTTTCTGATTAGTATAAAATTGAAAAATTCAACATGTTGTTAGGAACTTTTTCCTGCTTTCTTTAGTAAATTATTCAACTGTCCTTAGCCAGCAACTTGTAACCCATTTCTGGTAAACGTTCGCCCTGCACTGAAGTGCAGTTACATACACCATTGCACAAGCATGTGAGTTTGGAGGACTTGTGTGTGTGTGTGTGTACGTGTGTGTGTGCACATGTGCGTGCGTGTGCATGTGCCTTCACACACACGTAGACCTGGCCCCTCTCTTCTCAGGGCATCTCAGAAGGAGAATTCCTCTTTCTGTTACAAGGACACATTTGCCTATAGAAGGTCTGATGCGGGACAAGACTTGCAAGTTTTATACATGCAAACACTCAATAAAGACAGGCCTGCGCAGCAGTTCTTCTGTGCAGCTCATGTCCATTCTTACAAACAGGATTTACCCATTTGCACTGCGAGCCAAATATTTTCTTCACAATACCACATTACCGAAAAAAAAAAAATCTGAAATAGTACATATTCTTGTATGTTATTACTGCATTCCCAAAGAAGGCTTGTTTGGGGCAAAGCAGGGACTTTTCCAAAAGTCGAAACAGTTTTGTTCTCTTGTCTCAGCCAACACAGTGACGTTGGTCGGCGCATTGCGTTTGGGGGCAGTGCCCGTGCGCGGCGGCTCGTTGGCGGGGCGCGCTACCCTTGGGCTTTGAGGGAGCCCGCGGGCTTCGGGCCTCCTCGGCGCGCGGCACCACGGCCCTCTCTGGGTACACTGACTTTCACACAGTTTCCCCAGTGAAACCAGAGATCCAAAAGCAAAACCCATCTCTCGGGGACGACGTGTAGCTCGGTGACAGTCCTTGGAGGACGGAGAGTCCTAAAATCAGTGACTGGACCACGCTGACCCGCACCTGCGGCCGTCGTGTCTGCGATGGATGCGGTCTCGGCAGGTTTCTCCCTGCCTCCCCGGCGCCCCGGCCTGCCGCACGCGACGGCGCAGGGCACGGCAGCCACGCTTCGTGGTGGCAGCAGGCCTGTCGCTGACGTGGCTGCAGATTGCTGCTGCCTCCTGCAACACGTCCGAGCGGGTATTTGAGGACGGTGCTGCAGTGCTACATATATTTCTGCAATAACAACCATACACTTCTGATTCAAGCACCAGCATGGGAAGGACATATATATGTACACACACACACACACACACACACACACACACATATATATATATACACGCGTGTGTGTGTGTGTGTGTGTGTGTGTGTGTGTATACGCGCGCACACAGAGAGAGAGAGTGACGGCATCTCCTGCAGATGAACATTTCAAATTCTTGATGCCGCCATTTCACGTGCTGTTGGCTTCTTCCTTGGAAGCCCCAGTTTATCCAGGTACAAGTACCCAATTAATACTAAACAGCATGACATGAAAGATCCCATGAACAGAGAAATCAGTGGGACTATTAAGATATTCAAAAGGAATCAGGGCTTTTTGGGGTGAAGGGGGTTGCTGCCTAACTTGGTATAAATTGCTTTTTTATAACTGACATTGTTAAATGCATAGAAATAGAAAATATGGAGTAGCCAGCGATTGCTACCTGTATCAAGCAGCAATCCGTATTGATCTAAATAACATGTGATTAACACCAACCACATCTGGCAGAAGTGCGCATCAGCCCAAAGCCGGATTCACACTCAGACGTGAAAAGCAACGACTGAAGTCGCGTGGATGCAATTGCCGTGTCTCTGAAGGCGAGCAAAGTTGAGCCACTGGCCTCCCCTTTGCCTGCTCGCCGCTGCGTCTCTGAGCGCAGCGATCACCTGCTCACGCCTCAGCTGCAGGCAGAGGGAAAGAGAGACGACTCAGATTTTGTAGATTTTGCAGATTTTGCACTTGGATGTCCGGTTTTCCCAAACGACAATGTGTTTTCCTAACGGTTTTTCATGAGGTTCCAGTATCCTGTGTGATTTGTCTCTGAGTCGTGTTCTGAATTCCCCAGTTTAAACAAAAATCTCCCCTTTGCTGCCAGATTGTGAATAAGTGCTTCGATGTGCTAAGACGGTTGTTTTGAAATCCGCCATGCCGTTTCTGCACAAATATGCAGGCCGCATTAGTGAAACGTGGGCACGGCCCCAGGCCTGCCAATCCCGGGGCTGGAGAGGGGGTTCACGCACAACAGGGAATGTAGAAACTCTCAGATAATAAGGAATTTACAGCAGCCTCATCACTGATTTTTTTTTCTTGTCTTCAGCCAAGCCCTTCACTCTGTTTATTCCACATATTTGCATATTTGGAAGAGGGCATCAGCCTCTGTGTTACCCGCAAGTTGCTTGGAGCATATACCTGAAGCCACATAAAGAAAGGAGCTAGATTCAAGGGAGGGAGTGATACATTTTGCCTAAAAATATTATCCAGACAATCTGGCTAATATAAATAGCTGGCTTTATGGTAATAGATATGGTCAAACTCATCACTTCTTGATACCGCTCTAACATGCTGGACACAAGGTGCTGCCTGTGCAGCTAAGACTGAGAGCCTGGGACGGACTCTGTCATGCCGTCGGCCTGAGCAAGGGAAACGCAGCCAGGGTTTGAGACAATTTCTCTGCAGTTTGTCCCTGAGATGGACGATGTTTGCTGGAGTGTGGTGATTGCCCCTGAGGGGTACGTCTACACACCCCAGTTCCAAAAATATTTTGCATGTGCTTTTGCAAGTGATTTCACTGGGGCTATGAGATTACTCACTGTCCGCAGAGCGAAGGCTCTGCCTGAGTCTTTGCAGGCTCAGGGATTTGTATCTTAATCATAAAGCGGTATCCATGGGTGTAATTGATTTTTGGTTAAGAAAAGTCTTCATATATCACATCTAATGAACGCATTATTACAGTGACAACAGAGTAAAAGCAGCCCTTGCACTCCAGAGGTTAGAAATGAAATGGCTTCAGTTAATTTTTTATGCTGTTTTGCAAATGACTTTTGTTTTACGTTACACAAAATGATTTTATTTTATTGATATGAGATCCTCCAAAGGAATAAAGGCTCTCTTCCAGTATCTGGAGCTAGCTTAATACTAGTAATTTATGTTGATAGTGTGCATTCTTGTTGCACCCATTAATTGAGCCATCTACAGATCAATCACCTGAGAAAAGTCACTGAGAAAACTGCAGAAATGCTTTTTTTTTTTTTAGCCCAAAACTCTCATTCAGTAGTAGAATGCCTAAGTTTTACTAAATGGATTTTACCTCCAAGAATAAAACATTACATGCATTAATTTTGCACATTTTTWATTATATTTCATTGCCCAGCAAAGCATATTAACAAATATCCCCACACACATAGGGAGCCGGTATGGCAGCAGAGCAGGATCGTGGCTGTGTCTGACTGGGTCACTGCAAACGAGACATGAAAGGTCCCCGCACCGCAGCACCAGCATTGCAAATATTAACCTCCCTTTTTAGGCTGCTTCAGTGCAGATCTGATGTAGCAAAAAGATTTTCCAGCTTGCACATAAGCAGTAAAAATACACCAAAAGTATTACACAGACAGCAGCTCCTTTTCCAACATTAATGTCATGGTCACAGTCACGGGTTCATTTTGGAAAGCTGTTGGAGATTGGTCCGTAATATGGATTACAAGCTTGCAAAACAGTTTGTTAAACAGTGCAGCTGAACTCTCAAAGGCACAAAGCAAGGCTGCAAATCCCAGGAAAATTCACTGTTGCGCTCCAAGCATTATTTACCAATGGAAAACTGTTCATTAATGTTCTGGGGCTGAGCTCGGGGCCCCCCGTTTGAAAACCTCGTGTCTGGTTTTCAGGAGCTTTGTGTCCCTCCCCCGTGGGACGGGGAAACTCTGGATCAAGCCCTGCACCACGGCAATTTTCGTTTGCTGCAGAAGCTTGATGTATGTATAAAAGGCAATGGAAGAAAGGGAATAGCCCTGATTCTCTCTCAAAAATTGCAAGGTGATTTCCTAAGTTATTTTATTAGTATCTGCAAAATAATGCATAATACACTAGGAAATGGCAACTGAAAAGATAACATGAGTTATCTTGCAAGGTCTTAGAGCCAGTAGTGACTTCCTCTGGTACCAAGAAAATCTACCTACACTTCCAACTTTAGGAAGAGCAAATAAACCCAGGGAAACCTCCAGCAGCCTCTGCCCCGAAGCCAGCTCCTTAACTTCATGATCACTTTTGTCCGAGTTTCTCACACTTCAGCAAAATTCAGCAGAGCTTGACAAATTCATTTTGCAAGAGAAAGTCTGCTATGCCTTGTTTTCTTTTCGTTTTTAAATTGTGGGCACACTGGAAAGCATTCCTGAAAAAAAAGATGTTTTCGCCACCGTTAAGCTATATTTCACGGAGTGGCCAACGTTGGCTGCTGTTACAGCTGCCTTGTAATTTGCATCAAAGCAATTTGCGACTCTGAGGCTGTTTTCCTATCCCGGGTTTGCTGTCAGCATGTTTCGTAGCATTACTGCACACGACCATAGGCGCACACACGCGTGGGCTGCACACCCTGGGGTACCAGCACTGGTTAATAGCCAGGGTGCTGATAATCCTTGGTTACACTTCAGGGGCAGTTCAGTTATTTGGGATTACAGATTATACCTTCTCAGACAAGTAAAAAAATTTTTTTTTATAAATAAGAATTTTTTATAATTAGTTTATGCATGGCAAGAAGCAAATGAATACTGTCAGGACCTTGAAATTATACCTATGCACTGGAGTGGCTTGCTCAGTTTAATCTCCAGTGCCTCTGAATTCACTAAGTAGGTCGGATCAGCAATGAACACAGACATCATAAGATAAGGTCAAAAATCCAGGCAAAAACTGCAAAAAAAAAAGCGATCCCCAAACTCTATAACTCAATGAATGCTCGAACCCCCTGCAGCAGGCTCTTTGCTAGGGAGTAACACCCGCAAAAGAGCCAAGGGCAATTTTAATGTAAAAAAACAACCCAGAGACAGTGGAAGGTGGCAGAGAGGTGGCATCTACAGGGAAATAAGATCGTATAGGGGTTCATTTGGAGTCTGTCCCTATTTAGCACCAGGACGAGCCCGGCCCTGCGGGCAGGCAAGCAGGGACCAGGGCGATGCCGCGTCCCCAGGCGCTGCCGGGCTCATCCTGACCCGACCCAACCCGTCCCCTGGGGGCTCCCGAGGCTGCGGCCACCCGCAAAGCCTGCGCGGCCCCCGCTGCTGCGGGCACGTGCTTGCGGGGCACGATGGCCTTTCTGCGTGAGTAGGGCTATTTAAAACCCTAAAAATACATTTACTTTAGAATCCGGGTCTCTGGAGACTTATTAATATGAAATATGTGACCCACAGAGCAGATAACACTCTGCGAAAGAGGAAAGGACACCAGCACCTAAACTCAGACTGTGGCATTTAGACATATATCAAACTGAGATAGGCTTAATATGCACTGCTCCATAAGTCAATAGCACTTACTGCATGTTCAGAAATGATCAGGCAGTGTCCTCTCTTAAAATCATGACTAGTTTAACTTGAAAAGACTGTAAAAAATAGCACATTTAGGGGTTCCTTCTGCCTCATGCTTTTTGAGGTTTTCTGCTTAGTCAGAAGGACAAGAAATGTTATTTCTGAATGAAACTCTCCCTGAAGAGCACGACACTGGGCGCCAGAGCTGCCGCAGCAGCAAACATCACAGGATTCCCGGAAAGCAACAGGGTCGGCACCGCTGGGAATTTGGGAACAGGCTGATTTACCTTACACCAGCAACGTCCCCGCACCTCAGGGGGGTTTTCCTTACATTTCCCTTTTCCCCACACAAAAGGCAGCGAGAGCAGGAGGTGTAGATACTGTTTGCTGGCCAGTGTCCGCAGAAAATTGCAGCTCTCATCGGGACAGCCCAGCCGGAGACACGGGAGCAGCAAGCAGCATAAAAGGGAGAGAAATCCGTCAAAACACAAATAAAGCACATGAAGGCTTTCCAAGAATGGCTATCCTGCAGCAAGCAAGGCTTTGCAAAGGCAGAAAAGTTTGTGTTAAATGTGGATTTACTGGCACTGCTAATAATGAGTGCAACCAAAAGGGCCCTCGCCGCCGTGTGGCAGCGGTACCTGTTGCGGGAGCTTTGACTGCAAATTCCTCTCCGTTTTTGCAGCTCTGCGACGGCTGGGTGCGTAAGTTAGCAGAGGCCACTTGTGTGCAGAGAACAGCCATAAATGGACTGGAAAAGCATATGCTTTATTCATAAAAGTGAGTGGCACATTTCTGCTCACAATATAAACAGTGAATGTTTTTTCTAATGAAATGCTCTCTAATGGCAGTTGGGAGACTTCCCTTTTCCCCAGGTATAAACACTGGGAACTCAAATAACCAGTAATACTTCTGAAAATTACAAGCATGTTTATGAGCTATAAACTGTGTGAAATGTACTGGCCTTTGGAGAATATTAAAATTTAGTTTCAGCTCATGCACAAGTCCATTTTTCAGCAAAAAGCAAATAAGAAAACCTCCTAGTGGAAGATGGGGCAAGGGAAGGGCTACTTATGTGATTAGCCCATTTGCAGGGGTCGTACAGTGAGGGACTTTTTAGAAATAAATCCATTAGGTTGGGCCACGTTCTGAGGTCAGACCCAAAGTCCCTGATATCAGGGACCAAAAACTGTCGTTGACTCCAATGGGGTCTCAGACTCACAGATAAGCATTTATTACTTAGGATTTTTTTCCTTTAAGCCTGAAGATTTTTTCATTAGGACAAACCAATATCTTTCAGTTTTCCATTCTAACAATTGCTACAGTAAAAGAAAGAACAACCAAGTGGGAATGGCAACCAG
The DNA here is from genome assembly GCF_003343035.1 of Apteryx rowi. Lineage (NCBI taxonomy): Eukaryota > Metazoa > Chordata > Aves > Apterygiformes > Apterygidae > Apteryx > Apteryx rowi. The sequence continues at coordinate 558,790 of NW_020451016.1, forward strand.
GTTAGAAATGTTGCAACCCTTAGCAAGGGGGGTGAAAGAAACTTGCAGTCTCAGAGACAATAAAGGTTTTTTTCAAATATCTGCGGAGAAATACATTGTTTATGGATTTGGACAGCTAGATCAGGAAAAAATTAAAATATCTCCTAATACCAGTCCTGCGATCACTGAGCATGCCAAATTCCTGTTGAGATGACGCTCGTTTTGTGCCAGAGAGACAGCATATGGCATAAAGCAATTTTCATTCTCAGTTCTGGGTAAAAAGTTTGTTACTGTGGGTTTATGCAGGGATTGATTTATCCACCACAAAAGTGAAACCTTAAGAGCGATGGGCCGTAGCGTCTATGTTGTGGTGGGAGTGAAGGCCGCTCTCGCTGTTGAACCCGCAAAAGGAAAGGTTTTGCAGGCAGAGCCAGTGCATTTTTTTGTATTATACAGCACCCCTGCTACTAGTAACCCAAAATCTGAAGGCAGTAGATACAAAAATAAAAAATCAGAAAGGAGGAAAAAGCCTCTTAAAGCGCTGGTAATGCACCAGCACAAAAATCAAACCCAGCTATACCCTCAGCACTTGTTTATTTTTAAAAGTGACCAAAGCAAGACTCTAAGTGCCAAAGCAATGCATAGGTGAGAGTATTACATGGTGCGATCCAGACAAAGAGGAGATTTTTTTGTAAGTCCATATAAAGCAGAACACAAACATAATCTGCAGCTACAGAAAACCTGCAGGTCACTACAATAACCCCAACAATGGGTAAACAGTTAACACAAATTTTAAATCGATGCACTGTCACCTTAATAGCCAGTGAAGTCAGCTAAGATGGGAGTAATATGATGAGACAGTTTAATTCTTGTTATGACATTAGCTGCAGACTCGTAGAGCAGCTGAAATCGCGGGAGCGAGAAGAGTTTCCCATTACCGCAGAGCTGCCCGGCACGGCTCGGGGTTAGACCAAAGCACCAGCCAGGGCTCCTGGTCCTGACAGGCAGTGAAAGCCGCAGAAGCTTCTGAAATCCGAGGAAGAGCTTTTCCCTTATCTCACGTTGCTCATATGCTTTTAAGAAGGTTTATTTCAGATAAGAAAATGCCATTTTAAAGTGTCTAGCAGTGAAACCCGTTCTGAATCTGTGTGTGATATATTACTGTATATCATAAATATATATATCCAGGAGGTGAACTGAATCAATCTGAAGCAATCCTGTTTTCCCAGCATTAAGCTTCAAAAAATTAAAAGTCATCCAGGCTTGAACCTCAGATCGACAGGTAATAAGCCATGACAGCACTTCAGTAGGATCCGCAGGAATAGGCAAGTAGAGCTGTGTGTCATCCATATAAATATGATAATCAGTCCCAAATCTCTGAATAATACCGCCAAGTGTGAGCATGTCAATATTAAAGGCAAGCGGGCTGTGAAGAGCCGCCTGGGGGACTGCCGTGCGCACCCACGCGGTATCAGACAGGTAGCCCTCGGCTGCCGAGGCAGTCTGGGCACTTTGGGAGGAGAAGTTTTAAGCCATTTAAACCAAAATGCAGATCCGTGAGTTGGAAAGGGGCTATAAGTGACACATGGGCGAGAATGCTCTCCTGCTGCATAACAGGGGAATATGCTCACTGCAGGGTGGGGGGGGTGGGGGCGTCATGCTTTGGGATCGTTTTGCCCCACCTTTATTTCATAGCTTGTTTTCTACTTCTTTTCTGCAAACCTTGCAATCGCAGCTGGTTAATGGCAGTCCTCTGCGGCCCCTCTGTGCGGAGACTTATCATGCCAAACTCCTCACACTCGTCAAGTTTTCTACCAACACCCTGGGGGCATTTGCAATCACGGCAAGTAACTCTGAGATTTGAAATAGGGACTATTTAATTAAAAGGTCGCCTGTGTTGTGTTGCTTATGCGTTATTGCTCTGCCTTTTTTAACAGCACATTTAGAAAAATGGCTCACAATTTCCTTTCAGATCACACAGACAGAAATCATCTTTCCCCTGTGCAATGCTTCTGGGTTTCCGCAGTATTATTTCCCATAGCTGTGAATGTAGGTTCTGGCAAGGGAAAAAGTACTCTGGTACGAAGGCAACTGGGCAAAGCCCCACCCTGAGCTGGCTAAGGCCTTTACTGAAAAATAAGTTGTAATTCTCTAAAATACCTTTTTCTTRTAAAAGCCCAATGAGTCTTCCCTATGCACTGCTTATCCCCCTGCGGTCCCTGGTGCGGCCCGGACTGCAGGAAACGGCCAGACCACTGCTCACCACGTTGCTGGGGTGTTTTCTGTGAGCAAGGAGGTGAAAAGGGGATTTCACAGCACCAGAAAAGACAAAACTCCACTCAAAACCCCACGACTCCTAGCAGAGCAAACCTGCCTGAAGCCAGGCCTCGTTTCTGTTTTGTAGCAGACTTTATCTGGCAAATGATTTTTAAAGAGGTTGGCCCAAAAAGTCGCYGTGTCACGCAGTACCTTGTTCTGCATGACAAGGTAAGATAATTTCTCGTTAAAAGGGTTGGCTTTCAACCTCCTCCCCTCCCCAATGGATAAAAAAATAAATATGCTTGAATATGTCCAGAATGTGCTTTTGCACGTAGCTGCGAGCGCCCTGCGGGCTGGGGGCAGCTGGGGCGTCCAAGAGGCACCCAGCCCCTTTGCGATGCCCCGTGTTTGGCAAAAAGCTTCTCACCTGCCAGGGTCTGGGGTTGGTGCAGCCCCTGGGTGCACGGTCTGATTGATCCCCACCGTGCAGCCTGCAAAATTACCCCATCATGAGGTCACCGCTGCCCATTCCTCTCCCAGACTTTCACCTCCAGCGTTTTTTATTTTGTGGTTCTAAATCCCTTTAGTGAAAAGAGTTTTTCATGCCTTTATATGGAATTGCAAACCTGTATTAAGCCTTAAAAGATGCTTTTATCAAAGAATCTAGACAGCTGCCAGCTTCCCTAAATCCCAAACTATCATTACACACTTACTCTTAGACAGGGGATTTTTCTGGATCTTCCCTCCTGACCCAATGATAAAGCCAAGTTGGTTTGAGATTGAAGATTCATTTATCTCTCCTTGGCAATTATCTCTATTACTGCCCACAATCCTTCTCAATCTTTTTAAACAACATCCTGCTATTAAAGCCACTTGGCAAGCATTTAAAGCCCTGGATAAGTTAACCATGCACAAAATATCCCACTTGGGGAAGGATCCAGCTATAAAAATAAATGGTTTATGTTCCGAAGGCCATGGTTCAGGATGGGTATTCTTCATTTGTGAAGAGAGGTCATCATTGCTGACAATAAAATTATGTAGGACCTGATCCTCCCCCACTGAGCTCAATAGCAAAATCCCTCCTGATTTCAGTGGTGTTTTCTGGGGTCAGTAGCTGGGAAAGCCAACATTCCTCAAAGTTGCTGAAAATCTATAACTGGATATATTAAGAGGGCTTTCAAAGAGATGTCAGATTTGGAGGCTTAGTGTAAACTGTGCTGCAAAGGGGATCATTTTTTATAACTGAATCCATAAAGCTTTTTTTTAACATTTCTTTTCTACTTGATCTCTGAGGGTGGAAAAGCTTGGCTATGGGAACTTACCACTAACATGGTGAGGGTGGCCCGAGCCTGGAGCTCCAAGGGTGAGCGAGTGAAGGGTGGAAAAATTCCGGCAAGCGACTTGGGGTAAGCTGGAAATTTGAGGCATCTCACCCTGTGAACGTCTGATCCGGTGGGATTGCTTACATCACTGAGGTTACCCATGTGTGCAAGTACAGGAATATGGAGCCCTTGTTTTCACAGGGTTTCTGATCTCCTGTCACAATGAATCTCTTTGGGGGATATGATTGAGAGTTTTGATGAATTCGGCCATGTCTGACTTGCCTATATTTAGTAAAAGGAGCAGAAGGTGGGTTTCTCGGCGGAGGGGCTGCCTGGCGGGGCTGCAGGCTAGCTGCTGGGGGCTGCGGCAGGGCCAGCGCTGGGAACCGCTGCCACCGCTGCCGCCACTGCCAGGGCTGGATCAGAGGAACGCGTGGGTAAACTTACGCTTTTCTATTATTTCTATTTCTCTACAGCTTCGATGAGGCAGCCCTCTGTGGGGTCACAGGCAGCAAGTTTTTTGCTCATTCCTAGAGAGCTTGATAATTTTTTTTTTTCCTTTTTAGTGAAAGCTGAAATTCAACAGCTGCTGATGAGCCCACCACCGAGAAATGCCAGTTCGCTGCACTGGCTAGTACCAGATTAATCTGGCCCTGGCTCCGGGATGTGCAGCCCAGGGACACAGGGCTGAAAAGAAACCCACTGAAAAGGATGAGTCAGCTGGAGGCCGGTGGGCAGCGAGCGCGCAGGAGCTGACTGGAATTTAAAAAGTTATGTGGCTGCATATTGTTTTGAGCCCTGCTAGCTGAGAAACTCACACGCACAAAATGCTGCATAATCTGCCATAATTATGTTACTTTGCTGATTAGCTGGTAAGCTCTTTTCTAAATGTTTTTAGACAATACTAAGATCTTGAAATGTAAGCACTTTCTCCTGACACTGTCTGTTAGAGTTTGTTACACATGATGTTGTGAACCATCTTCCCCAGATGGACAGACTACTGACTAGCTATTAAATTGTTCTCTTAATACATATTGATGACTTATATATTAAAACTGCTGAGGTAGTGTCATGCCTGCACTTCTGTGACATAAGCACACCTACACCAATGCGTGATGTTGGTGTAGCTACACTTCTAGTGCAAATCATATTCCTGAGCCCTATTTTTGCATGTTTACACCAACCAGGACAACAGCAGTTTGGTGTGAAGCTTCACTAGCTCCTCACCCAGACACAAACACATCCCTGTTGCCTTCACTGTAAAACAACACTGGGCACCAAAAGGTTCAGAGGGTAATTTCCAAGTGACATGACAGCTCTCAAAAATTTGAGATTTTGGCTGCAAAGCTCTTTACATAAATAACATTAGAATTATATTTATTTGTTGTGTGAAAAGATGTATTTTCTATCCCCTCTCTTGTATAAGAAGCCAACCTGTTTCATTGCAGCTTCCCAGACCAGTTCCTCTGGAGAGAGGATATGTGCCTGTTCCTGAATATCTGCACGCACAGGGTTAGGGTGGAAACTTAACTGACACCTGCTATTGCTGGCTGTCTGTTGTAATTATATTACGCTTTCCTTTCCTGCATTTCTTCATCTTTCCTTTCACTAAACCCTGTTGTTTACACAGACACTGACATCATCAGCATAACTGTTCATAAGATAGGCACTGGTCAGCGAACACAAGGCATAAATAATTGTGCTACCCCATTTCAAAGAACTAGATCCCTTTTTCAYGTGCGTGTGAATGAGACACCTGTCCATCAGAATAGGTAGCGTCTCAAAGTTATTTTCTACAGTCTTTAGCGGGAAGTATGGAAGTACCAACAGACTGTTTTATTGCTTTTGCTCTCGTTGTGCTGAGTTTGGTGATGAGTTGGTCCCCCAGCTACCTGGGATAGTGAACACGGGACCCCGAGCGGATGCAGAGCCATAGCATTAGGTTCCCACCAGGGGCTTGCAGAGGACCACCGAGGCCAGCCTTCACACTGGAAAAAGGGGGAGCCAATGAGTTTTAGATAAGATAATTTCAGTCCCTGAAAAGCGATGGAGCAAATACTCATACAATCTATTTGTGAACACCCAGAGGAGGAGCAGCTGATGGGGGGTTGTCAAGAATGRATTGCATTAACGCAGTCCAGTTTCTCTCTGCGAGAGGGGAACAGCCCTCTCACACAGAAAGCAGTGGCAGAGGCACCCCTGCCTTCAGTCCCCTTTCACTGTGGGAGGCCATGTCTCACACAACATCTTCATGAGCCAGAGAGGGAAACGTGGTGTGGAGGAGACCTGTGCAGGCTGCCACAACACCACGACAACACCCGGACAGTAGTTACAGTAGTTACCTTATTGCAGCTGCAGATGACTCAAAGTGGCAAGGAGCCACATGTGCTCTGGGAGGCAGGACTGCTGCTGCAGGCTCCCACGGGGCTGGAAGGGGGAAGGGGCGACCCAGGCAGGCCAAGGGCTGCCAAGGGGCTCAGAGGGCTCCTCTGCTGCTTTCGGCTCCACTCAGCCTGCAGCTGTACTCAGTTTCGGATGTCACCCTTCAAGAATGACGCAGATCTTGGAGAGAGTTCAGAGGTGAGCAGCAAACATGATGAGATGCCTGGAAAATACAACATATGAAGAACTGCTGAATAACCAGGGGTGGTTTTGGGAAGGAAGAGATTATAACAACCCTCACATATGTTAAAGGTGGTTGCAAAGAGGAAGAGGAGGACTTATTCTCTGTGTCTGCCTTGGGTAGGACAGGAGCAAATGGACTTACTGTGCAGCAAGGAGATTCAGTTCACACCTAAAGAGACCGTTTTCCTGGCAGTAAGGCAAGGAAGCACGGGGATCGATTGCTGGGGTGAACTACGAGAGTCTTCAGGAGCAGGTCAGACAAATATCTGTCAGAAATGACACGGTGGATCTTGTCTAGAGGCAGAGAGGTGGTCCAGATGGCCTCTGGAGGTCCCTTCTTGGCCTTTTCTTTCATAGTCCCGTTAAGTGATCCTAACCATTTTGTAAGGATCACTCCTGGAATAGAATTTCCTTGGTGGGCTTGTTTCTTTGCCATGGTCCACCCGTGCAAGCCATTGCTCTGGTGTGAAGTGGGTGTGAAATGCTGCCATGCTGATGTGTTGCTGTTTTACACCTCCTCCCCCAAGTGCAAATAACTCCCTGACCTGCGAGCTGGGGTGAATCCGGCCCGCGGYGGTACAAGCCACTGCTCAGGCTCTGATCCATGAGCTTTCACAACAGGTGAGTGCAGCCAGAGACACACATTACAGGTCTTCTTTACAGGCAATAGCACTCAAGAAGAGAAAATGAGTGAATCCCCCAAGATGTGTCTGCTGGATCAGAAATCAGCCTCCAGGTTAGTTAGCAGCGGAAAATACCTGCCCTGGGCAGCGGTGCGGGGCTTGAAGGTGGCACTCGCCCTTGGGAAACAAGGGCCCTCTGTTCTGCCTGCGCGGTCGAGATGAAGGGGATGATCTCCCATCCTCCGTCTTCTCCCAATTTCCCTCATTACCTGCTCTAAGCTCCTCTCAAAGATAAGTAGATCTTGTGCAAAGCCGCTAATTTAGTCCCAGCAAACAAGAAAATAAGGCTGGATGCGAAAGGCTGGAGGAATTTTGACAAGATGCACGTTGAGGTTGGGCGACTAGGCTTAATTAGGCCATCTTTGTTTACATTTGATGTTTATCAGCTAATTGGCATGGCAAGGTGTGAGTCACACAGCTTCCCTCTGGCATGAAAGCAGTTTGTAGGAGAAAAACTGGGAGAACAAATGATCCCAATTATAAGAAAACCCACTGTGCTAATTATCATCCCACGAAAGACCGAGCCTCCAATCCTTCCCTGCACCAGGCTGCTGTCTCCTCCCTGCGCAGCCCTGCGCTGTGCTCGCCCCTTGTAAGGGAGCATTTCTCCCCTCCAGCAGGGACCCTCTGCTTGTCCCTGCTGTCCTGCGGGAGCAGAGGTGACGCTTGGCTGGCCGGGCGCTTGGTGCTGCACGGCATTTCGCAGGAGCTCAGGCTGTTTCTCTGCTGCTGCCTTTTTTTCCTGCTTTGTCTTAGGCTGGTGGAAACCATGTCGCAGCAGCAGCTCATCAGAAATGTATCGGGCTTCCAGCATCGCGACGGCCATCAAAACAAGGGCTTGGTGTTTGCTACGGGAGAGCCGGACTGGAACCTCACTGCTTTGGCTTCTCAAAAATAACATTCAAACCAGCCCTGACTCTTTTCCCCTTCCCACCTTTAAAAATATTTTTAGACCATCTGTAAGTTGGCCAGTTTCCTGGTCTACCCCGTTCTATTTTCCTGCCACCTGATTTCCACACACATACTTACCCACACTTGTGCATATGTATGTATCCACGTACTGTAAATTTCCATCTTTCTCCGTCTCCCCGTCTCTCCCCAGGCATATCTGGATCCCTCGCCCCCATACCCTTTTAGGCCTTTCCCCTGTACACGAAGGGTCCAATGTGCAGGAATGTTCCTTGGCTGCCCTTGAGTTGAATGATGATCCCGGACGCTTGGAAAAGCCACAAAGCTCAATGCTCTCTGTCTCCCTGTGTCTCTCTTGTCTTCCCTTCTTAGTAGGGGTAACAGATGGCTGAGGCTTTCACCAACAGCCCCGAACACATTGTCACTCCCAACTGAAAGTGAAATATTCAGTGGCATTTAAATTAAATAGACTCTAATGCTTCAGTAATATTAATTACGGTTTCATTCATCCCTGGCCTAATAAATCAACACATAAAGATAGGATGATCCCGTGGCTGGCAGCGAAGCGGGGCTATTCTGCCCTTTGTAAGGTTATGCACACAAAGCCCCCATTCTTACGGGGACACCGCGGCCCCGGCAAACATCTGTGCTCAGCACCACTTGAGGGGGAGCCAAAGTGGTAACATTTAAACTTTTCTTGTCCAATTTGTCCACGCAACAGGGCTCAATTCAACAAGAACTCTCAAGTAAAATTATAAAACCCATGTTAAGCGGGTGAAAACTTTTCAGCAGGTCCGTTAGGGGGCATATAGATTTATTCCAGCAGCCACTGGCCGGGCCAATGGCAGGCCGTCCATTCCCACAGCTGAATTTGTTACCCYGGCTTCAACCTTTAAAAGGTGGGGGTGGGGGCAGAGAAGCCTTAAAGTGTTTGAAAACCTCATGACACTAAGCTAAATTTCAGTATTTGGGGAGGCCCTGGGCAACAATTTTTCACACAATTTTTTGTGTGAATACCACAGGGGAAATAGACTCTGTACTTCACCAACAACAGGTTTTTCCCCCTCACTGCCATACATATGTAAAAGGAGGCTAATAAAACAGTTGAATAAAAGATCACTGCCAGTAAATCTTCTGGAGACAAAAACCTCCACTTGTGATGCTTCAAAGCTGCCCAGAGCTACCAGTTTACCCCAAAAGTCCCAACTCAGTGCTGCTGATTGGAAAATAAAAAGCACTGTGCATAAAAACTTCACTCCAATTGTTAGGTGCTGAATGCAACGTTTACATACAGCAGCTTTACTTGACCAAATGACTCCCAAGTAGACAAATGAAAAGCTTGTCGACTATACTGTTTAGCTCCTTTGCAAAGGTCCAGCTAGAGTAGGCTTACAGGGTAAAAAAAAAATTAAAATGACAAAGCAATGCCATATATTGTAAGTGCATCATAGAAAGCTGGATGAGTTGAAAAACAAAGCGAAATGGAAAAAAAGCAATGGAGCCAATAAAGCATTGGGGAAGTATAATTCAGTAGCAACCCTTTGGGGAGACAGCTCAGAGGAAGGGCCTCTTTCCCTCCCGCAATCCATGCTCTGGGTGTGTGTGGTTGCTCTGCGGCGCCGTCTGCGCTGCAGCCTCGTGCAGCGGTGCTTGCACTAACCGCAGAAAAGGTAGCGCAGCTGCTGGCCATGATCTTGAAGCAGCCAGAAATTAGTGACATGGAACGTATTTTTGAAGGCATCATGCAACAGAGCAGACCAACCCCGAACCTTCCATGAGCCATCGCCTTTGGGAAGGTGCGACCCAAATTAGGCTGGTCTGTGCCAAAAAGCCAATCTGTAGTTAAGTGCTTAAGAAAGGGATTTTCAGAGCCAATCGCCTAAGCAGGAAACTATTTAAACTACCCTGGAACTAAATGCTGAGGAGCTTACCATAAATTAGTCCAGGTGGAGGTGTGTGCTAATACAGCTTGTCTGAACTTTGACCCTTCTTGTTCACGTGGAGCTGTCCTGGGTTTCGTCACTCTGCACTGCACGGTGTAGCACAGGTATTTCTGACCAGGTGTCTCACTGACGGTATCTGCAACCATCAGTCTGGGACTTATCGCACTTAAACCCCATCAGCTGTTTAGATAACTCATTAGCCTTCCCCACTGCTAATGCCTATTAGTGTGATACCTTTTTCATGCTTTCTTTAGGTGCCCCTAACATCACTGTATTTTGTGAAGGTGCTTTCCTTCAACACTGCTTAGCTGCAGCTTGTGTCCAGCCCATCTGGTGGGGACCTACATGGTCACTTTAGGAGCTGTGCTCCAAGGCCACCAGGGAAAGGACTCCAGGCTACCCATCAATGGGGATGTGCCAGTAGTGCTTTGACTGCTCTAAAAATACAACCATGGTTGCAATTTCAACATGCCAGTGATGCCCACCTGGAAGATCTGGACATCAGTCTGCCTAACTGGGGATATTTTCTCCTTAACTTTAATGCAATAACAAAGGCAGTGCTCCCTGGCTGACATACAGAGCATGCACCAGCCCACCTCAAATCTCTGCTCGCTCCTAGCTGGGTGATTTGAATCAGGCTCACCTCAGCCCCTCCAGCTCTAAAAGGGGCATAATGTTACTTACTTACCGCTTTGAAGGTTGGTTGTACAGATTTACCTGCTGGTGTCAGTAGAGAACAATGTGCAAAGAAACCTTTTACTAATGCTCAATATTAATACCAGTGACTGTCCAGGTCAAGTAGGCACTACTGGGATAACCAGCAGAGGACCCATCTCAATGGACAATTTATTAAGTTTAATGTTATGCAAAACTATGTTTTAATCTTTTTTTCAGAATGTGTTCAGCCCCTTTCTGGACTAAAGATAAACAAAAAATCCCAAGTAAATGTTGTATTATTATTTTATGCAGTGGATTGAGGAACCCTGCGTATGTGTGTGTGCGTGAGAAACTAGCTGAGATCTGTGAAAAAGAATGGGCCAGAGGAATTGTGGTGCCCGAGATGCCTCCTCACATCTCTTCTCCTTAAGTTCTTTCTTCCTGCCCTTTTTTCCTTCTCCCTTCTCCCTCCTTCTGCTGTTGCCACCCTCTCTTCTCCAGTGTTATTGCTAAGAGCAGGTTATGAAGTCAGTAACGAGCAGGATGGATTCATGGCAGTCATGCATGGATGGCGTTTGGCAGGAGCTAGCGGTGAGGTTGCGCTGGGYGACCGGCTCAGAGAGGCTGAGCGTTGCAGCAAGACGTGCTGCCCTTGCATTTGCCTTCCCTCAGCTGAGCTGCGGAGCCGCCTGCCTCTGCTCGGCCACCGTCACAAGTGGGGCCAGCTGTGAGAGGAGCACCCAGTGGGGAGGGGTGTCCGAGGGCCCCTCGCGTTGCGGCCTGGCTGGGGACACCAAGCGATGCAGAGCTGTCCGGGCAAGGCAGAGTGAGTCAGGGTGCCAGCAGCGAGCCAGAGCCCCCATGGCCAGGAGGGAGGCCAGGAAACCACAGGGCTGTGGGCCTGGGCCAGTGGTGCGAGAGCTGCTCTGCCACTGCTGCATGCCAGGGAAGCTGGGCTGGGAGCAGCAGCTGCTTCTCTACCCTGGGGCATGCTTCTTCCTCTCCCAGCCATGGTTTTGCTGCCCCCACCAGCCTGCCTCCCTGGGCAACGGTCTGTTTGGCCTCTGCCTGCAGCTGACCCAGGGAGGAGGGCTGCTCAGGCGCCGCTTGCGGCTCCTCCATGCTCCAGTTGGCTGCGGATCCATCACATCAGCTGGACAAGGAGGACTTACTTCTCTGTCATGTCCCAGTTCCCATCAGCCGGGAAAGACTGTGCACCAATTAAAAACAGACAACAGGAGCATATGGTGTTCCAAGCCATCCTTACCCGAGCCTCTGATTCAGGATCATGGGAAAAAATGGGGCAGGGTGTACATGGGCTGGAGAGGAACCGACGTCCATCCCCGGGCCAGGCAATGTACCAAGCTTGGGGGTGACAYAGTAGGAAGAAAAATGGAGGAGACAAGCTTTATGCATTATATAGGTGTTGAAGACAACTATTTGTGTAGGGGTAACTTGTTTAAGTTTGTCCATTCAAAATAGTTCACAGTAATCTTAAATGAATCTCCGCTGACCTATAGTTTGGAAAAAAATATTTAAAGTAGCAGGACTCAAAAATTTCTGGGTGTTCATGCAAACCAACTTTCGTTCTACCCCTTTCTGGGAAGGGGCATCAGGGTTCACTGTGGGTCTGAGGGGCTTGAAAATGCCCTTTGCCAGCTGCACTACTGTTCTTGCAAAGGGGCTCCTGCAGATGCCTATCTGCCAAGCAAGCTCACTCACACATGCTGGTAGCTATACCAATGGGTTGATCTGTTGTCTAGGCTGTGTGTAAACACTTACGAACTTACTAAAACCATTATTGCTTAGGCTAGATTTAATTCCGAAATACATCTCCATGGCCTAGTCTACAGACCAGCAATAACTCTTAGAGGAGACTGGCCTAGAAGATACCGCCTATTCTATATATTTATGAACCACACAAAACATTTGCATGAATAATGTTGCTAAATTCTGGACAAAAGTTACTATAATTCCCTGATTTTAAGCAACGAAACATTGTCCATGGTTCATAGAAAAGAAGGAAAACCCAAAGTTCACCATCTCTCCCAGAACAGAAGCTGGCAGGCCGTTTTCAGTAATACAGAAAGTATACATGAGTCTGCATTTTAGGGACATTAATACTTGGTAGCTATTCTCAAAAGTACAACATACCACGTAAAACTGTTACTGCTTCTGTGTTTGGACATAAACCTTATGCAACCTGTTATGGGCTAACTGAAAGACAAGTTGAAAGCAATTTTAATATGACAAAGATTAGTAGAGAACATTTCACTGGATTTATCTCAAGATATAATTTGCTAACATCTTTTTCTTCATTGCTCAAAGCATTCTCTGGCAGTTATTTTTAGTAATGACATATATGTTTCCTAGTAAGGCACTTTGCATTTAATAGTAATAAGAAATAACATTATCTACTTTTTATGATTGAAGATTAAGGAGTCTATTCTAATAGCTTCAGTTGTCAACACAAGGTCCTCTGGTACTATGTTTCTTAGCTTCCCTGTTGTAAAAGAACATGTCTATGTAGATATTATTAATTTATCATTGCACAAAACAAAGTTTATGAACACTTAATATTTAATGTGCTGTGAATTTAATAATAAAAAATTAAGACTCTACCTTACATCATTTTTTAACTATCTGATTTTTATTCTTCTCATTAGCTCTTTATGTGTCTACTCTGAGATGTATTACCACGGCTTGGGTTTAAAAGCATTTAGTTGCATATACTGAAATGTAAATACTTAATCCCTAGCTCAGTTGAGTATAGGCACAACGCTATGATGAAATTAAGCACTATGATGTTTCTACTGTATATGGAATACTGGAATATAAATATAAAGCTGTAATGAAGTCAAAGGAGTTGCACCAAGTTACAGGAACTGAAGACCTCCTTCCTCTTGTTTAGTAAATACAAGAGAGAAGCATGTTTTCTTTTCTTTCAAAAAAGCTCTGATTTTTTTTGCATTTGGACTTGGCCTGGTGAGTGGATAAGCACCAGGTACAGCTCCTCCAAGGGCCTATGCTACTTCTGGCCTTCTGAGCAGTTTCTTGCATAAGCATGATGTAAAAAAAAGAAGTACTTTGCTGCAAAAGATTAACATATCTTATTTGTTATTCTGGTTTTATCTTTCCTCAGCACAAACTGACAGATCTTGTTGTTTATCTGGATTCACTCTCTGGGTGCTTAGGATAAAAAAGCAGATCTGGGTCTTAAACAGGGGAAAGTATCTTTCAGTTCCAGTGGAATTACATGGCCTAGCCCCATCTGAGGGCCTGACTCTGTTAAGTCTCAACACACATATGCTTATGGTATATGATTTTGTTCCTACAGTATGATTCATTCTAGCTTTCAAGCACAGGTCATACTCATTTCTTTCTTTACATTTGTATTAACTAGCTTAGCTGTTGAGGGTTTAGTCAGAATAATAATTAATGTTTGGTTGATAATCTGAATCCCAACAGCTCATCCCAGACAATGTTCCTTGACAGCAAATCCTGCACGATAGAGATTAAGGGACAAATTTGCAAATGTCAGAAGCCTAGGACTGCATGCAGAAGTGCAGGTCACGTTCAGCAGTGCATCCCATCTGCTCTGCACTGCTGCACTGCACAGCCGCTGTAGAACTGACACTGCATCATCAGTTACACACAGCCACAATTTGACATGATTGTATACAGTGGTCAGGTATTTAGGAATGCAGATCACCAGACAAGCATTTAACTGGACGTTTGGACATGCAATTATCTGCCTTGCACACCCAACATGTGTGTGCCTCTTGGGGTTTGTACAGCTTGCAATCCAAAGTAGTAGAGCTTATCAGAGGAGCTTTAAAGTGAGCTGGAACAAAAATAGAGAAGCCTTCATTTTGTCAAAAACTTGGCATTGCTTTCACTTTTTTCTAAATGAGACAGAAGGCAAATGTTCTCCAACAAAAGATAAATAATGACAAGCAGAGCCAGAATATTAATATGCCTGAGTATGGGAAGGAGCAAGATGAGCCAGAGCGGAAACCAGACACCAGAGCTTGGCCCTGCCCGGGGGATTATCTCTCACGGGGTGCCACTGCCAATGGGCACTCCTGCTGCGGGGGACAGACACAGGGCATGGAGAAGAAGTGGCCCTCCATAAAAAAGAAATTTAGGAAATTGCTATAAAATGATCTGGAGTGGAAAAAACAGGTTGTTAGGAATGGAAGAAAAAAAGTAGAACAGGAACTGATAATCATTATGTTCCCTCAGGCCCACTTCAGAAGGCAGCAAGAAGGAAGACTCACGTTTCTGTCGGCAGCTTGRCTCAATAGGCTGGTCACTGCACTGCTGCAGCCAAAGTCCGACTGCCTCTTTGCTTCAGCTGCCTTTGCTCCAGGGGCAGCGTTACATGGTGGAGCGAGGACGGGGCAGACACCCGCCGCAGCCAGCTTGGGGCAGACCTTCCCCAGAGCGCTGGGCAACCGGGCGTTGCTCAGCCTCTGCCTGAGGGGCAAACCACATACCTGAGAAGGAGGAAACCTTTGGGAGCTTGACCTTATATGAATCCCTGGTTTGGGAACTGTCCTGTTTTCTGTTATATGAGGGAGAGGCTTTTGCTTCTAGAAAATGGTTGAAATTGAGCCACTGGATGCAGCAGTTCCCAGTATGCCTCTCATCTAAGAGTGACTGCTGCACACCACTGGCATAGCACCTGCAAATATGTTATTAAAGAGGAAACTAAGCATTTATATGCTTGTATTTTATGAGACAGGTTTCACAGCGTGCACTGATGCAGGGAAAGTCAAACTCCCCTGAACTCCAAAGAATCATCACCATTTCACCGCTATAGGAAGATGACTCAGTGCTCATCTATGGGAGAAATTAGTGGCCTTAATGGCAAAAGTATCCCAATGGCTTGTTTTGTATATTAAAATTGTGGTCCCAGGTGGAAACAAATGGAAAAACAGGCATGATGTCTCCTCTGATGTCCAGCAGAGAAGGAGCAGAGGGAGACTGAGTCAGGCATGACACAGAGGAAAGGTCTGASTGCCAACAGCCTCCTGAGTCCCAAAATACAGCACTGGCAAAGCAAGTGTGATCACCTCTCTCTGACAGCAGTGATTCTCACAAAGCAGGGGAGACCTGTAGATTCAGATGGTACCACAAGCCACCTTAACAACTCATCCTAGCAAGTTAGGTTGGTAGCGTGGTTATTTTGGTTTCCATATCATACAAATGTTAATTGTTCATAGTAAGAAACACCCTGTGGTAAGGACACATGCAAGACGGCTTATAGCAACAGGAACCAATGTTCTTCTGCTTCCCATGGCAATACGATTTTTCATGTGAGCCATTCAAATGATAAAAGGACACATCAGAAGTCCAGCTCCTTACTAGGTGCAACAGCTTCTAGCTATTTCACTGGAAATGCTGGGTGTGAAAAGCTCCCAGTCTGTCACCTCACAGAGTCCTGCAGGTGGGCTGAAGCCATGCTGCAGGAAGCAGGAGCAGAGCAAGTGTTTCCTCACCAGCCCCTGCTGCCTCGCCCAGGATCCCTCCTTCACCTGAGATGTAAATGGGAGCAAAACAACTATCAGAGGAAGATGATTTCAGGGAATAAACACAACGGCAATAGTGATGCTATGAAGAAGACTGACATCACCTGATACAAAGCGGATCACTCA
The DNA here is from genome assembly GCF_003343035.1 of Apteryx rowi. Classification (NCBI taxonomy): domain Eukaryota; kingdom Metazoa; phylum Chordata; class Aves; order Apterygiformes; family Apterygidae; genus Apteryx; species Apteryx rowi. The sequence continues at coordinate 574,827 of NW_020451016.1, forward strand.
CCCCCTTATCAAACTACTGCTCATCCTTTCCATTTGTTACCGTTACTTTGAGCAGATCATGTTCAGCTTCTCCAAGAAAATGTCCTTGCAGGTCATAACTGGTGTGAAAACAGTTTTTCCTCTCACATCCTGTATGCTGCAAAAGGAAATTATTCAGTTCCTTCCCTTGTCTCCTTAGACTACAAGACAACCCCTTGAAAAGCTTGTCATTGACCTGTTCATTACAGGTGACTGACAGCACAACACCTAGGGGACATATCTGCAAAATGCCACCAAATACAAACCTCTAAGGGAATAAATAGCCTCCACCAAATAAGAATGACAGTACCTCAGCTTTTTTAAAAGGAGTATCACTTAACCGAATAAATGAAAGTAACAGGGTTTTTTTTCCACACCCCTGTAATTCTTTGAATATGTTTCTGCTTCAGTAGACAACCACGCTGCCTGGAAAAGAGAGCGACACTGGGCTTCAGAGTCTTCCCCACCCATCGAGGCTATGACTATGGTTTATTGGCTGCACTGGTCAGCTCTGACAGGGACTAACTGTCCCTCAGACCCAAGCTTGTCTCAATGATGCTTTACTGCTTCACAGCCCTCTGCAGGCRAGTTAGTATCTAATCCCTCTCCCATTCCATAAACATGATATTACAGATTTAAAGAAGACATACAAAGCCTTAACATAAGGACTAAGGACTGAATGTCAAGTGTCCTAGACAAGTGACTGTTCCTTGAAGCTGTCATGGTTGAAGTGCTGCCATATGAAATTTTGGAATATATGTGTGTAACTGCTTCCTGTAAGCGTCTTTTTAAAACCAAGCTGAACCCTTTAATTGCAAGGCTGGTGAAAGCTGCTTTGTAATTTCCAGAGGGTTTGTGTAATGCATGTACATATTTAGTGAGGGGTAATGAACCCTCCCTCACCTCCCATCCAATGAAGCATTAGCACCACCAGTTGGTCATCAAGCCTGAATAACACCCAGTCTGAACTGCAATACTAACACAAGAGCTTTGTTCGACTCTCAAGAGCAATGTGTTGTGTCATCCATATGTATTGTTTAGTTGACCTGGAGCTGAGGCAAGGCATGCTAAAATTGCATAGGTGCATTTTTTCCTGAGTTTGTTGATTGTACCTGATCTGTTCCAGCTTGAAATTTAAATGATGCTAATTAGAGAATCAAAAAACTGTAATGAGGAGCTCGGCTAAATTCCAGCTTCTCAGCACAACCACATTTTTTTAGTTCATTGGTGAAAGACTGAAAAGCATCCAGAGGAAATACTATTAGTGTTTTGGGTTTCTAGAGCAGCTCTGACCCAAAGATGTACTGATCAGCAAAATGAAGTGGGGCAGACTTGGGTGCTAATTTTCAGTTCTTAGGGCAGTAAATTGGCTTGCAAAACTATTTCTGCATGGCACATGGTTAGACTGCCAGGGCATGCATTAAAGTTTTGATTTATATACACGTATGCAGTGATGCTCGTGCCTTCAAAGATGGCTGTGTCTATCTGGTTACTTGGAGGCCTATCTTGTTTTCTTTATTATTATAGTTTGCCTAAACTGGAAGTGTTTTCCCTTTTTCTTGTTCTCTCTCTCTCTCTCTCTCTCTCTCTCTCTTCCCGTGCTTGTTCATGGAAATGTGTGTGGGTGTTGCCCAGAACTCGCAGAGATTTGCAGTCTCTTTCTTACTTGCACTGCAGATCCTGCCGCTGTCCAAGGACTTAGCAGCAACATGAACTACATTGGTATCTGCTTTACAGTTCATTTCTGTCCTGAGAGTGGCCTAAGAAAGTCTCAGTGTAAAAGGTAATCAGGACCACTGGGTCTGGAGTGTTTCAGCCACCACTTCATGGGGTTATCTGGACTGGCTGAGTTGAGGAAATGGTTATAACCAAGACAACAGTCTGTGAGGAATAACACTTTCTAACAGAGAAAACAGTTTGACAGTAAAGCGCACATAAAGGAGACAAACTATATTATCTGCTCCCTTACAGAAACAAGGTAACCTTTACAAATAAAAAAGCAGTTATACGTCCCAAATTCTAACATTAATATGTGGCCCATGGCACTAGTTTGATTAGCATGTGTTGGTGCTTAAGTATATCTCATCCGGCTCCTTTCAAAGCACCTCCTTGCTGTCCTCCCTGCTTGGGATGGCATCTGATAGTGTCATCTGAGGCTGTAAAACCTAATTCACTATGGCAAGATTGTCTTTTGCAGAACTGGCATGTCCAACAAAATGCAATGCCCTTGACATTCTGAGCTGGTTAAAAATTTTTAATTAATCTGGTTTATAGACACGCACAAGAGTCTCGGTGGTGACGTGGCCTCTCAGTGCTACATCCGGCGTGAACTTGAAGCAAGGAGTAGACCATATTGAACAAACCTGCACTGAACAGCTGGCCACCGCTCATCATCGTGTGGCACCAGGGCAGTATAAAGACCCTGAGCCCAGGGCTTCAGCGGCTCTCCTGTCGCCTGAGGAACCAAGGCCTTAGTAGGCAAGGCAGGTGGGAGAAGAAAAAAGGACTTGCAACTCACTTTTCCCATTGGAAAAGATATTCTTAGTGGCATATTTACTGCATGCTTTATGAAATACTCTCCCTGTTTATATGCTATCTACTTGTACAAATAAACATAACAATAAATTACTTGAATGGATTTTCATGCTCTCCTCTTAGTCAAGATGAGCTTTGATTTGAGAATATTCCCACAAAAACACATGTAATACTTGAATACAAATAATCACTGATGTTTTCACCTACTAAGCCAGTGTCAGGGGTAAAAAATATTTATCAAAATATCACAGTTTTCAATATGACTTTGTCCTCATCCTGGCACAAAATGTTTACAAACAGGGAACTTTACTCATGCGAGTAAAACCAGAGTTCTTCACCTGAGCARGTATTTGCAGTGCTCAAGCCCTGCATTTGCAGAAGGTAGAGGATTTTTGAAAGGTTTTTTTTCAAGAGCTTATTAAAATTGAAAAATTATGCAGCCCATTGCTGAGTAGTTTCTCATAGGCTTTACAGTGCTCAGATAGCATATCATTTTTGTACCCTGGTTCTCAGCTGCACAGGCTCTTTCCCTGAAGAGGCCGGGCAATCTTCAGTGCTGTGTAGCACTCAGAAGTGGCGCTTAGACTGTAAATATTATATGCTGCTGTAAGAACATTTGAATGGTAATACTCAAGCAATTACTTTCCTTTCAAGATCATTAAACACAAATCTGACTTGTATTTTAATAGGACTGCCAATGTATTTAATGGGGGGCAGTAAAGGGTAGTTTTTTTCTAATGGATGAATGTTTATATTATTATCCATTTTGAGAGACCACATTAGGAGAAGACTGTATAATGCTCATGTGTTTTGCCTCAGTCCTTTTCGCCCTACTATTCAATTTTTTCTCAGTTCTGCATCTTGCAGTATTAAGACAAAACTGCATCTACAACAAAACCCATCACCATATTCTGACATGGAAAAAAAGGAAAAAAGGACCAAACACAGTCATGCTGAAAAGAATTTCCAGTTTACAGTACCGTGTGCATTTCCCTTCTGTCTGTTAAAATTTTAGAGCAACGCAGTGCTTGGGAAGTTGACAGGTTTGGAGGGTGAACCTGCTCTTCAGCCATGGGACAGGCCTTGTGTTATCAAGAGCAACACTGTCTTCTCCACACCACCTAACAGACACATCTCAGGGCTGTTTGGAAGAGGCCCTCAGCAGTGGCAGTGTGTATTTCTGATGCTACRTCCATTCCCATCTGTGCTTGGGCTGCCAAGAAGAGCTCTAGCTCGTGTGAGACGTGCCGGGGGTCGTAGGGACTGAACTGAAGCCAGCAGCTGCCTTGGCACAGCGCACTGGCCTGTCAGCCCAAGCAGCCCTCCACCGCAGAGGACACAGTGTCAGGGGGAAAAAGCTCCCTCCTGTGAGCAATTTGGACAATCTTGTTCCTGACTACTTCTTTCCTACTAGTAAAACACCTTCATCGTTTTGTCATAGCAAGTATAAATCACATTTTTTTTTACAGATAGGCAGAGAACTAGGAGTAGGGGGTGGGCAGGAAATCAAAGCAGCACTGCAAATTTGGGATGGTCCTCAACAGGCTATACATTTGTGAGCTTGGGAAGAGCAAACCTGGCAGGTTGCTTTCACTTTCCAGCTACTCCTTGAAGACAAAGGCTGAAAATGAGTATGCTACACTACTGGTTAGCAGTTGGTAACTTCTGGACAGCAGTTACCAAATTTTGACTATTTTTTCCTTCCCACTTACCACTTGCATATATCCATAAACACACACACTCCTTCCCTGCTGACTTTAGCGAGGGTTTTGCAAGTAATTCAGAGCAAATGCAGCTCCCTAGATTGTATGCTGTGATTACCTGTGCCTAAAATCTGGGTCTGAGAAACACATTTCTTTAAGTTCAGTGCTTCCTGAATTGGAGGTTTGCTGTTTGAATTTCCACCCAGCTCAATAGCTGAGAATTTGCAAATGAACCACCTATATCCTCACTAGAGGACCTGAAGTAAGGTGCAAAACTTGATGTCTCCCTCTTACTTTGTTGTGGGCAGTAGTTGTTGCAAATGTATAAAGTAGATTTTCCCAGATTTTTATAGGTCTATATTGTAAACCTTGCAAAAAAAGAAGGTAGCACTAAATAGTCATAGAAAAGAGCCTTAGTGTAAAAGGAGAAAGCAAGGTAGAAAGTTTTCTATTACTTTGCATTCTAGTGAACAGCAACCAAAGCCAACCAGGAATTGTTATAAGGACCAAATTTATAACCAGGGTGTATCATGGTAATAAACGGAGTGATAAGGGGCGGGATTCTCAAATCATGCCTGCATTGGTGCAGGCATGCATTTGCAAATGGTTTCTGCAAGTTGCAAGCAGAATGATGAGACTGGGCACTTTCAGTTCCTTCTCTTCCTCTCTTGGGGGTACAGGGCCAGAGCAATCAGCATCATATTGCACTGAGACCCCCCCCCACTCTGCTACCCACTCTGTGTGACAGTTCTTCAGCAACACCTCCCTGCACACCTGCTTGCTGAGAGCTTTCCCATGGCCAGGGGAAGGCTTCCCTGAAAATTCCCATCCTTTCCTTCAGGAAAATACAGCAATTAGGAAGCATCAAGGCACTACACACCTACAAAGGCAGACAAACATATGGAGCACGATGTGCAATAGTTATGATGTGAATACAGAACATGCTTTGTGACGCACACGCTCCCAGAAAGTTACGGATCTTCCGCCTCTCAGAGAGGTATTCCAACCAGCACAGTAGCAGTTCTTGGGACTATTATTGTAGAAAACCGTTGACATTTTCTAGGTGAAGGATGCTTATCTGGAATTCATGGATAATTTAGTCTTTTTGCTTGCAAAAATAGTTTGATATGCTCTTTAAATAAGCATATAAAGAGACTGATGTGTGATGTTTGTGGGTTCAGATGTTCTGAAAAGTGACATTCCTGCATGGCAGAGAATAAGGCTTAAAAGGGGATATTATTTATAAAAGCACCACCATGCACAGGCAGTGTTTATTTACCATTTAAATGCCTCATTTCTGTTCTGGCTGTCTGTGCTATAATTTGCACAGGCACTTAAACTTGAGTATAAAATAAATGCAAAGAAGTAGTGTTTATGCACAGTTAAGATGAGGAAATCAAGCGCTAAAAGATGGAGGCCACTCCTGCAACGTCAGTTCAGCCATCTTACTCACCTTTGACTTCTGCTGTGGTTCCTGTTACCAACAAACAAGAACACATCCATGTTTGCATTTGAAAAACTTGATCAGAATATAAATGCTGAAGATGTGGCTGAGATTTAATGAGAGGGAACACAGTGTGAGCCAAGCACTGGATGACATCTCATCGTTACTGGAAATGCATGGGTGTGATGAGGCTCCAAGTGTAGTCTTCTGGTGGGATGGCTCCTCGGTTGTCTTGCCAAGATCCTCGAGATGGGCCAAGATCCTTGGGATCCTTGAAGTGCTTTCCTCACCTCAACTTTGCCCAAAGTGAGACACAGACTCTGCTCCAGTATGAGGGCAGCAAGTGCCAGGAAGCTGGGCTCTCACCGCAGCCCCAGACTGGCAGTCCGTGCTCTYGGGCTGCAGTGGTGGCGTCACCATCCCCAGCAACTGCTGGAGAGCAGGCAACCCAGCTACCAGTTCTCCTTGAGCTCTGCCCCCACATGACGAAATCTCTGAGGGCAAACTTTGGCTCTTGACGGAGGAGCTTTCATTGCATGGCCTGCTCCACTCCCTAACATCTTTTGCAGACAGCAGCAGCAGAAATACATCTTCACTGCATAAATGACCTCCAGTCTCTTCACTCCTTCACCTTTGACTCTGCCCTGTGCTTATGGACATTTATACATGACAAGTGAGACTGTGTCACGTGCACACAGGCTCATGCAGACGTGGTGCAGTGACACACAGCCTCCCACTGGGGCTGGGGAAGCACAGACTCTCCGAGGGAGGGCCGGCTGCTTTGCAGTTTAACAACCAAATTCTGCAGGAACAGATTTACACCAGTTTTATGGCTGTGTTTGAGGAAAGAATTCTATTGTAGGATTTGGCTAGTATGCTAGGAGTATAAACTCCTCATCTAGTCCCCGTTACTTGTCCGGACCGGGGAAGTGAATCATTCTTTGCAGAGGAAAGGAAGACCACCTCTAACTTACTGTGTGTGTTAAAAGGATGGAAAAATTGCAGTTATTTTCTTCACGTTACAAGAAATTTCTGCTTTGAGCTCATAAGAGAAAGAACAGGCAGTAAGAAGAGAGATGGGCATAAGGAAAGTTCATACTACTTATTTATCAAATCTGCTCTGCTCCAGTCAATGAGGAAGGCGCCCTCACTGAGTTGTCCTCTTCTGTAATTCTGTCTGTGATCACTTTCATGACACAGCTATAACATCTTCTGCCTTTGACAAATACAAAACTGTTTCTAGCACGTTGCAGACCCTGTGCCAGTGACCTCTGCCTATGGGATGGCGGGAGCTATTAGCACAGATCCTCAAAGAGTGCCCAGTTTCTCCAGCAAGCCCTTGTTAAGCATCACCGGACTGAGTTAGCACCAATGGGGCAGGAGGAGCAAGCGGGGAGTGGGGTGTACACCAAAATCTGGAGTGGCAACTTCAGAGCATCAGTCCCGGGAGACGCTTCTATTTTTGGAACAAACCATGTCTGGAAATTCACATCTTTCTTTTGCCTCTGCTTTGATTTCACCAAAGATAAAGGTCTGTGACCAGTAAGATGTTCAATGCCAATAACATTACATGAAAAAAAAGGAGATGCTATTTGTGTTTCACCTCAGCATGAAGTGGGGATCAGGCAGTATCAGTGTCATATTGTTGTTTGTGACTGTTTAAACTGTTTGAGGGGGCATGGTTATATATATTTTTATATATATATATTTATTTATATTTATATTTACACACACACCAGTGTTTTCCATTAATATCTGTACAACATTATCCAAGCACATGTTGACCCTACAAGAGCATTTCCTTAAGTCTTATTTTCACTGTAGGAAAAAAGAAGATCTAACAACACAGAGATGATTGTTTTGTGGCTAACAGAACACAACTGTTCCTAAATCAAGTAGCACATAACCACTTTGCAGGATCTATAGAACTCAGCAGGCCAATGAGTACTGAAGTGGTTTAATTTATGTTGTGATGGGAACAGAGATGTAAGCAAGAGAAACTGGAGATAACACTTACTGCTTACAGGTGAAGACACTCCCACACGCAGATGTTCACCTGACGGTGAAGACATTCCCACATGGGTGGTACAGCGCTTGCGACTCCTGTTCCTACAGTCCTGATTCCCTGGCATTGCAGGGGAGACTTTACTGCTGTGCCTGGAGAGGTGTGCTCCACAAACCAGCTGGGCGCAACAGGGTGCAGAGTGCATCAGCGCTTTCATCGCTCTAGTCCTGAACATCCAGCAGCAATCTGAAAACTCAGTGTCTCAGGCCTCGCACTGTTCCAACTAGCTGTCATGTTTGCAAGGTATTTGAGTGAGAAAGAGAAGTTAATTATCAACAGGAAATATCATTTTATTATTCCTCTAAAGCTTCCCTAATAACCCTCAAGCTTTGCCCACAGCACTTGTTTTGAGTCATATTCTGACTTACTTATAGTTAGATTTGGGAACAGCCCTCCTCATTATTGACAGCAACAGTAAGTAGCCTATTCACTTCAGTAGGAAGGGAATCTCACCCCTTCTGCGTGCACATATGTGTGTGAGTGTCTTTTGAAAAGCACTAGGCATACATTAATACTAATAACTAAGAACGCTCTTCCTCTGCATGTTTCTGATAGGCAGCAGGCAGAGTGTGAACCACTCTATGTATCAATTAAGTGAAAAATAAATAATAGGGAGAAAGTAGTATCTTTATCACTGTATTCACTGGCACATACATATTTATTAGATATCAAATATAATGTTGCTCATATCATTGTTTATGTTCATCATGAAGCCCTAAAGTCATTTATGGTATCATGGTTTAAATTATGAAAGTCAGATGCAGTAGGATTGCCATATTCCTCAAAGCAGGCTTGCTGAGAAAGCACTGCTTTTTATTTTGTGATTTCATCCATATACTCGATCCATTATTGATGTGCATCTTACATGGTGCAACAGACTTTTTTCAATCTAAGAGAATAAAATCCATTTCTAGACTTTTTTTCAGGTTGCAAGTTTTAATGCAACTGCATCCTACCATCCCATCTTTAAGGACAAAACAAAGGAGGCAGAAGGAGTAGGGCTCATTTGATGGAGGTGTAACATGTGGGCGAGGTGAATCAGGAAATACAGTAAATGCACATGCAATTTGCTGGATGTATCAGTAGCAAGGGGACTGTCTCCAGAAACATGGTTAAATATGTAAACTCTGCCTAGGGAAAATGTTTATTTACCTAGATTGACAGCGATTGGGGTAAAAAGCACTCAAGATAAGTGGCTCTTTAGCCAACTTTAATTTGTTGATGGATGGATTGATGCGAGGATGGTCAAAGAAATGACAACATAACTCTCTGTAATGGAGATATCCTGTCTGCTGGAGTTTGCAGTACCATTTGGTCTAATTATTCCTGATCCATCTATGAGAAAACTTTGCTCCCAGTGAGACAAGTTGTCATTCTTTTTCTTCAAATAAAGATATGAGGAGGTAAAATCAAGAATAATTAAAAGCAAAGGATGATGACATCTTCTGCAGTCAAAAATACACACAAAATCATGCCTATTGCTTAAAGAGGGTTTACTATATTAACTGAAATAGTTGTGCATTCTATTATGCAGTTCGTACAGAAACAGATGGCCCATTTCACAAATTAAGGCTTGTCTTTTTACATTGCTTCAGCAAAATAATGGTGAATGAACACTGCTATTGTAAATGATCCCAAGTTCAAACCTCGTAGCGTCAGCACAGGCTATGCTTTTCTTGTGGAAGTTAGCGAAGAAGCAAGGAAATCAATGAGAGGCAACTGCTTGCGAAGTATCCTGATGAACCACAGAAATATTCTCCCATTACTACACTTACTGCAGAAACAAACCCTGCCAATCAGCAGCGGAAACTGATGTCTTAGATTTTCTGAACTGGCTGAAATATGCTTGGCCCAGGAATAGCAATAAAAGAGCAAATACCAGTAGCTGCTTTCCTAGCTGGAGGAGCAGCTGCCCCCCACCATAATTAAGGGCAGCCACAAGATCACTCTAAGTCAATACAGCTAATTATAACACTTGGTTTCCAGGGGTGGATAGCCTGCAATTTCTGGAGAATCAGCTCTCTTTTAGCTGGAATTTCCAAAATTTGAGTTTTCCCAGATCAGTATCACTACTGCAAATTATGTCTACAGTTGAGCTTATTCTGTGCACGCTGGCACAAGGATGGACAGCTTGAATAAGGGATACAGTTAAGAGCAACTGCATGTGAAATGGATGCTGGTGTCAGCTCACGTCTTAACGGAAATCATCACCACAAACAACTTGAGCATGAACTCTGCATGGGACTCTCAGAAGAACATTCATGATAGCACAGGGGGTGGGAACTAAATTACTCTGGCACCAAATTTGTTAGCCTGGACCCGCTGAACCAATGGGCCTGCCCAGCAATGTCTGGTTTGCTAAATGGGAGTCAGACAGCTCCCCCTTTGCAATGACATCAGGGTATCGCCGCAGAGCCAGGATCCTCCCCCACGGATGTCTGCCAACAGCATGTGGTCCACCAGCTGCAATTAGCCAGCACCCTGAGACCCACCGCCAACTGCAAACTCATGCTAGCGTCAGGAGGAGGCCTGCTGGGCTGAAGTGCTGGGCACCTGCTGTGAGGAGCAGAGGCCCTTCAAGAGCTGCAGTTCCAGTGCATCCTCACCGTTAGGGTGGCCAGTGGGCGACAGCGGTGGGGGAAGCCCTTGGATAGCCCTTCCCATGAGCGCAGCATTGCAGGGTGACRATGGGCATGACCCTGCACAGCACACTTCATTACAGTTTGGATCAGCCCCAGCTACACAACAAGCACATATGCTGCTGCTGGAAATTTTATGTGAAAGAAACTAGCCTAGATTCTAGTTTATAGTTCTTTTCAGCAGGACTGCATGAAGCTAATGACACAGAAAGCCATTTGGGTTAAATTGTGAAACTGAAAGATGCAGCACCTGCTTTTATGCTTCGTGTGGCTAAAAATACTTCTTCCTTTCTAAAATGCAACACAAATGACACTAAAAAAGAAAAGTCTACAATGACATTGCCAACATTATGAAGGGGGGTTTCATCAGTTTCCCTGGGCATGGAAAAATGAAAAAAACAGGCCAGAAACAGAAAACATTATGTCATTGCTTAAACCTTGGTGCATCCATACCTTAAGTAATTCACACACTCCTGGTCTTTTTAAATGGTCTCTCCATTTAAAAAAAGGGATGGTGGTAGGATTTACATAAGTGAGATGAGAATAATCCAAAGTATGGAAGTTTCCATTTGAGGAGAAAGTAAATAGCATCTATTTAGCCTGAAAAAGAGACTCTTGAGGGGAAGAACATGGCAGAAAGTTGTGGAGAAGGTGAATTAAGAAATTAAATATTTCAATAGCCAAATGAGAGGGGTTTAGAAATAAACAAAAAAATGCATAATTTAACTGAAGAACTCATTTCACAGGATGGTGCAGAAGCCCAATGCAGTTAGTGGTTCAGAAAGGGGGTTAAACACTTTCCCACAGGGCAGCCCCACCGCACGCAGTGATGGTGACAGGACATCGGTGCCCACCGGGGTGGAGGCAGGCTCACTGCAGCGGCTGTCCCGGCGCACGGGGAGTTGAGCACTGCTGGGCCCAACAGCGGCCAGTGGCTCCTGGTTCCTCGGCGGCAACTGGCTGGGGAGGCAAGTGCCAGGTGTTGGCTCGTGTGGGAGAGTGAATCCCCATCCACTGGGAGCGGGGCAGATCTTGGGTGCAGCTGCCCTGCAGAGATGAGGCCGACAGGTTTGAAGGAGCCTTTTCATCATAAGTGCAGCTCATGCAATTCAAGGATCACATTTATTCTTAAATATCTTCTCCCTCCGCTCTTCAAAATCAAACAAACAAACAAAATTCTGACTCAATCAAAATTCTTACCACTGAAAAGGGAGTATTGCTGGAAACTATGAAACCCTGTAGAGATTTTACTTCTGCTACTGATGTTATGCATGAGATGCTTAGCTGCTCTGATAGTATATGACAGTATAAGAAGGCAGAGAGAGAAATGGAAAGGTTAATACAGTAACAATGTCACCAGGATAACCATTAACATTTTTGGAGTTTGCACTTTTTAAATCTGACTGAAATACCTCATTATTTATCGAGCAAGCTGAGAAGTGTTTTGACAAGAAATCCTCCTCCCATGTGAGGAGTTTTAATTTTTTACCATTATTGTTGAGAGACGTATATATGCAAGGCAAAATGGGGTATATTAGAGAGCTTCAGAAAAGGAAAAATGTAAGTGGCAGAAATCTAGGTAGTGAACTGAAGTACTCACACATTTGGGGTAAGACTTCAGATCTCTTCAGACTGAGAAGGAACTTGAATTCCCGGCAGCCACTTTCTTGGCAAGCGCTCTCGTACCAAGGATACAGGGCATAAGCTGCTGCATTTTATGTGTGCAGGTTTAGACAGCTAAACTCTAGAGGAAGGGTAGAAGTCTAGACAGAACCCCACTCTTTGTGGTTCCAGCTGGTTAATGCCAGGACCTCACCAGGGACCTGCACCTTTTGGGCAGCCCATTTCTCCCCATGCATGGCCTAGAGCACCTGAGCCTCATGCTGGATTTCACACTGGAGGCCAGGCACTGCAAAGCAAGCTCGTGTTAGTAAAACATCTAACTCGTGCTGGATTGCCTCTGTACTGAATCTATCTCCAAATGAACCTCATTTCAGGTATTTGAATTAGGTGTCATAACTATTTATTCTTAAAAAAAAAAAGTGCTTTCCTTACAATTACTGAGGATTGTATGTCAAGAGACTAAAATGTCTTTCACTTCAGTTCATTTAGTTCAGCAAGTCTTCCCACTTTAACTGTAACCCACTCTGCTATCAGCGAATGTACTATAGCTACTGCAGAGTTAGAGAACTAAAAAATACACATTTGAAGTGACAGCATGAAAAAAGTGAATGGGGGTGAAATATAATTAGCTGAGGCAAGGACAAGTAGGTAAGTCTGCACAGCCATAATTTATGTGCGATATTGTTATAGTTATTACCATGCAATTTAACAAGAATACACCAGAGCAATTTTTGTATCTTAAAACATGCACATGCACTCACATTTATATGAGAAAAGTCTCAGAACTCAAATCATCCAAAATAATCAAGAAAGTTATTATCATAAACAGCACAATTAGCACAAGGCTCACAAGGGATGAGTCTCCATTTCTGATAATCTTAAGAGAAAATGAAAGCTTTATTAAAACTTCAGTGTAGAAATGGTAGCTACTTTCACATTTCTATGTACACCTCCAGCACTCTCTAGTCTCTGTCAGTCCCTCCCCTACTGTTTCTTTGCCAGCTCCAGGACCAACAAAATTTATATAGTTGAGATCTCCTGAACAATCAGAGGATACACATGGTACTGTAAAATATTTGGCCTGACCTTCTCCTTTGAAATTAATCTTTATTTTTTTTTTTGGGGGGGGGGGGAGGCAGAAGTAGAGGAGAACAGTCTTTGATTACTAAAGAGCAGGTACGGACACAAGCTTTTGGGGATTTCAACTTGTAAAAAGAAAATGATGTTTTATGACGGTCTGTGCTGTCATTTATAATTTGCAGGCTTCTTTATACTATTATTGTGAACACAGTCTTGCTCTCATCAGCTGTATAAATAATTTTTACTGGTAACATGGAACATGGTGCTACCATTTCAACCAAAAGAGACATTCTTCATTTTAATTCTCACTGAAGTTGCTGAAGATTATCTACTGTCCATTAGATTTCAACAATATCCAAACCTAAGCTGTTCTAATCACATGCCAAAATACAATAACCACCAACTCTCAGAACCATCTCAAAAAAATCTGTCACTTCCACACTGATCAAATATCTACCACCATCAGAAGTGAGGACAGGAATCACGCCTTTCAAAATAGCTTTTCATTTCCTGTCCTTGCATCTATGTGTGCTCAGTGTGCCTTCAACTTAACAATATGCAGTAGGCCCTTGACTCCTCACAGTTGCCTACTTAGGGTGAATAGTGTGTATATATATATATATATATGCTTTAATATGGTAGATATGGTTTATCTGGTCTTGTCTTGGGGCATGATGATAGACTGGAAGAGCACCTCAGTTCTTCTAGTGTTGTCTTTAAAAATCTGTTTCTCAAGCTTGAAAATGTAGGACAAGATTTGGAAAGATAGCACTTACCTAAAAAGAAAGGCAAAAAGCACCACATCTGTCAGTGACATTTCTGGCATTTCTGGATCACAAAATCATTTTCTTTCTGATTGGCCATGTACTCAAATAACAATAAATGAATCTCTAAATAATGCACATTAGTAGTTTCATTTTCATTTTGAGCCTAGAGTTGAGTTTGGGACCTCCTCTAGTTGGCCTCCAGAGCCTTCTTATGCAGCTTCTGCCTTCCCAGTGAATGACTCTCTGCAGTTAAAGCACGAGCCCTATAAAACTCTTGTAAATTAAGGTTTATGCATGTTTGTTTAGATCCATATTTTACATGCATCATATAAAGGAAGCTTATTGTTTTATTCCAGGTTTCTTTTTGCATATTTTTTTCTAATACTATGCCAGTCCGTGCCTGTAAAATCTTGTTCCCTCTGTTTGCTGAATCATGCCTGGAATCCATATGAGAAGTCAAGTGTAAAAAAAAAAAAAAAAGAAAGGAGAAGAGGTTGCGCTACAGGCAGCTGTTGTTGTCAGTGCCCTTTCTTTCCCAGAAATAAAAGTCATACAAAAACTTAAAATTTTGCTAAGCCTCTACCACTTTCTGTCAACATTACCTCCCTTCAGATCTGTAAAAGGGCAAATCTTTTCCTAGCAACAGCATTAACTCATTCACAAGGTTTTCAAAATATTCTTTCTCTCTTTCCTATATCTGGCAACATATCATACTGTTCCTAAAGGCTTGCTGTTTAGTATGTTATGCTCTCTCTTTAACATTAGGAATTATTTCACAGCAACTCCAGAAAGAGCAGAGAAACAGTAAAGCTTCGCACTCTTTGGCGCATTTGTACATTGAGGCACCAAAAAATGTAGCAATGGAAGAGCTATTGATAGCATTCCAGAATTAAATGTTATGAACACACAGCTGCAGCAGAAAGTTTTATAAACCAGTATTAATTTGAATAAGCAGGAATATTCTGATACAATCACAAGTCAACAATCAGACTGCTAACTGACAATACACTATTCGTGTCTTGATAAAAGAGTCATAATCCTACTCCTCAATCACTGTGTAATGATCCTTAAATTGGAAGCAAGACAGGTAAGCATAATCAATAAGAAAGATCTATAATTAATTTTATAGATATAGATATATTTTGTAGCAGCATCTAAAGTGTTTAATACATACATTGTTCTAGCTTCTGGACCAGATCTAACTTTATTCCTGTTTCACACACATCCAATTCAATAATTTTATTTTCATGCATTAGCAGGAGGCACCAAACATTTTTCTGCACATTCTAAAATATTCCTAGCTAGGGAGCTGAACTCAGTGGCTAATGACAGTATTTCCCTCTCTTATTAGCAATGCATAGAACATATTTTCAGATAACTGGGTTACAGGAGTCACATGCTGCTGTCTCTGGTTGAACAGCACTAACTTCATCCCATTCGCTGAGGAAGAATTATTGTGTATTGCCTGCTGAAGGTGTGACCGGGTGCACACCAGCACTGGGAAACAGTGGAGCTGGTTTCTAACAATGACTCTTGGGATTTTTGTAAATTCCTATAGTTTCCAAACTGTGGTTGATCGATCACTTCTCATCCTTGAGGTCCTAATAAGTAATCCTCACACGATGCAGGAACATACTAAACAGCAACATATCTGAACCTGTCAGTTTACCTTGATTGAAACCCTTCACGTCTCTGCCACCTCATGCTCAGGCTCTATGGGCAGTCTGCAAGCCATATCAAAGGCTGACACTAGTTCAGTGGTCTGAAGAGCTTGGGAGTCACTGGGTATTGAGTTATGCATACTTAACAGTGTTACCAGTGACCTGCTGAAATCCTGCCTAAGGATAATGACCTACACAAAAAACATGTATCATAACAATCATAGACTTGTTGAGGCTCAGCGCCAGCTCTGAATTTTGTGATGAGTCCATTATTACAGAGACAAGATATGACTTCATCATACACTACACTAGGAAAACAAGGAATGCAAATTATAAAAGTCAAAGCAAGCTTCCCTTTCATATACATGTAAAAGCATCACATCTGTGTATTCAAATGATGGGCAATTCCAAAAGCGAGTGAGCTTCATATAAAATGCATAACTCTATACCAGCTGGTAATCTGAGTGTTTTATAATAACGCTACCACTACTTAGCAAGCTACTAACATGTCTGGAATCCATTGACATTTCTCATTCAAGACCATGGTGAAACCTAAAGATGTGTACTTGGTGATATGAAATGGAATGAAATGAAGAACAGTGACTTTTGCAATATTGCCTGACAATTAAGAGCTAATCATTTTATTTAAACTGTTAACAGTAGTCTTCATTCAGAAATTATGAGAGAAGGTCCCCAGACAGCTGATCACTGCATGTCTCATACGGAAATACCATATATGCATACCCTGTTCTTACTCTGCCCTAGGCACTTGCTACGACCACTGCTGAACAGGATGCTGAGCCAGATGTACCTTGCTCTGAGCCCTTATGGCTATTCTTATGTTCCAGTACAGTCATAATAAAACTCCCATTGGAAGGAAGAAGAGGCCATGAAGCATGTGCTTGATTGTCCATTTATTTTTAGAATGATACTGACTAGTCTCTGGTGCTTCAATCACCTCTCAAATCTATACCTACAAAGCAATTACTTCATAATTATAGATAAATGTTTATTCTGCCAGATATTAGACGGACTGAACCTCAGATGCTTCAAATGGCATCAAGGTGAGATGGCTTCCCTTATACTTCTATGAAACACCTGAAAAAGTGGGTCCCAAATCCATAGCAATTTCTTTGTCTTGCAGTTCTTGCCACATACACATTGTCATCTCATATTTGCTTTACTACTTATTCTATTTTTGTGTGTGTTGCCTTTACTTTTCACTACTGCGAAGTTACATAAGATGATTAATGCCCTCTGACTGTGTAATGACTTTGTCTGATTTGTGAAAAAATAATTACAGAAGAAAGAAACCGCCCTTAGAAAAAAACGTGAGACCACATGGAAAGGTATGTCTTGAGCGTGGGAACAGTTATGCACTAGTTTTGGGGAAAAAAACGTTTGGTGATTTTGCTCTTCTCCCCTGCTTGCTCAGTGATGACCTCAATGACTAAGGTCTTTTCTTAATTGTCTGCTCTGTTTTTTCTCTGGAAAAATTTAGGAGGGAAACTCATTAGGGAACTTTGCCCTTCTTGGCCAATACATTCATCTGAGTTAAGCTGCTCCAAAACGTTTGACCCACTGGGAAGTCCTTCCCCATAGCTTTAGCATTTATCAAAGGGTTTGGTTCAGTTTCAGAGTACAAATCATCAGGTTGTCATCTCCACACCCAGATGGGAGTGAAATACAGACCAGTTTCTGCCAAAATAATAATAATAAAGAGAGATATGTTGACTAGTATTTGTGCTCAACCACTTCCTCCACCAATGAAAGAGGAAATAGAGGGATGAGTTTCAGAAAACAAAAGCAACACAATGCCACCTACCGGCACCTACTACTGTCACCTTGCAAGGGGGCTGAGCACTTCCGTAATACAGGTTTAGGACTTCTTTAACTCTTTAAACTGAATGCCAGAACACAGACATTCCAGTGAGGAGATAATGCCACCTTCTCCAGTCTATACACATCGGGACAAACCTCAAAGTCCTTTTGCCCACTTCTGTGGGAGTTTGGAACAGCAGCAGCAAGCATGTGGGGCTACAAGGCTGGCAACTCTCCCTGTCCAAAGAGCTGGATTCAAAGCCGAGTTTAAACATACAGAATTACCTGAGCCTTGACTCAACACATGATGCAAACCTAAAATAGGTTTGACACTTCAGATAAGTTTTAACTTAATTGTTTGAAAAGTTTTCCTCCTAAAAATATTTCCCAAAAATGTCTGAAAGCACTAGAAATCTCAAGCAGGAAGCTGTTCCTGCAGGCTTTCCCACTACATTTCACGGTCAAAGGCTTACGGCTTGATTTAGGTAGTACATATATGTAGTTCATCTAGCATGGCAGGGGTAGATCATCGGTGTAGATCACCAAAACTGCACTGGTTTATGTAACATTGAGCAATTTATCACATTTGGCAAGAACTATGGGCCATCCTCCTACATGGATAAAACTGCGTGATGTTTGGAAGTCAATTGTTTCCACCTAATTTTTTGCTAAGATTCCTCTAAGAACTCAGCTTTAAAATGGGTCTCTCTGCTTTCTGACCCCAGGATTGTTAGTACAGTCAAAACACCTTGGCTTTTCTAGAACATAGCATTAAATTTTATTTGGTCTGAGAATCTAGTGATCAGTATAGGGTTCTTTACACGCAATTTCCTTTAGTTCCAATCCAATTTCAGAGGCTTTCAGCTAGAGACATGTCAGAGCTAGAACCAGTTTTATACAGTTCTGAAAATGTGTCAAGTCAAGCTTTGATGTGGCATAAAATATTTACCTCTAGCCTGGGAATTTGTGTAGCAATTGAAACAGGATTAAAAGAAAAAGACCCAGTTGGTATGGTGTGGTTGTATGTATAAAGGTTCTCCCTCTCTTTTGCTTTGCTATTAAATCTTAACTTTGTTACAACACCATATTGGTTCCACAAAAAAACAAAGAAAGATTAAGAGCTATACTTTGGGTCTAATTCCACTCCCCAGCAAAGCTGGGGYGAGAAGGAGGTTGATTCCTTTCATCCTTACGAGAACTTGCTATTTCCGCACTCCAGACAACCCAACAAATAATAGCTCATTTAAACAGAAGTGATGAGAATTTCAAATCTTGGGAAAAAAATTCAAGGATTATTAAGTTTGAAATTTCTCTGACTACCTGCCCTGAGATTCAGTAGCTTCTCCTAACATTAAGACAAATACAAATGTATTTGTGACATCAAGAACAACATGGAATTTCAGAAGTTTTGCAGCACTTGCTGGTAGAGAGAACCAGTTGAGGGACAAATCTAGTACTGATTAGCTGCCATATTAATACACTATTCATATTTCAACTGACTATTTAATTAGGTGGCTAGATGTGGTAGAGATCACAAGAAGATTTCTTTTTTTACATTTAGAAAGCATGTTCTCAAAATTTCATTTAGCTCTGAAAAATGAATGGGAATGAATAACCAGTGCCAGGTTAATCACATTTCACCAGCTTGCAAGGGATGGGAAACTCACCCACACAGTAATTCATCAGCTCAGACTTACCCTCTGCCTGCCTCAGTGTCTGGTCACTGCACATTCCCACCATGCTGCTTTCCATCATTTCAGTGAGGATGGCCATAACATACAGGTGGATATCAACTATTTCTGGCTTTTCGAGGGTGATGTCTCCTTCTTGCAAAGGTGCTTCGGATGTGCCTGTGACACTAGCCATAATTCAGACTATTATGCTATTCAGTTCCATCAGACGTACTGACAAGTTTTATCAGGTCTGTGCCAGCTTAGGCAAATTTCCTAAATATATGTTTCTTTTTGATAGGGAGATGTTGGCTAAGAGCAGCATACTCCTTTCTGGAGAAATGGAGGTCTGTTCATTGCCCAGGTAGAAATTCAGATGCTATAGAGGTGTTAGGATAAGGCCCGATGATGCAGATGCAATGAGCAGATGTTGCACCTACCATAACTGCAGCAAACATTAATGTTGCTTAGAAAAAGGGGTCAGGAACAGAGATGTAAGACTCTGAGACTCCTAAGGAAATTACGCTGTCAGCAAAAGGCCAGGCAGGCCTCCAGAGATGGGAGAACATGCCAGGAGGTTCCTTTTGCTGGGGACTGCACAGTTTTCCCTGTGGGGATCGGTGGAGTTGGCAGCTGCACACCTGCTTCCTCTGCAGCCTCCCTAGTGCCTCTCCAGATGGGAGTGTTTGCTGGGGATGGCCCATGCTGCTCTGAGCAGTTTCCTGAGCCCTGTGGCTGCTGTCAGGGGAAGGAACAGTATGTGAAACATGGCATCATTTAATTTCACTGAAAGGAAGCAGATAACACAATGGATAAAATAATGTTCAGAATCCCAATGCATGGCTGAATATTGCTGCTTAAAAGCATTGTTTGAACACAGCAGATCTGCAATAAGAAAAGCAGAAAGTTTTTAAATGCTTCTAAACTGCACTGCAAAGAGTTCCCTACATTTCCTCCTGGTTTCCACACACCATGATATATAAGCAATTGATGTAGTGCCCCTGCTCCATGTACCTTGTTCTTCAAACAATTTGGCTGCTCTGCACTTGGAATGCCCTACTTTCACTTGGACATTGGAGGTGTCACATTAAAAAGCAAAAGAGTTTTTGTTGAGACTTCRCTCACAAAGTGCTGCAGCATAGGACAGAAGCCCTGGAGCCACATGATTTGCTGTGCTTGATTTCTAGAGACCTGGCCCCAATGAATGCTCTCGCATGCCTGCAGCCTCTGTCTGCAGCACCTGGTGAGAGCTAGGAACCTGGCAAGGGGATCCAGCACCACCTTGGTGTGGAGCAGGGCTGCACAGCCTGTTGCTTAGAAGTAACCCATCAGAAATGCAGAAGACGGATGTCCTCTCCTGTCTGGCCCTTTTGAGGGCAAGGTTCAATTCAGGGCTGCAGGAAGTCACTGTTTGTCAGGGACCCAGAGGCAGGAAACTCCTCCTTTGAATAAGATCCTCCAGGCTTTTCTTTTTCTTCCAAGAAGAGAACAGGGAGCACTCTTCTATTTTAAAACATGATCAGAGGAGGTGATGGAGCTGTTACATTTATACAGTCACAAATCAATTAGAGCACTCACCAGAATGTGGGGACTTGAGTTCCCCTTAGCATCCCAAGGACAGCTCTGCATTTTAAGTTAAATCCTGAATAAAACAGATAAATCATCCCAGGAGCAAGATCAATGCCAAGGTCTTCTCCAATCTCCTAATGAACATTCTAGGTAGTAAGTCTTGCTAATGCTTTCTTTTTCTCTTTGGCCTAATGAGATCTGAATCATATTCTGAAAAGTGGCAAGCTGAAAGCCATCATAAACATCACCTGACCTGCAATATGTGAGTAAGCTGGAATAGCTGCTTAAATATGAAATTAAAAGCTAACTCTTTCCTCCTGCTTCCACACCCTCTTCCCCACCTTGTTTCCTAGAAATATTGCTTTGGATTCTCAGATTGAATTCCTGGCATCACTGCAGTCAGTCACTCTGGGAGTTCACCCAGCGTCCTCACTGAAACACCTAAACTGGCTAAACTTCAGCAAGTGTTTTGCAGAGGCACAGAAACCTCAAGATTTGCCGCAACAGTGAGAGAAAGAGCAGATCTGCTGTACATTTTAACAAGCTTATTTCTCTGCTGTGGACTTAAGGTGAGCAAAGAGAAAGCCTGGAAGTTTGTGAGAGACAGCGTGCGAGCTGTATATTGACAGGGCATCTTAATACAGTTACAAAATTAAGTGAAGGGCAATGAAAGAGGGATATTCTGTCACCTAGTCACTTCTCCTTTTGTGAAGCCACACATAACACAAAGTTAATTAAAGCTTCTACTCTGAGAAAAAGGAATGTTCCATTTGGTAAATTTAGAAACAGCCGGTTAGTTTTATCCATTACTTTTGTGCTAACATCAGTTGAGCTCATTCAACTCTCTCTTTTTATGAAGCTGTCCTTTCTATGCTACCTGATAGCTACTAATTGCTGCAACTACATTTCTGAATTGCAAATTTTCTGCACTGATAAAAACTTTGATTGCCTGTCAGCTACACATAAGGAAAAGATCACCAGTGCTAAATGAGGTGTTCCACGCTTGGATAATAATGCCTAATGAATTATTCAAAAAAGAATGCTTGAATGAAGCAAACAATTTGAAGGGTTACTAGCAGCCGTAACAGTTCAACAGCCAAAAGAACAAAAGTATCATCCTGAAAATTACACTAATGATTAAAAAATGTGTATTAATTCTACATTTGGGGAAAAAAGAAATGCCAATCTGATTTTAAAGGTTAATCATTATTTTTTCACTAATGCTCTAATCTCTGGGAAAAACACCCTTTACMAATATTTTGGGATATATAATATTATGACATAACATATTTATATAATTTTCCAGGCATTAACCCTCTCTGCAAATTTCAAATTTCCCTGTAAAAGAATTGAAAACCCTGTTTGAAAGCTATTACTGTCCACAAGATTCTTTACACTGCTTTAAACGAACCTTGGACTGGGCCCAGTAACCAGCCCAACAGCATCTTACTAGTTGCATCATGGTCAAGTGCAGTGAAAGCTATGAACAAGCTCAAAAGTGATGAACTGTCGAGCCAGACTCTTGTCTCAGCTACCCCAGAACACAGTCCAGAGCGTTTGAGTCACTCAAGATTGACTTTGGCGTGATGAAACTAGAGTTTGGTTCTCACCATGCACTTTCTGAAAGGACTGGCTAAACAGCAATACGGATGACAGAAACAAGACCCACACATTCAAATTATAATAAAAACAACAGCTATATTCAAATAACTGATACAATTAATCACTTTTTCCAGCCTGGATTTGACTGTATCTTTAAAAAAAGTGGATAGCTAATGGCGAAAGAAATATTTTCTCTAAATGCTGCTGGCTAAAGGGGGAAAGGTAAAAGAAAAATAAATCCTTAATAAACCATGAGAATTTCATGAATGCCCAATGCTGACACATTTTCAGCTTTCATAAAAAATATATTTCCAGCACCAAAAGTGATAATTTGTTATGACAGACTCTCTCTGGTTGCCAAAAAAGAGAAAAATATGACAGCTAAATCCTAAGGAACATCTCCTGTAAAATATAAGCATTAGGTATATACAAAAAATAACAGCACAATGGCAGTGATATGTTCATCTGCTTTACTGTTAAAAAGCCTCCCAATTGTTACATTTGAAACTGAGATAAATGAGACACACCATCATATGCAGAGAGGTCTCACAATGATAATACAAAGTTAACTATGCTAAGGAAGGATTTTTAAAACAGCATTTATTAAAATGAAATCCAGTCAACCCCTTAGCTACCTCTGTTGTGATTTTACAGCTATAAAGCCTTTGGTATTAGACGCCAATTAGTGATTTTATATAAAGATGTTCAATGTCAAGATAACACTTCTTGTTTCTGGCAGTGACACTGAATGGTGGATAGAAGAAATGACTTCAGGAAAGCTTAGCTGACCATCTGCTTAGGCCTGCTCACTCACTGATGATTAATCCTTTCCCTCGAGGACAATGTCTCCATGTGTTTCTCTTGCTGTCTTTTTGATGTCACAAAAAGAGGTTGATAAACACATTCAAGTCACAATTAAAAAACATTTTAACTGACCAGTTGCCACTGATGATATTATTAGACAGTTTTAGTCACTGTTGTAGCAATGTGTTTAGTAGTGTTGATGTGAAGTGGGGATGAAGTTTCTTTAATGTGCCTCCTACCTATTTCTACATTTAAGTGACATTTAAATGTTTACCTTGATGCTTGCAAGCAATCAGTTTGCAAGGGACACACAGTGCTACCAGGGAGAGGGTTGTTTTTTTACACAACAGAAGCAAAACCTCTGGAAACAACATTTGATGGACAGTGAAGCAGCTGCTTTGTTCCCTCGCTGGGGGTTGGGAGAGGAGGAGCAAAAGGAGGTGCCAAAAGACCTAACAGAGATTTTAAGTAGATTGTAATGGTTTGTTCTAGACCCACATATGCACTGCCAAATTGCACAAGTGATTGATTTCTCATTTCATCATAACAGGTTAAAGCACAGTGGTGGGCTCACAGGCCTCATGAATAACCCACAAGTCACGTGTGTGCCAGGACATCACGCCAGTGACATGGAAGCTGTTATAATGATGACTAGAGTAATGAGCAGAGTAATATCAGGCTTCCCTCTTTTCTCCCACTGAAGACAGTGTGAATTTTACTTGATGTGGGAGGCAGGTTCCTGCTCACAATTCTTTACAGAGCTGTCCTGACTAGAGCTGATTAGTGACAGACCAACCTTTGCTGACAAATGAGAGGACCAGCTTTTGCAAGAGCTGAGAGCTGCAGAGCTCAGCACCTCAGGCCACCAGGTCATTTACACATCCAAATATGGATTTAGGGGCTCAGTTTCTAGTGTTCAGGGCTTGACCTAAACTTTTTGTCTCTACCACAGCTTTTTACTGCACAGCTAGCAGAACAGTTAATGATGATCTGCTAGCAACTGACTGCAGATATGATCCTGCACCTACAAAATTAGTGGTTTTCAGGCTCCAGATACACACCATTATATTTACTTCTATGAAGTCTCACACTTAGAATATATCAATCCTCAACAGATAAAATACCTCGAACATCTGATGAATTAGAAGTCAAATAACTTCAAAGGAAGAATAAGATCTAGTGATAAGAATCCACTTTATTCTTCAGTGAAGGCATCATGGGGAGCTCTAACCTGTATGCATTGACTTGAATTTGAGCATCTCCAACATAGACCAGCTCTTAGTTTCCTTTACCATTTTCAGGCATGTATCTACATCATTGCCTCCAATTAGATTAAGGGACTTAGACTGTTCTGTGACTTGGTGGCATTTCTATATCACTAAAAGTTTCCATATTAACAAATAGTTTGCCTTCAAATATCGAAGGCACTCAGTGCTTTCTAGCAGGAGTTTAACTCAGAGAACTGCTACTGCACTTTCTGTAGCTATGCGGGACAGAGACGATCACTCACTGGTACAGTCTGTCACGTCCTCCTCCTTCAAGCAGACATCTTCTGATAGGAATTTTGTTTATGAAATTGATGTCACGATATGGCCCTGACTGCTCTTACTGCTCCTTCTGTTGTAATGCCACAGCCTCACATACACACATAAAACAGCGTACAGCTAGGGCAGCACACTAAAATTACCTGGCAAAGTTATTAAATATACCAATAATACAATCTTCAACATGAAAATGTAAAGAAAAGGCTCTCCCGTTGAAATAGAAATGATTATTATTATTTTAGTTTAAATGTGCCCCAAAATGTTCTCTAAAGAAAAGGTACCCTTTCAATCCTAAAGACATTAGAAATTAATGTATGAAAGATGGGACAAAATAGGAAATCAGTAAGTTAATAGGGAGGACATAAGGAGAGAAATAGTAAGTGGTTACTTGTCGAAGGCAGATTTGATTTTCGATTTCACTGACAAGATACGGAGTGGGATTTTCAAAAGCTCTGGGGTGACTTAGAAAACCAAGTCCCATTGACTTTCAAATAATTAGAGTTTTGAAACTCATGCACATAATGAGTAAGCAAGTTTACAGTCCAGTCCAGCCTGCATTCAAGTTGATGGTAATGTTCCCCTGTTTTATGAAAGATAGATCCAGTCCTTAATTAGAAGATTTCCTGTAGGCATTGCAAAAAAAGTGGTTTATATAAGGCCTTGCAGTTAACCTGTTCGGAAAGGGCATTTCTTGGCACAAGAGCAAAGGAACAGATAAACAAAGAGCAGACAAACAGGATATCTAACTCACATCACTGGTGGACAGATCTAGGTAGTGTGAGGTTAATAGCAACATGAGGCATGACAAAAAGGAAAGGCCAGGCAGCCTGAAGACAAGGAGAAAAGGCAAGAACTTGGTGTGGCTTTGAAGAAATTCAGTGGAGGAATATAACAGAGGAGAGGTGATTACACAGGTGGGCCTTTAAGATAACTTTGGCAGACATTTTTCATATGAAGGGAACAGGAATGGATGCTGGAAACTTACTTTCTCACTAACCAAAGTCACAGATAATAAGGATGGGATTTTTAAGTGTATCCCAGTGAGAAAAAGTTGGCTGTTATGTATGATTTGTTTAAAAATCATCAGGATATGTACACCATTTTCCAGTGTCATTGCATAGATGTTTTATAAGGGGAGAAAGAGAATAACGCTTGTAGAGGCTCTCAAGGGATGATTGCTGTCATGGAAAACCATTTGCCCCAATCAAACTTTTGGTTTTAATCTGAGATGAAGGATCTAAGCTATTTAAGAGTGTTTCTGTTTACCCCCCAAGCCTCCTGGAGGCAAGAGAGAAGCTTCTGTGATCAACAGTATCAAATGGCATAAAGAAGTATAGAGCAATATATACGGATGTACTCTTTTTCTCAAAAGCAGGGATCATCTACTAGATAACAGGGCTGTTTCCACATCATAACCTACTACCAATCAAACAGAGCAATCCACTGTAGCGGTAGGGGATAGAAAGGCTGATTCCTGGTTCATTGGTGTTATTAGAAAACGGAGATTAAAAAGTAGGTGGTAACTTGAGTAAAATTTTGAAGGTGGATTGTTGCAACAGATCTAGGCAAATATCAGCCAGTAACAATTTTTAAAATATCATCTTTGAGACCTCATCCTGCAAGTCATCTCTGTGCCTATTACAGAACTACCAGTTTATCTGAGACAATGTCTTTGTAGAGCTGGATGTGAGGAGTGAAATTCATTCATTCCTAATGTTTAGTGCATATATTATCCATCTTTAAAATATGCTATACCTCATTACATTAGGATATTTTTTCCAGTGATTAACTACCTGTT
Organism: Apteryx rowi; assembly: GCF_003343035.1. Classification (NCBI taxonomy): domain Eukaryota; kingdom Metazoa; phylum Chordata; class Aves; order Apterygiformes; family Apterygidae; genus Apteryx; species Apteryx rowi. The sequence continues at coordinate 601,170 of NW_020451016.1, forward strand.
CTCTATTTTATTCTTTTATCACCACATGTTCCTTTTGCTTTAAAAAATCCTTTATTCTAAGAATTTTGACAGAACAGTAGACAGGACTCTTCCTCTTGACAATAAAAGGCTATATCTTTTTTAACCAGATCAATGATAAATTCCAGTTAAAATTTTATGAACAAAAATTCTTGACTTAAAACTTTTGGAAGCCAAATTATTCTCACAAAGACTATTCAAAAATTGAGATACCAAGAGCATCCAGACACTCAGAAATACAGGCTCTTATTTTAAAACTGTCTGCTAAGTCCATGTGAAGTCCAATCTAAAATTAAATCATAAGCCCAATTGCACTGACAATTGCAAGAGCAAGAATGGATCTAGCCTATACTGTTGAACCAGAAACCCATTATTAGCAAGGTATATTTTAAGAGTTGAATTAAATGTGGATTAGCGTACAACTGAATTCTACTACTCTGAAATCCAGGGGAAAGGAAAATATGCTACAAAGGTAAGCATTTTATTTCTCTTTCTGTGTATATTTGGATTGTGAGATGTTTCCAAACCATAAAAAGATGACTTTGTAAATACAGCTCGTAATGTGATCCTGAAAAAGAGGCAATTCCTTCTCTTCATGAAGCAGAGCTCAGAGAGTGAAAGAAATGAAATAAAAAATTAAAAGATTAGTGACAAATTTTCATAGAGACATTTCAAAATGTTGACACTCAAAATATATTCAAAGAGATTAAATGGCTTTGAGTAGTCAAGAAACAAATCACATAGCTCTGTCATCAGCATAACACCGGAAGCTGAAACCAAAAGTGTCCTGATGACTGAAAAAGCAAAGGAAGAGCATACACCACAGAGATAAGTCTGCATCCACCAAGAGCAAATAACATGACAAATTCTGGTAAGATAAGGTGATAATTTTAATAAGTCACATAGTTAAGGGTTTTATGACTGTAATCGGGGCATCAATAAAGCTTTACAGGTGTCTTGTGGTTCTCTGTACCATTCAGAGTACCTGCTGTTTTGTGACCTATCCCTGTGACCATGCCTCTCCCTCTGTCGTAGTGAATTAAAGCACCACAGACTCCTACCCAAAGGTCTCAAGTTAGCCCTTTTTTTTAAAAAAAACCCCACATATATCTAATTTTTCTGCTTCTTTTCTGTTACCGTTGCCAGCTTTGGTTGTCTGTTTGGCCATTTCTCCTACAAATAACTGTATTTTTTTTTAGTGCCTGTTTGTGCCTGGAGACCCTTTTCCATGCTGTTCCCTGCACCATCCAGTCCTACCACAAAAAATCTCCTGAGCACCAGCTTCTACTGCCAGTTGTTTGCAGGAATCTGCCTGCCACACCTGCAAAATTAAACTGGGATCTGGGAATTAAAAATAGAAAAGTAGACCCCATTTTGACCTAATGCAGTGAATTCAGAGATGCATGACTCGGAGAAGATGAAAAATAGGTAGTGGAAATCACAGCAACCACTCAGAATCATACCAGAAAGTGCTGGTGTTATTTACACTGAAAGAGCAAAAAGAGTGACACTGCCATGGGTTAACAGTTCTGGATTACCTAATGAATTCATCAGATCCCCCAAGATCCGAATGTATGCCTCAAATCTTGACGAAAAGCTGTTTTAACAGTAACACAGAGTGTGTGTATTATGGAAAGCCAGGTATGTGACCAGCCCCATGTCAACCATTCTGCCACTGTCCCAGTACAGTGTTCTATGAAATAGCCATTTTCATTCCTCTTTATATTGCTTTCACTAATATAAGGGTAAAATAAGAGTGATGTTTCCAGAGTGGTCATTCCAGCACATTTTAAAACTTCACATTACTCCCCTTTCTTTACTTTTCCAGCTCCAAGACTCAAAAGCATTTCTTTATGTGTTCAGTTCACTACTTTGTTTTTTATCCTAATAAATCCACAAGGTATGGAGAGCAGATTGCAAATACCCGAGCAAGTTTTTGCTTTGAACTAGAAAAAAAAAAGCAAAGAATGGGCAGAAGTGATACATTGTAAGAGAGAGAAAAACAGACACCGGAATCAGTCTTCTGTGTTCAGCTTTTCAAATATTTCTCTGCTTGTATACATCTTCTAGGATAGCTATGTTCTAGTAAAGGCTGTTGTGTTAAAGCGTTCTAGATCTCTCAGTTCCAGTGATTTTAGGTTTGTCATCTCTGTATCCAGAACAATGTGCATTATTTCACATTTCTCAGTAATAAATTTAATTTGCCATGTGTCAGCTTAATTACTGAGCGGATCTAAGGCACGATGAATATTTCTTGCCATTCGTTCTGTGCTCAGTATGCATCATAATTTAGTATCATCAGCAAATACAGTGAGTTTACAGTGGATCTATCTAGCTAGGTAATTTATTTAAAATCAAACAGCATGAGTCCAGGTATTAACCACACTTAACTCTTTCTTTCCTGGGGAAAAAGATCCCTCAGTACAGAAAATTCATTTTCTTTAATCTATTTCTGTATCATGTCCTTCTCAGCCCCTGTTAGCTTTACCTTCAGAAACAGCCTGTCATGTAGATCCTTATCAGAGATTTTCTGAAAATCTAGATAAAATATGTCATATGCACTGCAATTATCTACTTTATAATTCCTAAGCTCATTAAAGAGGTCAGTTAGTCTTTATTGCCTTTTTAAACCCACTCTGGCAGCCTCGGGTTAGGCTTTGGCTCCTTAATACAAGCAATACTAAAACTGAGCAAGTGCTCCCAGGAGCCAAGTGCTTCTACAGCCAGAGCAGAGTACCAGCACTTTTAGAGGGAAAAAATAGAAAAGAAAAGGAAGGTAACTGCCCACTGTTCCACTCACATATTAAATATTGATGCAAAGACTAAGAAAATAGAGCTGGAAATGTAAGGAAAACGCATCTGAGAGAAGGAAAAAAAATCACAGAGAACAGGAGGGAACAGGGGGGAGTGAGTACTGCAGAGCACTTTTGTAAGCAGAAGCTGAAGTTAGCAGGGGGGTTATCTATTTGTAAGCAGAACAAATACAATTAGATGGTCCCCCTGCTAATTTTGGCTTCTGGTTGCACAAGTGCTCTGCAGTGCACACACCTTCTTTACCATTTCCTCCTGTTTTGTGCTTTCCAGGGGAGATCTGTTATACAGCGCCTCCATTTTGAGCACTGACTGTAGGCTCCTGTCTAGAATGATTCCCAGCTGTTTGCTGTGAAAATAAACATGCACAGATTTAGGGTTATTCTTAACATACCTCCCTCACAGCGCTGCTCTAGGGTGGTGCACTGCTGGAAAAACGATGCAGCCAGGCATCCAAAAAGTCTCAGAGCTGCCTAGCTCTTCCTCTGTTGGCCCATCTCTGCTTCACTGTGGCCTGTACAGACAGTCACATACACTCATCTAAAGATGGAGGAGAAACAGCTCAGTGAGGAGGGCAGGAAGGAAGAGAAAGGTGTGCCCAACCTTACCTGAAACTCCATCTGGGACCCCTCCGGAGATCATGCCTTTCCTCTTGGCCCTCCCTCTCTCCATCACTAACCATTGCCAGCTCATCTCCTTGAGGTGCTCTCAGCCATTGTTGCAGTGGAAACTGGAGGGGAGAAACAAAACGGAGTAAGAGAATGAAAGAAAGCTATTCCTGCCTAGCTCTCATTATCTCTGTTGAAAAAATGAGCAGTCATGGCAGTGAGAAAGAAAATCTCTGAGGAGTGCTCACCCCAGGCAGGGAAAGCAGCAATGGAGGGAAAGCAAACATTAATATATGCTTTTCAACTAACTGCATTCTAATTTACTACTGGACTCTATCACACTTTTATTAATTTAGAAGTGCTTCTAGTTTACTCTCTGCAATCTGTGCTTCACAATTTACTGAATTAGATTTCTATTTTCCTCTTCCGTTTTTTTCTTAGTTTTGTTTGTCAGTGTTATAGATGATCACATTTCCTTCTATTTGCAAGTTTGCTCTATCAATATTTCACAGTTGCAATCGGGCTGTCCACTATCTTATTACTGTGTAATAAGTGATATCTGCTATAACCGTATATGAATTCATTTTTCTCTGTTCCTTTCATATCCCTTCAAAGTTGGCTCATCTGAAATAATAAATTGTTGTCTTGGGCCTGGCAATTATTAGTTTGGGTTTATTACTTTTGATCTCTAAGTTAATTTAATGTGTAACCTTATTATAGTCATTCATATCCCAGGATTCTATTAAGTCAAATTTGTTTTTACTTTCTTAGCTATTAATTAATTAGTTGGGATGTGTATATATCAGAATGAAGCAATACATTCATAAACAAATTACTGCATCATTTCCTTGCACCCACATTTTAAGGACCTCTCAATTAATGAAGACAACTTCTGTGCTGGGGTACATCATGCTTACTGTACTATTTGTGATAATACCCTTTGTGTTTACAAGAATTCAGTTTAGCCATGTAACAGAAAGGTTTTGTTGTATAGAATAAACCAGTCGTGCACCATGACAGACTAACTAATTTAATATCATAATACCTGTGATGTACTGAGTTCATTCCTTATTTTTAAACTCTTCTGCTATTTATGGCCCTGATCTTCCTGTTTCATCCATGCAAGTGGAACTTTATATCCAGGATGGATCCTATGGAAGGCCGAAGGGGCCTTCTCAGATGTAGGGATACGTCCATTTGCAGCCACACACACAAACAGCTGAGTTAGGCCAAACAACAGATACTCAAATTCTTTTGCATTGCTTCCCAGCAATTAATTAATTATTAACCTTGTTTCCAAATGACTTAAAATGCACGGGATATATTTATTTGTGCTAAAATCCCTGATGACCTAGAGCTCAGAAAGCTGATGTAGCTGAGATTAAGAGCTTGAAGCAGTCTATAGTGATGTGATACAAAGAAAAGCTTCATCCTAAAGAGCAGATGCTAGATGAACAGTGAAGTACAGAAAGCTATTTGCATGGTAGCACCAGGAAGAGGTAAGCATATAAACAAATAGGTAAGAAAGTAAATTATACTGTTTTACAACTGAGAAAATAGAACAGCAGCATGAAGGTGAAATAGGCTGTGAGTGAATCTGGCCCTTCATATCACGTAGATTTTGTGTTTCACTCCTCTTAATTTATTTAAAAGTTTCCCTGTTTGCATTTAAAGCACTGATGACATAATATCTTTTCTGGTGGATGTGTGTTAATACGTCCTTCTGTTCCTGAATGTGAGCATATATATCTGTGCATTGAGAAATAACTGTACATGTAAAATGCTGTCAGAAGGGTTTTCTGTTGGGATCACTGAGTCCAGTGAGAAAGCAATATAATTTCAAATTTCACTAGTACTTCCAGATCCTCAGCAACCTCATCTGTAAGAAGGAATAACACGCCTGTCGATGTAAAACAAGACAACCATAGATAAGAGTGCTTGAAGGCCTCCACACCCAGGACTATGCCATATTTCAAAATATTTCAATATCTAGCCCTTTAGATTTCCAGCAGAGCTCAGACTTGCATCTCTGAAACACTAAAACCACTAAATACTCTGTTGCAAAATCACGGTCTGGGAACCAAAATCCTGTTTTACTAACTAAAGCCATCTTATGTGCAGCCCTTGCCAGGACCACAGGCATTAAAAGAAAGTGCTATGTAGATCAAACGTAGGCTCACCTGCCAGGCAGCATATGTTTTGCTACTGTCAAACCCAAGGGCTTTGTAAAGAATTGAGACAGATGCTCATCTAACCTTCTGTACCTTTCTGAAAGATCAAGTCACGGTGTCCACATCTTTGGACTGCTTTATTGTGGAACAAAGTAACCTTTTTAACACTAGTTTGCCAGCAATTTAAGACTTAGTGGTAGAGGTTTTCTTCCATGCCAGCCAGCCGTGGCTATCCTAAGTTTTTCCTAAAATGACATGTTGGAATTCCCTCCACGCATACCAACTTGGAGATATTTGAGGTTCAGTGAATTGTAAACTTTCACAACTGATTTACTTGTTTCAGGTTTTAATACCCTCTCAATTCTTAAACGTATTAAGGACGACATGCCTTAGCTACATTTGACAGAGATTATTCTCGACATGGCCTATTTTTCATAATAGTCATTTATTGTACTTGGTAATTAGCTATATGGCCTTTTACATTGATTTTTCTTTCTGAATCTGCTTTAGTTCTGCTCTCTAAATGCTGGATATGGTGTATAGAGACACCACTTTTGTTTATTCTGCAATCTGGCATATTTGATAATTCATTCATTTCTTCACATGACATAAATTGGCAATGAATAAACTAAGGTTGGAAATAAAATCGTTTTGGCTGTCACAGGATAGATAAAAGCCCTGGAATGGCTGCCCAGTAATAGGAGTACTGGGGGCCAAAAATCCAACTGCTTTTTTTTAGATGGAGTTTAATCAGTTTCTGAGAAGGGTTGCAAGACTTAACATAGTGCTTACGACAATGAGGAACCGGGTCCCATAATACAGAAGGTTTTTTCCAGGCGTATGCAAGATGTGTGTACACATACACACAAGATGATGCTATGATTTTTTGTGATGATACTATGATTTTGTGCATACACAAAGTGATTCTTTCGTTGCTTGTAGGGTTTTCCTTCTGTCTTGGGCAGGCTAACTAACTTTGAACAACTATTATTTCCGTATGGGAAGTTGGATGTTTTAAAAGTTAGGGGCACATGCAGACAATTCCAGACACAGCATGTACTTGTGGTTTCTACAACTGCCTGCTTAAGCAATCAATCAGATCCTGCATTTATGCTATTGTCTATAAAGAGCAGACATTACTGCGCATGTGTTCTTGATCATACAGTTGCCACCTTGCTGTTTTGATAACCAGCCTATCTTTGTTCAGGTTTTCATATTTGTCTAGAGACAGATTCCAGGAGGTTGGCAGATGCAGCACAGAAAACCTGAAAGCAGTGAAGGAAATGCACACTAGAGCTAATGTTCCCACTCCATCTTATTATCCAAATCCTGGTGGAGGATGACCTTCAAGCTCCCAGCAACAAGAAACAAACATTAGTGAAGACATAGGAAAAGGCTTGATAGCAAGCTTTGGCCCCATAAACCTTCCCTTCCCAACCATAAAGAGCTGTGCATGGGGCTGTATCTGTCCAGTGTGCAGGTACACAGTGCAGCTTGATAGATGAGGGCACGTATGAACCCCACCGTATCCCTGTGGATCACACATACACGTCAGTGCAGAAACATAGTAAGACAGTTTGATGCCTAAGGTCCCTTGTAAATCACCACACACATTCTGCTATCTTATGCGCGCCTCTGCTCTCTCTCAGATCTCTCCTACCTCTCAGGCTCCTTCTAGCCCAGCTTGCAGCCATGGACCTACGGTTTTCTTGGACAGTAGCAGGTGGCAGAATTCAGTGTGTGCTCCCTTTTGGCACATTCTTCACTTCCACAGTATCTCTGGCATTACTGGAGAGTGCTGGGAACCACTGCAACACAAAAAAGCATCCTTCAAAATATAAGCCAGTTTAACAGATGTGCTAAACATATATAAACATATATGTCCATGACATATAACTCCTGTGCTGGGATCTCCTCATGTAGCTCAAGAGAAATGGAATTGGTTCCAAGACACCTGCCAAAATCCCATGAGGAAACTCAGGCAGGGGCAAGTCCAGCATGCCCAGCTTACATATCCTGGTCCCTGCACCTCACACCCACTAAAGCCCCCCGAAAGGGAATGGAAAAGCATTTTCTGCCTTTCTCCTGCCAACTATGCCAATCTGATGCTAGAATTTTATATGCAGTTAAATGTAACGGGAAAACTAATGACGACAGATACCATCACTGTGAGTTTGGAAACAGTCCCACAAGACTCACTGTAAATATCAGTGTGAAGATGAAAGGCAAACACAAGCTGCAAAAGGAAGCACAAAAACTTAGAGCATAAGCATTTAAATAAATCAATAGTCTGCTCTCCCGAAGCGAGCACTCCATCAGAGCAGAAGCTTGGCTCCATTTTACATATTCCATGCACCAGCCCCTCTCTCAAGTCATTGCCATCGATTACATTTCTATTGGTGCTGCAGTGGCAAGAGAGCTGAATTTTTCAGAAGGTGTGTGGGATGGGGTAGAGCTGAAATTATCTGCCATTAGTGGCATGAATAAAGAACCAGGAGGGAAGGCTGGGTAAATATCTTCAAGAAATCTTATAGTGAATAGTTTCTGCACCAAATGGGTATTTGCTTCATGTAGTAATAGATTTGAAAGTTGTTTATATAGACCTTTTTAATCCCAAAGTCAGTTTCACATACTTATCCAATCTAGACATGCTCTGCCTTCTACAGGAATTTAGGGAGCATGGAAATAGGAAATTATCACTACTCAAACCTAATAGGTCAGGCTCTTCTCTGCATTGAGGCAAGGCTTTCAGGTCAGAACTGTCAGTCACAGCAGGCAAAAGAAAAAGAGTTTTACTGTTGAGATCTAATCTGGGAGACAGGCTGTGGCTGAGTCTTTCTATAGCCTGATTATTTTCTAGCTGCCTCTTGGGGTGTCAAAAGCAAGAACAAGTTAGCATCACCTAAAGACAAATAAAACTTACAGTTGGGACTATCCCAACCCCAGGGTAGTGGGAGACCCTTTGAGGGTCATATCAGCATCATAAAGTGTCTTAGAGTTTTTTCAAGCTCTACCCTGAGTGTCCTCAGTCAGAGCAGGGGACTGGGTCAACCATCACCCCTTAGTGCAGAAAGTTCAATTCCAGTTCTGTGCAGTAAAAATGCAGCTGGGACCGTCCCTCCTCAGTCACCAAACAGCCAATAGATACTAAAAACGCTGGTCATTCTGGATTGAAGATGGACTTGAAATATCAAGTCTAGTGGCAAAAAGGTACATATCGCCCCTCTCGTCTCAAGCCAATCTGCAACATTAGATCTCAAAGAAAATTAATGTAATATAACATCAGGTCAAAGCAAAATTACCTGCAACATCTGTTTGTTTAAATACAATTAAACAATTAATTTAAATATTTAATTTTGGAAATGTGAGGAAAATGCAGAAGCTGAATTGAAAAGTGATATTAAGATGTGACAATTCCAGTAACATAATGTCTTTGTATGATGGACTACTAATAAAATGCTGTATACAATCAGATGCACAATGAGAATGTCTGAACATATCTTGTCATGTATCAGATAAAATATGGAATACTCAGCATCCAAACCAGATGCTATTCCTTCAGCATCCATCCCACCTGCAAAAGCTTTTGAAAGAACAACATACAGAAGCGTAAGAGGGAAGAGAAAGACAGAATGATAAAGATGTGAAAAATGTCTGTTCAATTATGCTACGGATTTTATCTCTCTATCTCATATCGGCACTCTCCCTCTCCTCTCCAAGTCAAATAACTGGCATGTACTGTGTTCTGCAGATGGATTGACACAGAGAAAAAGAATTGGCCATGTCTCCTGGCATTAATCTCCCTCCCAACAGCCTGTGATTGAGTCAAAGCTATTATTCTCACTTTCAGGTCTGAGTCACTACCAAAAAGGATGCTATTTCTCTTACATCCTTTCCAGCAGGGATATACACTGTCTGGCAGAGATGGTACAGAGCGCTTCACATTCTACAGAATTTATTCTGGCTCTTGCTTTTGACCCGTTCACAGCTCATTCAGTGGAAAGCACAAAACCAGAAGGAGGGATAGGGAAATAATATTGCTGTTCCAATTTTCTCACCATTTACTTTCTTACATCCTTCTCTTTCAGTTTACCCCATGATGGCTTCTAAAGTGATATCTTCCTCTGTCACTGTRACCACATTGCCTCATAAAAATCCTTCTCTATTAAATTTTAACTCTTCCCTTTTACTTCTTACATATTGTAAATATCATCTCCCATTACAGCTTCTCTTTCTTTTTCTCCACTCCTCTGCCTTGTGCTTACAAGCATCTGAATTCTCGTTGCTGAACATCAAATGACACCTTTATTCTACCAGTAACTTTGGGTACTCTTTAACTGGCCACCTTAAATATCCCCCACTTACACAAGCAGTTGAAGTAACCTGCACAGTGTCACCCTGCAGACTTGTGACTGAGCTCAGTATAGGACACTAGGTACTCAGAAACAGTAATTCTCATCAAACATACCATGTCTGTTCCCTGCCTCAGCTTCACCTCAGAGAAGTTCTCCACCCCACCCCAACTACCTGAGGAAGCAAGAACGAGCCTGTATGCAAGGAGGGTGCCCAGAACCACAACTGCCTGCACAGCTGATAAAATGGTGCAAGATGTGGATCACTGACCCTGACTTCTAAGGCTTCAACCCTTTATATTCCTTGAACTTTCCTTTAAAGTAACCATGGACCTCTTCATTTGAGGGGGGGGGAAGGTGGGGGGGCAAAGAGACTCACTTCAGGTGGAGCAACTCCTCCCTGAATTTTCCCAGCTCTGACTGAAGCTTCTTGGCAAATATACCTGCAATCTAGTGCATGAGAGCAGACAACTTTCAACCTTCCCCAGAGTGATGACAGAGTATTTTACACGTGCCAAAACCAGCAAATTGTACTCTGATCCTAATTACTCACGGTCTGCTCTACTCTGAAGCTGAAGAACATCTACTCTATATCTGAGATCTTATATTGTGCTCTTCAGTACAGTATCTGAGTGGTTTCCTCAGTCAAATTTCTCAGCTCACAACCTGCTTTCCCTGCATACACCTGTGCAGATCTGAAGGCAGAATTGTGCCTGTTGTTGCAGTCATGAAAATAATGTAGGGCTCACATCATGCTATTCCTATGCTTAGACCCCCTTTTACCAAGCAGCTTTCCTTAATCATTTTACTGAACTCCTTTCAGAAACAGTTCTGCTTTTTCCTAATTTTTACACTGCACACATGCAGTGTGACTGTCTGTGGCCCTGGCTGGCAGATCCACCCAGCTTCCAAAGACAGACAAGGCTGAAACTACTCTGGGGTTTTTCCAGCACTCATGGGACATCATTACATGCAGGAGATCACATTTCAGTATTTCTATCAGCAAATGGATATTCTGCCAGCAAAACTGGCAGTCAGTGCCCAAGGCACTTGTCCTGAGCCCTGCTACCTCAGCAGTGAAGATATCTGTGCTCCTGAAAGGGGTCTCTCCTCACAGGTTTTGGATGGGACCATTTCTGCACCTTAAGAGCTGAAAGGACTGTGCCTAGTTGTTTGCCATACCTAACACTTCTTTTTCTGTCATCTGAAGAAGAGTTGAGCTACAGCTTAGGCACAATTTTGAGTCTGGACAAATCTCAGACAGCCATCACTTAATCCCTTCATCCAACATCATACTTCATGTAAGTGACTTTTCAGAACCAAGCCTGTATGGAACTGACTGTAGTATTTTACCCTCACTGTGAATATTCTTCCCTTTTTTGACACCAACTAGTCTTGAAATGCTGTAAAAATGATGACAGAAGAAATACCAGAGAATGGTTTTAAAAAGCTTGTGAAGGATCAGTAGGTCCAGAGGTGTTTTTTCAGCATAGGAACAACTAGCAGACATTTAAAACTAAACGGAAAAAATTCTAGAGGACACAGTTTTAGTGTGTTTGAGGGAGTCGCCAACATGAAAAGTAACATATTCTGGTGGAGGCTGGAGGGGACAGGATCTGATGGACAGTATGTCAGCCCCATAGTAGTAAGGGGAGGGGGGGAGGCAGCACTACTGGAACATGGGGAAAGCAATGAAATGAGAAAGGTAAATGAAGCGAAGTGCAGCATCAGGCAGAGGCCCCAACATCACAAACATAGTCACAGTGTACAGTCTCACAGATCCCCTGAGTTTTACATTGAAAAGAAGTGACAAAATCATCAGGAGAGAAATGAGAATGACCAGCAGAAGCCTGAGGAGGAACAGTGTGAGAAGAGAGTCAAACTCACTAAAGAGCTGCCTGAGGTTAGTGCTACTGGACTACGATTTATGAAAGGATACATTCAGAACTGTCTCAAAGGTTAAATGTGAAGCTTGGACAAGAGAATGAGAGAAAAAAAAATTGTCGAGTCCAAGATGTAAGCAAGATACATGGCATGTACAGCTCAACTAGCAAAATTACACTGCACAACTGAATTCCTGAACAACAGCTCTTTGCTTTACTGACCCAAAGTGGCACTCCCAGGTCTGTCTCTGTCATTTGAACCTTGCTGTCTTCCACTGTTACAGCACCTGAACCATGACGATGTGCTTAGAAGCTGCACAACAAAGGAACGACCCTTTAAGAAGGCTGTGGCAGGTTCATTAAAATTATACTGGTCTGCCAGAATTTTGTTTTCAAATATAATCATCGGTCCACATACATGCTTGCACTATATATGCATGTGTGCACACATGTACATACAAACATATAGATTAAGTTGCATATTCTGCTGCTGATCAGAGATCTGAAAATATTATTTAGTTGTGTTTTAAAGTTTTGCCCAGGAATCCACACAAAAATGGAAGTCATTTATGAAAACATCTCCCTAATCTCTCTTCGGACACCAAAGTGGCTTGAATCAAATGGGTACTTCTCAGTCTCCCAAAGAAAAGACACAATGGAGGTTTTATGAAACATAACTCTCATCTGGGCTTTTCCCATGCCTTCCCTGCATTCTTGAAGAAGCCATTCCCCTTCCAAATCAAGTGGTCCTATGGGCTCTTGGCTGGACCCACACCACAGTCCTCTCCTTTGCATTTGCAGGTTTGTCAACAAGATTCTTGTCTAGCTACGGATTGCTGCATGTGGTTCCTGAATAGTGGAACTCATGGCCAGTTAGCTTAATTTTGCACCCTCTGTAATTACTGGGATTATTCGGCTTTTCATTTTAGTCATATAGCCATTTTTCACTTAGCTTTGTTACATCTTTAATTATGACCTTAGGATTAGTTGGTATAATTTTACTTTAAGAGATATGCCAGAACTCAAGTACTGACATCTCCAGGTTTCATAGAAATTGCAGGGATCATAGGAATTTAACTTGATAATTACCTCAATATTTCAAGTCAGATAATCACTATATAAAATAATTATGGGTTGTTGTTTTTCCAAATTCACTTTGCGGGTTACTGTGGGTTACTGCAGGTTACAATATATGATGTTACATAGATATAGAAATAGAGATGGAAATGTATAATATACCTAAACAAAAGATTATTCAACCTGATGTGCAAGGAATGCCAGCAGACAAAGAGAGGCACCTCTTTTCTGAAATATAAACACATAAAATAGCAGATACCACATTTCCAATTAAGAAATGTCCAGAACAAGGGTTCTTTTCTACCATCTCTTTAGCCACTGAAATTTCTTTCTCCATGGTAGTTGCAAAGGTGCAAGGATTACATTGGTGCAAATGTGAGCAAAAATATCTTTTTCATAGTTCTTCAACTAAACCTTCAATAACTGGCCCCTCAGTCATCCATATAATCTCTCTTCTTTCATTAACAGAAGCACTCTCAGCCTGCATTTCATCACGGTCCTTGGCACAATTATGGTGATTTAAGGTATAAGCTAATACTCACTAAGGTTTCTTTCTTCATTTTAAAAAAACAATTAACAAAGTCCAAAAGGAGAGTATTTTAATATCCTATAATTTGATCCCATTTTGTGCAGATTTTTTTCCTCAAAATGCCAATGCTTTTGTTATCTTTTGCATGTAAAGACAGGAAAAAAATTACTTGGCATGATTTTTGTCATGTTGATTCTTCTGGGTTCTCAAATATTATGATCCATGGAAAGTCTGGATTCATGCTTACTTCTACTCTTCATTAAGTCAGTTGTAGTTGAATTGCTGGTAGGGCAGGCTGCTGATACAGTAGGTGGGCATGCTGAATAAAATACATACCACAGCTGTACCTGCACTTGTCAGAGAGCCAACCTGCTTTATGCCAGTCTGTTCTCCTCTGCTTCCTGGTCATAGCCCATCTGTTTCTGAATTTTTAAAATGCTGAAGAACACAAATATCTGAAACTATTATAGGTAACAAGCTTCAATTAAATTCTGATTGTGGAGCTGTGCTTAACAGACTAACATTGGTAATGTATTGCTTTCAATTTTGTCAATAAAACAGACACCTATCCATAGATATTTCTGCAGAATTCAGAGGCTTTTCTACATAGTAGCTCCTACATACAGTGCACCTGGCCAATATTCTTGCAGTTGCAAACAAAATCAAACCCAAAAGTAATTGCCAAACCAGACTATGGAAGGTTACTAAGACAGATTAGATAAAAACCTACATATAGGGAGAGATTCCACAGTAGGAATACTTACAGGTGAAGTTAGCCAGACAGCTATTAACCTGAAGTTTGCCAATAGCTTAAGACTGCTCTACTTTTCAGTTGGATTCAGCGATAACATATAATGATAGTACATACAAAAATGATGAAACTAATAAAGGTTTACTCTGTACATATAATTTTTGCACTGAGGTTGAAATACTGAACTTTACAAGGTCAGTTTCTTAAGAAATAAGAATTAGAGGAACTCAGCAGGCTGTCAATAACTGATTTAATAAGAACAGACTTTAAATAGAAAAAGTAGATGAGGGATATATCCCCAGGAAATTTGCTGAGATTACCTACAGTACCTATGATTAAACTATCTGTCCTCTGGATGTCATCATTGCTCTTTTTATATACTGTTGGTTAAAGGTGTATTTATGTAGATGATAACTGCAACCCTAAGAAAGCTGGCTTGGGTGCATTATTTTTGGTGGCTCAGTGCATTTCTAATTAGAATTGAATACACAAGAGTGTGGTCCAGATCATTACTATTTATAATCTACAATGAACCATTTTCTATAATGTAATGCAGAAAAGGACCTCCTGCACATATTTCATTTGATGTGAATTCAGATCTCTGCTTCAAGAGGCACTATATGCCTCTTCACAAAAAATTTCCATCTTTCCATATGTGCAGCTGAGACATAGCTGCCAGTCAGCAATAGCATTTGCAGTATTTGCAGAAATCTTTGCTTTAACACGAAACCAGAATTTCAAATTTCAAAATAAGGTGCTTGGTTTCTCAGGGGAGGGAATAATCGGTTAGTGCTGAGGTACCATTGAGTTGAAAGGAAAAATTTAGAACACACCTTACTGTGGCAAGATCAGTCCTGAGGGACTTGATGGAAAACACAGCCCAAAGTTGGGCATTGGAGATGATTTACCCTATTTATCCATGACCTGGAATAAGATGTTACAGAGAAAGAGTCTAAATAGAAGCAGGCTCTCAGCTGTGTCATTCCCCAGCATTAGGCATAAGGTTGAATTCAAATCTTCTCCCTACCTTTCAAGCCCAGATGAATTCCAAGACAAGGATGGGCTGGCTGTCCTAGAGCAGTTGGGTCTGTTGGCAGGTGGTGTAAACTGAACTGGCCCCAGCTAGCTAGCAAAGGAGACTGTCACCTTTGCACTTCTCCTGAGCTGTGCCAAATGTTTCTTGACTGCTGTCAGCATCCATCCTGAAACAACTCAAACAGTGTCAATTTTAGCAGCATGAGGACCACTCTAGAAGTCTTGGAAATACAAGTATGATGTCCTTCTCCCTTCTGTAAGGCCATTCTACACAAAGTGAGCTGTCAGAGAGCTACATTGTGCCAAAAACCCTGCAGCTTTCACAGAGGAATTATTATGGAGCTTTCAGAGAGTGGGGCCAATCAAGTTGTGCAAGATAATGGCTAACATATTCTTTCCTAACAATAAACACTTCTCTCCCACAAAACTGACCGAAGCTGAATTTTGCATGGCAGCAGGAGATAGGAGTTCTGTACCTGGCTTTATCCAAAGTATTAGCTATGTGACACTGAGCAAATCACTTAGGCTTAGGTCTACAGAAGGCACCTAAACAGAACATTCTGAGAAACTGAGATGGTTAAACCCAATGGTGAGTCTCAGAACACCTGGTCGGCCAACCAAAGAGGCACTTAAAGTCTGTTAGTTTCCTATGGGCTTACGATTTTGGGAACACTCAAACGCCTCATACTGTTAGCAGGGCTGAACAACTCAGCATTCTTTTCATGCCTCAGCCCTGTGAGGATCACAAAATTTGGTATTCTTTTAAGTAGCTCACTGGTGGAGAGGAATCTATTAGGTGAACTCTGAACAAGCCAACTGGTCAAATCCCTCAAAAAGGGCATTGGCTTTTCTTTCTTTCAAGGAAAAGGTAACAGGTTCCCTCAATCTTTTACCCCATAGCTCAGTAGGTAGCACACTGACTTCTGAGGAAAAGGGCTGTTTCCAGAGGTCCTTCTTTCTATTTAAACTAAAACAGCAACAAGTTAGAGAGCAGCAATAAACGACAGGACTCTTCTCTCCCAGGGAAGCGTCTCAGCTG
This sequence comes from Apteryx rowi, assembly GCF_003343035.1. Classification (NCBI taxonomy): domain Eukaryota; kingdom Metazoa; phylum Chordata; class Aves; order Apterygiformes; family Apterygidae; genus Apteryx; species Apteryx rowi. The sequence continues at coordinate 617,444 of NW_020451016.1, forward strand.
TATGAGTAAACAGTGTTGTGTGTCCTCACTCTGTCTCTTTAGCCCAATTAAGCCTTTTCCTCTTGTGCAAATGGGAAGCTTGAAAGAAAAAGTCTCCTCCCCCATACCCCAGTAGCCTGTAATTGGAAGTTAGGGCACTTTCTTGGGAGGCAGGACAGGCGGAGCTGAATACCTTCAAGCAGAGTTGAATCTAGAGCTCCCAAGTATTGGCAATGTCTCAGCCACTGAACAGTTGTGTTGAAGAGGGTACCAGCATTGTCCTGGCCATGTTTTGGAAGAACAGCTGCTGGGTGTGTTTTTGAAAAAAGGTGCCTCTATCTCTGCCTTCAGAAAAAGGTCTCCATTGTCAGGTAAATGTTAAATAACTAGAGAGCAAATCTTGCCACACCAGCAGGACAAGAGCCTACCCTGATCTGAACATGAGAGAGCTGCATTAGTGCTGTACTGACAGGCTCAAGCTCTTAGGAAGACTTATTAGTTTGGACATACCAATGTGTTAACTATGGCTTTATGGCTTCCGGATCAGAGTTGGCATCAGGTTCATCTGGGATGCAGAGAGACTCCAGTGTGCTTGCCCCTACACAAGTCCTATATGCCAAACAGGGCTGTATAAGCCAGGCACTGTCACACTGGGTATCACAGAGCCAATCCGTTGGGGAAATGTGCACTTCAGCTTCTCCATGTCATCTTCTCCTAAATACCCTATATTTTCAGACGGGCTGTGCGAATTAATGTATTACTGTTGAGACATCATTTTGTAGTGAAGTATGAAGCAGCATTATTGAAACCTATTGTTTTTAAGCTTCCTCTGGAGATGCAAAAACACAGCTAGAAAAATAACTTTGATGTGCTGTCCCCTTTTCAACACTGGAGTTTTGCTTTGCATGTTAATGTGTATGTTTTCATGCCTCAGCTACACTAACTGTACTTCTTTCCTGTTTCTATTTATTTTGGAAGCAATATATGTTTACTAAATCAGTTGAAAAGTGTTAATGATCAGTTCACAGACTACTAATGTGGATTTGAATTACTTTCACATGAATCAAGACAAACTAAAAAAATACTATTTGATCATAAACTGCTTCAAATCCATGTCACAAGAATTCTGCTATTTCAGAATAAAGATCTCTTTTTTTTCATTTATTTTGTTAATATCTCATTAGATATTTGAACTGATCAAAAAGGTGTGGGGAGAAGGATGTATGGATTCTCTCTTGTTCATGCAAGAGCAAAGAGTGAAATAAGTCCTCTGTTTGTGTGTGTGTGTGTGTGTGTGTGTGTGTATCTGTGCTCTCTGTGTGTATGTATGTTTGTGTGTGTATCTGTGACAAGGGTGGGGTGATTCAAACTGGGATGTCAAAATCAGTTGTACCTCCCTTTCCAGAATCACAGGGAATGTCTCTTCCATGAGGCTGAAAAGGAAGAAGGAAGCATGTAAGAGCAAGGAAAAGAGTTGTGATATGGCTACTGCTGGCCCTGGCCTATGGCCTGTTATTCAGTTCTGAGAAATAGATGTGAAAGCTGAAGACTGGTAACTTATATGGACACTGGGTCAATATGTTTCCAACAGACCTTTTTATTCCTCCTCAGAAAATTCTTTGAAATTGAAGCATACTCCAAAGGTGAACCAATTTTAGTGACACATCAGTCTTAATCTTACTGAAACATATCTCTGTTTCAGAACTACTTTTCAAGTATGTCTTATGTTCTAGAGGAAGAAACATCTAACATATGAAAATTGTGCAGGATTTAGTAGAGGAGAGAAACCCAATTTAGTGACCTCCACTGGGGCAAGGCAGACAACTCAGTCATTACACATGCTGTTCGGAAGCAGTGTGCTAGCTAAAAGCATGTGCCATATCCACCGGTCAATCATATGCCCGTCCCTGGACTAGTCTTGCTTCTTGCTATATGAGGTGTCTTTGCAGAGAAGGAGATGAACTAGGGCCATCTGGGTGTCAGAAACACAGGCAACAAGGAACACAAAACCTCTAGCAAACCAGGCTTCAGTAGTTCTGTYGCTCAGAGAAAGTAATTTTTCCCATCTGTTAAAATATATCCTTTCTAGGTTCCTGAGATGTTGTAAGTTTACCTCTTAGTGCTTTATCATAAAGGAATATAGGTATGCTACAATAGCAAAGCACTTCTTACATGCATGCACCAAGATAATACAAATAGCGACTTTGCTGGGAGAGTCAAACTAACATCCCTGAGCAAATCAGTATCGGAGGACAAAAGCAGTTCAGTTTTGCTCAGATAACTGAGCCTTTAGCAGGGCTTTCTGCTGGTACCGCTATGCTAGATCCCTGTGCAACCAAGCTGTGCAGGCAGAACCAGTGTTGGACACCAATGCCCTCTCCTTCCTCCTTTCTCTCAGTAGAAAGTTTTTAGCTCACAGTAACCACACCAATCATTATATGTCTCAAGCTGACACATGAGGATCTAGTGGACACTATGAAACTTACCTTTTTGCTCATCCTTTCCTTTCCCATGAAGGAATAAGTGAGGGTGCAGCATTATCTTAATCACGGTTACCATATTGTCCTGACCTGTCCTGGTTTAAGAACTTAAGGAAGGATGTAAAGAAGGGACTCGGATTCCCTATTACTGTCTTGCAGAGTCCAGGTAGAACATTCAGCTGTTCTTTTACTGTTTTATTTTTTATACAAAAATGTGATAAAATGTGTATATTTTATGCACAACAATTAAGACTCATCTAGGAAACTATCAGAAGGAATAGGCTCTCCAACCTAGGCTATTTTATTCAGGACAATTTTATCTAACTGATTTCTAACAAATTTAAAACATTGCCCATATCTACTCTAGCTATGAGGCACTGGTAATCAAGTCAAGCACCATTGACTATGAGAATAGTGAACTGTAGAAAATGACTTCTCAGCATTATGTAGTGTCACAGCGTGCTAATTTAGAATGAGAGATGCATATATAGTAGTGATGGCTATTACACATTGACACCTCTTTGTTTTGAGAGAGGTTTGAGAGAAACTGTGCTTTCTGGGGAGGAATATGCAGACATTATTTATGTTGAGGTACAACATGGCTCTTACGATTGTGATTACTGAAATTATATTGAAGTCATAGTCTTTTCTATAATTTTAGTGGACATCAGTACTTGTTTTTGTGCAATGTAGAATTCATTGCAGAGGTTGTTGTCTTGATTTTCATAAGCATTTAGAAAATTTCAAAGTGAAACTGTTGCAGTCACATTCTACCTGACACTTCTGGTAGAAGCATAATTGAAGAACAGTATTATCTAGGTTTTTTACAGTACTCAAAAACAATTTCTTATAATTTCCTATAACTCAACAATTTCATATTATACATAGATGCATGTGAATTATGAAATATATGAAATATGTATGACATGGCTGCTTATATAGAGATATAATGCATAGAGATATAATAACCTGAACTGTCTACAAATCATTTTTGAGGAGATTTACCAATTTAATATTTGCTTGTGTATTTTGTAAAAGGTCAATGAATTWGGCAAAAAGTATTTAACAAAGAATGAAAAGACAAAATCCCATTTTACCCATCCTCTGTTCCCAAAGCAAAAGAATTTCAGAATTCTTTTCTGCACCTGATACTTAGTTGTTTGGGACTTATTATCTGCTGAATTAAATTGTGAGTAAGAATTGAATCTATGTCACACTGTTAAGTAGCTCAGCAGAAAACACTTTCTCTTCTTGGAGCGAAAAGTCTGTGTCTCTAGATGGAGCCCTGCAGAAAGCTGTATTCCCCTGCTTACTGAGAAAGGGACAAGAAACACTGTACGCTTCTCCCTGACACTGCAGCAAGTCTTTCAGAGGCTTGGTGTTTCTGGGGCATTTTTGAGTTTATTATTCACTCACTGTTCACCTCACAAAGCTCTTTTTACAGTGAAAAAGACAATTTCCCTAACCTCAGGGCACATAGCTACCCTGTGATGGGTCCAGTGGGAGGACTATGTCCTCCTCTTTCTGGGTACTCCTGCTGAGACCCCTGTTTACCTCTGGGACAGGGGATGAAAGTATCCTTGAAGTTTTGTCAGAAAGTATCCTTTTCTTTGCCATCTACCCTCTTCACTGATACTCCAAGCTTTCCCCTTCAGCTCTCAGTCCTAGGCATGAATATATAACATGCCTACGTCACTGCTCAGGGTTGAACAAATCCCTACTCCTATTGTCTTGTTCAGTGTCCAGTCTACACAGAAGGCAGCCAGCTCCATCTCTGTGCCTGATGTGATCATAACGCCTTTTGAATCTCTCCACTGCTCTCTCCTAACAACCTTTCTCTCTCCTATTCCATCATATTACATCCAAATTTCCTGAATAATTTTGCCCTGGCCTTGTTATCATCCCATGTCCTATATCAAAATCATCCTCTCTTTCTTAAAGCTTCTCAATATTACCAGGTCAGGGAAGCTTTAGTCCAGTCTTTAAGCATTTCTAACATTTTTCCATGGCAACTCCACATACAGAGTTTCCCTCCATGCTGATTTATAAACTAATTACTTCCCCATACACTTCCTGAATCTTCATGACTAAAGGGCAGATATTCCATATTTACCAAAGGATAAGAGAACACATGAACTCTCACTGGTGATCTGTAAACCCCTACCCTGGCAGGTCTTGTAGTGTCTTGTTTGCATAGCTATGTCTTTCTTTGACTCTCATCTTTGGCTGGGTCTATCACGCCAAAGAGCTATGCTCCACAGTACACCCTGCACACTCCACTAGGAACTCCTGCTGCAGTTCAGCTGCACAGCAGGGAGCTGCGTACATTCTCTGTACACCCTGATTTCCTTTGAAAGAAAAACTGGCTGTGCCTAGGGAGGATGCTACAACAGACTCCACAAAATCCCCCAGCCTGGATGATCAGGAAAAAACACTTCCCCTACAGTATACCAACAATCTCTACACTATAGCGCTTCCTCACTTCACTGAGGTCAGCTGAGCTGCACAAAGTTGCAGTGGATTTGGCTTTGCATTATCTGGCTGTTAACAAAGATCAGGAGGCCATGTCACACATATGGTGAGCATACCCTACATAAGAGGCATAGGAACGCATCCTCTGCTGCCTGTGTTGCTCTGTTGGAGAACTAGCTATTTCCAAGGGCATGTCCCTGCAGGCCAGACCAAAATGCATCCTTGCCCTGTCTTTAAGCTATTAGCAGGAGATTCTTAGAACATGAGAATAAGAAACAGAACAAATCAGAAATCCCTTTGCCTACTTTCCCAGCTTCCAGCAATCAGCTGCTTAGAGGACTTTCTGAACTAGAGCTTCCTGGAGTACCATCATGTTAATAGTCCCCCATGGACCTATCATCAGTAATATATCTTATTTTTTTGAACTCCTAATGTCCTGTGGAATGAGTTTCACAAAATAGCTATGCCCTGCATGACAAAAGTTTACTTTAAATTCCCTGCCTGATTATTACATTGGGAACCCCCGTAGGTCCTGTATTGCCAAAAACAATGCATTAGTCAATCCCTAATCACTTTCTGCACGACAGTCATTACTGTGCACATCTCCGTCTTTTCCTCTTAGTGGATCCTCTGAAGGGTCCAAATTATTTACTCTCTCCTTGTTATCTTTCTATGTACCTCTCCTAATTCCATCCCTTTGAAATGTAGCAATCAGCTGAATACAAGATTCAACGTGAGGGCCCACCAGAAATGTGCACAGCATGGATTTTAAGTCTGATTTGACTGGTCTTTCTTGTGATTAAATTGCACAAATTTGGCCAGGACAAGAACAAAAAGCGAAATAACAATTAAAATAATATTGGCTAACAGAAAGCAGTAATAATAAACAGACTGGTTTCTTAAGGAACTGTGTGAAACTAAAAAAAAAATAGGTGGAAAAAAAATCACAAGATTCTTTGTAAAACTAAACAGTCAGTTCTTTTCCTGACATCTAGTGAAAGCTTATTTGCTCTGGAAGGATATTCTCTAAGAAGTTTACCACTTCAGGGGAATGAAAAATAAAGGGAAATGCAGAGCTGACTCTCGAGGTCCCTGTGATACAGCAGACAATTGCATTTGCTCTACTATTGACCCCTTGAACAGGGTTTCAGAAAATCCATGCATTTAAGAAACACTACATGACAGCTTATTACTTGCTAGAACTGTCACTTACCTCTGGCTGCAAGTGACTCAGCTGAACAAATATCCTCTCATACATTATCATGTATCTGTTAGCAACAAGATTGGTTTTCTTATGCATGGTCAGCGTAACACTTTTTCTCTTCTGAAGGCAGAAGCTAAGGTAGATTTATGCTGAAGAGCACAGTATTTTAATAAGACACTTCTAGAGGCAGCTGTACCTCTGGACTCTCTCAAGGCACCTGTATCAGGAGTCAGGCTTCCCAGCATTGCCTGCTTTGTGGTGGCAAACTCCTTCCATTCCTCCAATACACCAGAAAATCAGGGGCATCCCTTTAATAGGAGAAAGCATGTTTGCAGTTACAGTTAGCTAACTGGAGGTAAATCAAGATATGACAGTCTGCAACTGGTTCAATCCCTTTACAGGTTAAGTCTCCTGCAGCCTACATGACCATTACAAACTGCCTTGTTCTCATTACAATTTTCTCTTAATTACTATTTTTTTCCTAGTGAAACAAAATTTTCTTATTCAAAAAGTGGTTTTTATACTGCCTGAGACAGCAGTCAGCAATGGATAGACAGTAACTGAGGCTACTTCATTGGGATCTGGAATTGCTTTCTTCTAACAATCCTTAAGAATAAGTATCCTTAGTGACCTACATAGTTAAGCATCCAGGCTCTTGTTTGGTGTACAAAACCTGTGCAAGTGACAGAGATCCAGACAAGCTGTCAATAACTATGCAAGAAAATACCCCCACATATCATGTCCAGTGTAATCAAAAGCATTGCTGTTTTCTTTATCTTTTAAACCAGTGGATATTTGGATATTCTCCGAGGAAACACTAAAATGCCAAGTCTCCTTTGTTATCGTTAAGAAAATATTAAACAGCTTAAGCAGCATCTCTTGTTCTGCTGGCTTTACTAATCTAAAAGTGCTCATGTCAATTGACAAATAGCTGTCTCAAATTCCACGAAACACGTATGTGAAAATAACTTCTTTCCCTATGCTTCTGAATAGAAATGGAAAAATGGAATCCATTGCTACTTATTTGTTGCCGGATAAAAGTTTCACATTTCCTCTCAAGAAATGAGAAACTCATATCCAGCCCCAGTGACCGTCCACCCCAGAGCAGACTGCAAACATATTTACCTACAGAAAGGATCCAGCCAGAGGCTTTTGACCCTGACACCCTGTTTCCTTCTTTCTTGCTCTCACCTCAAAAATTTAGCATAATTGTTTTAGTAATAGAAGTGATAATGATTTGAAAGATGAATTCTCAGGCAGTGGGAAGACATTGGTGTATATCATAAGCCAGTTCCCTGTGTCCAGATATAATTATGCCAATTAGTATGAAGAAAGAGCATTCAAGAATGGCAAGCCAGTTTCTTGATGGGACAAAGACTAGTTCATACCACCTGTTCCAAAGCCCAAGATACTACATCCGAACTGTAACATTTCGACTTACTCTGCCCAGATATAAGTGGACATAGTTTAAGTAATTTAAGGGACGGGGCTTTAAGGGACTTCTAAGGGACCTGTTCACAGAGGTATGGACATGAGAGAAAGCAAAGAAAGCCTGTCTACAAACTAGCGTTGTTAGCTTGTGGCCATGGTACATACAGGTACTGGTGATGCAGGGAATGAGAAGGGAAAGGTTCTGGTAATCATCTATATAAGATGTCCAAAGAAAAGGCTTAAATACAGTCTACAGAAGTATTTGGTGTGAAATACTTCCAGTGTGGATAAAGGGAATATTAGAAGTGAGAATGTCTTAATGCTAAGATAGGAGAAGATGGTGTAATTAAGAAAGGYTTAGGGCAGCTGAACTGTTTTCAGACAAGAGTTTTTGACCAAGACAAAACACAAGTCCTACACTGAGAAATTTACAATGTGTGGAGGAACCATTTGAATTAGGCACTGGGGCAAAGATGATGCTTTGGAGAAGTTACCACAGGTTGTGATCAAAAATAAGGTTGAGAAATGATAGCTTAATGCTTAATCAATATATCTGATGGGAAGTGTATTTTTTAAACAAGCATGATATAATTTTTTTATTTGTCAGCAAGTTTGGTTGCCAAAAATAATTGCATTGGCATTTTGAATTTATTCTTTTTTGAAAGTATTTGCATTATATTTTGTCAAAAAGTAACACTACCTGGAATGTATAACATAGTAAAATGTATTAAAACTGACAAAAGCATTGTTATTAGTTATCATATCTAAATATAGATGCATCTAGTAGTATTTCTAGTGTTTGTATTATGGTTTTGTAAAACCCTTTTGACTAAAATCAGAACAGAAATTGATGGAAATATAAGATTATTTGTATAATGGTATGCAAAGAAAAAATTGGTCAAATAACTATTGCAGAGGTAAGGATTGATCAGTTATAATGTCCTATTTGAATCAGCTTGTAAAATGAAGTAATTTTTTAAAAGAGTTTTAATGCGGGCAGACACAAAGTCAGATATGTCAAAGGAAAGAATGTAGGTCACACTAACAACACGGAAGACCATATCCTGAAATGCAGTGACACTGAAAAGGACTTCAGAAAATCAATTTGCCATGAATTCCCTATGCAATCCATGGGCTAAGGTTAATGCAATACTTGCATGATTATGCAGGAGATGATGATATTACAGGTATATATCACTGATGGGACCACATTGCTATGTCCAGTTTTGGTATTCAATTTCCAGATAATAATGATACTGGAAGGGAATAAAAAATGACCTACTCAATGATCTGAAATCATGGACTCCTACCTGTGTGTGACAAATCTGAGATGGCCCCTCTGAAGAAGGCAGAGATAACTCATCACAGTGCAAGGGACGTGCTCCGAAGGAGCAGTTCTGACAGCACTGGAGTTTCAACTAGGAGGTAAAGGCATAAAAGTGATAGTGATCAGTGCTTAGAAATAGAAGCCAGACAAATACAGGCTGGAAAAGATTTTTTTTGTCTGTTTTTTTATCAAGTAAAATAAGTATTAGGTTAAAACTAAGTACTTGAGAGCAGTGGACGTGATAAACTGTGATGTCTTTTCAGTAAGAATGACTGCCTTTATACAAGATTCAATGCAGCTCATCAGGGACTTAGGGGCTGAAATCACATGGCTGGCATTCTGCAGGAAATAACATTAAATATCATTAATATCCACAGAACCACAAAATCATAGTACAGTCACTGGAGTAGGGATATTTTGAAACAAAGAGGAAGCAGAAAGCAAGGAAAAATAAACTATGTTTAAATGGTAAGCTATTTACTGGGTAGCTTTCAGAACAGGAAAACCTAGGTCAACTGAAGCTGACACAAAAATATACAAGCTGTTGCTAGATAGCTAAAAGCAAGATAGAAATTAGGTCCATCAGAAAATTTGAAAAGCAAGAAGCCAAAAAAAAAAGTAACTCTTTCATACATGCACACAGGAATACACCTGAGAAGCAGGAGGACTGAAAATGGAACAAATGAGCACTGAGTGATGTGGGCAAAGATTCTAAATATTTTATTTACACCTATATTCAAAAGAGGATTTTAAGAAGACATTTCAGCCCGTCTGTTCTCTCTTGTAAGAAAAAATGAATCAATATTAAAGGCTAAATTGTCAAGGCAGAAAGTGCTGCAATGTTTGCGTTCAAGAGCAACACATCTCCAGAACTGGCTTGTATGCATGCAAACATTTTTAAGGAAGTGTCGGAGGCACTAATTAAAAAGCCCTACATGCTTGCTCATTAACATCATCTACTGGAAAGCTGGATGCTGCTTTATGTGTACTAGCTTAAAAAAACATGTTGAGCTAGACTTGAAAATTGCAACCTGCTAAACCTTACTCCAACATCAGAAAAATGCTCTTGAAACAAAAATAAAGTATGAAAAAAACTAGATCATGATGTAAAAGACAGAAACTAGTGCAGAGTTTGTTTAAAGAAAAAACACTCAAAATCTACTGAACTGCTTCAAGTACAAGCATATCTGATTAATTTAATGCTCTTCCTAAAAACAGCTGATAGTGTTCATTGCATAACAAGACAAAGGGAACAAAATCAACTTGGGAAGTAAAAATCACCAAAGAAGAGGAAGAAGAAAAGGCTTTCAATCTTTTTGTCAACGAGGTGATTCAAAGAACTCCTAGGTACAGTGTTGTTTAATACGTCGGCAAACAGGAGAATGGGCTTCAAAATACAGCTGATAACATTGGAATTAAATACAGTTATTGAGACTTGTCCAATATTATGAGAATATTATGAACCACTTTAGAAGGACCTAATAAACTAACTAAATAGGCAGAGAGATGGCAAATGAAGGTCACTAGAGGGACGCATGTGAATGCATATTAGAAAGGATTACTCCCATGCATCTGTGTTAAAAGGCCTGCAATGACACCGCCTTCAAGCATGTACAAAACCGTATTTGTGTGCTGCTCTTGACATTGCTGGAACACCTCTGGTATGGAAATGAAATGCTTGTCTTGATCCAGATCCACACCAAATTTTGACTGTCGTGGAGGGAGGTGGAGCAGAGTAAAACTGTGGGCAGCTGGCTAAAAATCTGTTCCACATGTAAGCACAGGCAAAGAAATAAAGCAAAACAAAACCTGTTCCTTCTGCTCCACCATAAACAACTCAGCCACTAACAGAAGACAAGGTACAGGCTAAAACAGGAAATAGTGAGGCCATTACAATTTCATTTTGTAAAGGAATGATTTGGCCTTTCTGCAGAGCACAGACCAAGGAACTGCAGAAATGAAACAGGTCCCAGAAGAGGCCACAGCAATGATTAGCTCACTGAGGAGAGAGCAGAGAGGAGGCTCACCCCCGCTCACGCATCAGTACACTCCCCCAAGAGCCGAGTCGGCAGCACAAGACCCTGGGAAAGAGCGGGAGGGAATTACCCCTGGGAGCCAGGGCATAGTTGGAGGAGACCGCGGCTGAGCAGCGCTTCTCCGCAGTGCGTCCCGAGCCCCTGTGGCGAGGGCTACCCACAGGGAGGCCAGCTATGTGCTGTCCCCAACTGCAGCACCGGGGGCCTGGCTGGCACCAGCCTCTCCGTCCCCTCCCGTGAGAAAGACCTACCACACAGGAGTGGTCAGTGCCTCCTTCAGGATGAGAGCCAACAGCCAGATGCTTTAAGCCCCACAGTAAATGTAGCTGGTTCCAGAGATGCTGGAATAGTACCGGCTTCACTTAAGTGAAAAGGAGGACTATGGATAGGCTTGGATGCCCGACTAGGTAGTAAGTTTTACAATTTAACAACAGGGTCCATCCTAATAACGGAAAAAAATAACACTTTATTGTAACTAGGTTTCTAGAGAGATGAGTGGCAAACCACAAATTGTTCAGTATTTTCTAGTATAACAAGCAGATACGGAATGGAATAAGAAAGCATCTGGGTGTTTTACATTATGCTTTTATGTACTGTGCATTTAGCTTGCCTAAGAGCTAAACAGCATTTGATTTGTGCCTAACAATAAATAGAAAAAGGATTGCCAGTTAAGAATGTGGGGCATCTATTTTTAACAAAATGTTTTTAAACTTTTATCTAACTATGAGAGAAGGGCACTGCCATCTGTTGGACAAAATCAGTCAATTCAGGAAAGTGCACCGGGCACACTGCTGCTTTGCGTTTGGCAGAACAAAAGCCAGTTTAAACTCGGTATGTGACAACCCTGTTTTGATGCAGGAGAAACTTTTGCTGACGAATAAAAAGGAGAGGTAAAACAATCCAGATGGATTAAAAAATGAACTGTGTTAAGAAGCAGCTATAAGAGGTCTTTAAAATACCTTTGCAGCACTTTCAGATTCCCGAAGCCCAAATACGGGGCACAGATTTGAGTGAGGACGACAGGAAAAGCCATGGTGCAGTAAATCCATGTGACTTCAGTCATGGTAGCAGAAACAGAAATTTTCCTTCCTCTCCATTTCATGAGTCAGCATTTCTGGTGTCAAGACTTTACACTCAAATCAAAACAAGCAGCAATCCTCCATGGGGGGGAAGATAAATCTGAGCTCGACAAAGGGCTAAACTGGCAAGCTTAGATGCTCTGTCAATAATAGGGGCTTGTGTAATTTTTACACAGCATTTGCACACTGTTAGGGATCTCTCTTTAAGTATAAAGGAGGTGAACAGTTGCAGCCAAATGTAGGTTTGGATAGTTGCAATGAATTCAAAAGCTAATATATTTAACATTTGAATAAACAGCACCTTATGAATTATATACTTAAACCAACCTTTCTGGAGATGTACATATATTCTCAYTTGCACACTCACACAAGCATAGCAGCACAAACACACCTATGTATATTAGCTAATTATTCTTTCTGTAGCTATTTAGCATGTTACTATTTTCATTTGCAGGCCAAGGTAGGGCAGTGGCATCCGGATATCAAATATGGACCTTTTTTTTGCCCAGTGAGGGACTGACACATCAGCTAGAATCACATTGATGGTTATTCAACAGAACTGCAGTAGCCACTATTTTTGCTCCGTTCCCACAGCAGCAATAAAACAGTGGCACAAAACAGAAAGTGACACTCCAGATACATTGAACAGCAGCTGCCCTTAAAATCCAAGCAGCCCCCATGGACTGATTTGCCGTTTGCAAATAGCTACTTTTTCTTTTTTTGTACTGCGTGGCTGTAATTAAAGAAGGAGAGGGAAAAATGGGATTATAATAGCAGTAAGAGCAAAGAGTAAACAATGAGACCAAAAATACACTTCCTCAGTTGAATATTTGTGCTTTGAGAGATGGTGTGGACAGGAACACATCACCAAGGTGTTTTCTTTAAGAAAAGATTACCAGGAATAGCATGTGGACAATCCCATGCTTCACTGTCCAGTCCCTGCCTGATTGGTACAAAATTCATTTTTTATTCAATACCAGTGCAAGTAGTTGTATAAAAGGCACATAAATAGCCAGAGCATGCCTCAAATGTGCCCTTGGGCAAGCTTCACATACAGACAAGCTTTTGGAAAAAAATCTTTTGATTTTTTAAACAGATAAAAATATTTTGAACTAAGCCAGGAACTTATTTTCATGGTGTTCCATGCCTCCCTATTTTAAAGATTGCACATCAGCAGCTATGAAATGAAAAAAAGCACTTATTTGGCACCAAAAAGGAGAGGGACTTGAAAGAACCACTCACTGAAGTATTATTGCACTTGCAAGTAGTACACTCTGCATTTTTTACATCTGAACTCTAAGTGTGTTTTTACAGCTGAACTCTAAGATTGTCCACCTAAAATTGTACAGGATTGGACTGTAACCATAATTATGTTGTATTCAAATACTAGGGTTCCCTTATGAATAAATGCACTTAAAGCACCAGCACAGTACTCTATAGGGAGACTGAACTAAAGAGCATGTTGAAACTCAGGATGCTATGCAGGCCAAGCAGAACCAGAACTGTAACTAAAAATATTCACTGACCCTATCATTCCATAGTGTGTGATATTGGTCTTTTCTTCATAACATATGTTCACAGATATGTCATCATCATCAGCTGCCAGACTGGTGGCAAATAAAGACTTGCAAATTTTCATAGGTTCTCCATGTCTCGCTATGTTCCAGCAGTAGCATTGCCTGCTTCCCTTCAATCCACCATGTCTGGCATGTTCTAGTAATTCTCATTYATAATAAGATCTTGTGCCCTCGATATTTGTTTGTCTTTAAATAGGAGACCTGATATACAGCAGTTTCTCTCTTCTCTTTCTCCTCTTTTTTGTTATATGTCTATTAAGTTTATTTCTTCTGAATTAAGAAGGACAGGAATCCCTCTCTATATCCTGCCCACACCCTCAACAATTTAAGATTTAAATTATCTTTTCATTTAATTTCAACAAACAAAACAGACATATTTGATACTGGATGAATATTTATCTGTTAGCTCAGAAAGCTCAGCTAAAAGGCTTATGACAGGTACTTCTAGCTGGAGGATCTGGAAACACTTCCCAGCTCCTGTGACTTGTCTGCCTGCATGTCAGGATGAGTCCTACTTCTGAATCATTTCCCACACTCTCAGATTTTCACTGGGAGAAGACTGAGACCTACGGGTTAGGAACAAGCTACAGCATGCTCTAATAGGTCAACATGATCTGAACAATCACGTAGTGGGACTACAGGGCATAGCTATAGAGCCTGAGAAGGATTTTGTTATTTGCATCACTGGAATGGTTTTGCTGGCCCAAAACTCAGGAATTCTCAGTATAGAACACACATTTCCAAAATGCAAGAGCAAGTGAGTATTGACTAGTGTTAGTGGCTGGTACCCATTGCTAAGATATTTTCATCATATCTAATAAGTCACTGTTTTGCTCAAAAATGATTATTCTACCTATTCAGGCTCTGAGCAGCAAGCTAAGTAAGTACATGCAGAACTTTATATCTCAATGGGATTATCCAAGTGCGTAAAGATAGGAAAGTATTAGAAAGTGTACTGGCAATGCTCGCAATACCTCAAACTCATCTGCTAGGTAAATTTCATTTACTTTAGGGATGGTACACCAAACATCCAGATTTTAGGCCTATATGTTAGTTTCCCTGCTGCCAATGGGAATTTTAACCCCAGTCAAGGAAGCGTCTGGTCCTTCAGGACAGATTCACCAAAATATTACTACATGACATGAGCAAAATTGCCTTGTCTCAACAATTTCCAGTTCTGCTCAAGATTTATATTTTGTCCATCCTTCTAAGGAAAGCACTTGCTATTTACGATTTTAAATGTTTGCCTATTCAGAAATAAAACCTTTTTTTTATGAAAGGAAGTCTAACTAAATCCCTTTAAACTCTGAGATGGCTCAATTCAGGAGGTACATTTTGTAATATGAAACCATACCCATGTTCCCTGGGTGCCAGCATGTATTTTTCCTAATGCACTCCAATTGTTTCTATACCTTGCTCAAACTCTTTCTCAGAACCTCTTTATCTTCTGCACACACTCCTCTTTCCCTTTTGTTGCCTCACCTTGTTTAAAATGCTGTGGCCAACATGATTTTCATTAACCTAACACTGTCATTCTCTCTCTCTTCAAACTCTGTGGTTCTTTCTTCTCCACTGCCTGAGATGAAGGTTTCACCTCCATGCCTAATTCTCTCCTCGACTGCTTAATCTCTTACCCATCATCTTCCACTCATTCCTGGTCACACATTCAAGTCCAATCTTTATTCATTTCCCTCCCAAATGTGGATTCTGCATTAAAATCCCTATAAAGGCAAATGTGAAAGCTCCTGTAACAATGAATTATTTCTGATGAAATGACGAATGCTGCAGTTTAGTTTAAATATTTACCTATTGGTAATTGGTTCTATTAAAACATCATAACCAGAATTCTGCACGGCACCTGCAGGCACCTTGTCACCAAATGCAACCTAGAAAGGGAAAAAGTCTTGAGAAACAGCAGCTCTGTGCCAGCTTGAGCATCCCTCATTTGTGGAATCACGTGGGGGATCTGTGAGCAGTTCTCCAGCTCAGACAGCCACAAGGCAGGGAGCTCCAGCCTACAACATATCGCCTCCTTCCACAATTGCACAGTGCCCAAACTGACCCTCCTTTTCCCCCTCTTTGGAGCCCTCAGTCCACTGGAGAATTGTAACCCCTTCACAGCACCACTGCACGAAGGAATGACAGCAAGAACAGATCAGGGTCCTCTAGATCTGAAGATCATCATTTAATCAATGTGGATTTGAAGAAAGGAAATGGGACATGGCCTATTTATTTCTTCTGCAGAAGTTCTGGTCCCAGCTGTTTGTTCCAGAAGTATTTTGCTTTAGAAGTATACATCGGTACTTTAAGGATCCAAAATAATCTTCAACATCCTCCACTTTGTGGGTATACTTATAAGCAAATATATAAAGAAGTACAAAACACACAGTTCTCCCACCAGAAAAAACCCTCACATTTAAAGTGAGAATGCTGTGGCTATTAAAAGTCTCTGAAATATCAGATGACCTTTTTATGGTCACCTCTCATAACCACTCCTCTCATGGACCACTCATATCACATACATAGCTACACTTTTCTTGCCTCAGCTACTTTTCTTCAAAGAAGTCAAAGGTTCTGCAGCCTCTACATGCTTCAGCGCAAGGCACAGATGCTTGATGTCTTTCAACAACCAACCCATTCAGTCTGATGCTGTTGGCCTCTGGCAGTTCTTACTATACACAGAATATGATAATCATAAACAAACTTAAGAAAAATTTTTAATGTTTCATTTCAAACCAAGTATTTCTGATTAAGACAGCCAGTTCAAGTACTGTCTCAGTTTGCATCTAAACCATTTATAAACCATAGGTTTATAATAATCTTCCATTTCTATAGCAAAAAAAGAGTGATGAATAATGTTAGGTGTGTAAGCAAATATTCATAAACCCAGAACACAATCAAGAGTGGCTGGGTAGACTTTGCTGCTCTCAGCTAAGCTACATATGGGACTTTTGATGTGATCATTCACATTTACTATGACTGTCAATCCAACATCTGCTTTTACCATATTGGACTGTGAATATTTCAGATCAACAACTGAAATCCAGATGTGTTTGTGTCATGAACTCTATGCACTCTGCTTGAAATGACTGGTCTTTAAAACAGAATTAAGGATGCACTCACGCTTGCAATAGTGTCCTGAAATGTTCCTTGTGCACAGCAAAGCTTTAGGAGGAGAATTCAGACACCTGGGTCCAAATTCCCTACCACCTTGGGCAAGAGGCATGTACAGACGGGACTCTCTCCCTTCCCAGTGCATCAGCTGGAAGTGCAAGACAAACTGTCATCACATTCTGCTCCATTATTACTCCCACCTCTAATTTTATTCTCCTCTATAACAAATCTCTTTCTATACAGTCCGTCCTCTACATAGTTTTTCCCAGTCTATCTCTACACAACTGGGTAATTTTGAAAGGAAAATGATTTATACAAGTAGCACGCTTGTGACCTGCCATGTTTTATCAATTACCCTGACCCTGGCTATGCTCCTTTCTTACTGTTCAAGTTGAGAATTCCCTCCCTACTCACTGACTTCCCCTTCCTTCCCTCATGCAGGGGAATTAGCGGGATGAGAAAAGAATCATCCAAGTTCCAGAAGGGGAATAGGGGGCTACAGAACACATTGTACAACCTGAACAAATCTACAGGAGGCTTCTACGGAACATCTACGAGAACATCTATGAGAACTGACTGACTTTATGAGACCCTGGGATTAGCCTAAATAATAAACATGGGCAATTCTGCATATATCTAATACTTTAACATCCCCCACAAAATACTGGAATATTTCTATTGATGGAACTATTTCTAGCTAAGATATATAAAAGTTGTTGGTAAGGCTGCACTCCTATCAAAACTTCTGAAGACCAACTTTTACCCAAAATTTTACCAAATTTAGACCAATTTATTTTTTCTGCTTTATTCTTCCATTGAGCCTGGATACTAACTGGCACTATTGATGGAGTACTATCAGCTCCTGACATGTGCACACATGTGAGAAACGCACATCCAGCTGCTTGCCTGCACAGAATCACAGAATCACAGAATGGTTGAGGTTGGAAGGGACCTCTGGAGATCATCTAGTCCAACCCCCCTGCTCAAGCAGGGTCACCTAGAGCACGTTGCACAGGATTGCATCCAGGCGTGTTTCGAATATCTCTAGAGAAGGAGACTCCACAACCTCTCTGGGCAACCTGTTCCAGTGCGCTGTCACCCTCACAGTGAAAAAGTATTTCTTCATGTTCAGATGGAATTGTCTGTGTTTCAGTTTGTGCCCGTTGCCTCGCGTCCTGTCTCTGGGCACCACTGAAAAGAGTCTGGCTCCATCCTCTCGACACCCTCCCTTCAGATACTTGCACACAGCTACACAGCACTGAATATGGATACCTGAACTCTCACTGAAATCCAGTTCATACCAAAGTCCTCAGGTTCCAACAGAACCTACTTGTCCACAGATTTGGAGCAGGGAAGATTGCTCACTTCTGTGTATGTGGTAGAACATGAATAATTGCTCTCTGTCTACCATTAGTGCAGTCCAATGTGGCATTCAAACTCCCTATGACATGACAGGGAAGTACATGAGCGTGCACAGCTACACAGCCGCTCTCCCCCTGTCACCAGGGCAGCTGCACACAGGCCTGCTTGAGTCTGTAGATAAAAACGTACCTAGAGGACATAGAATGGACTCTTATTATAGCTACACTTCAAAACTATACCACAGAGTTTTAAAACAYAGCAGTGAGCACGGTAAAAAGATGGGAAAGAGATACTGGGAACTACTCAGCTTAGCCAGGGAGCCTACGCACACACCAGTCTGTGTCACAAATGCAGTTTGTTTTTCTAACTTCTGCACATTAACACATTAATTGGATAACCCAGTTCAGATGTATGTAACTTCAGAAGAATGTACTGCATTTGTTAAAGGTACACAACACTTCCCATATTCTAAGAATTTATATTTTGAGACAAGAGTTTAAGTAAGTAAAAGTGCTTTTAAGAAAACAGCCACAAACAACCAAGAGTATTCTGACAAAAATTTTTCACTGGAAAATGCTGATTCATAGAATCTAGTCCTTTCTTTTCCTTTTCCTTTTTTTTTTGGGTGGGGAGAAGTTCAGGGAAATATTTTTCAGAGCCTGAATAGAATTTCCTGTAAAAAAGCTGTAGAGAATAAAGACATTACTGTATTTACCTGAGGCACAGGAGACCCAGATACAACTTGGAGTTCTACCTGATTTTCTTTTGGCCTCAGCACATCTCAGGTGAATGCCCTGAGCCTCTGTGTATGTCCCAGCCTCTGGCGCTAGCCCAGGGAATTTATGGAGGCTAAGAAAGAGAGATGCTGTAGCTTGGGGCTAGAGTTACTCACCAGGGAGCAGGACAATGGCAGGAGTGGGATCCAAATTTGCACAAATAATGAGAAAGAAAACAGGAAGAAAAAGAAATTTGAAAAATGAAATGAAAAAAATTCATTTTAAAATGCGTCAGTCAGAATGGCTCTAGACAATAAGATGCCTAGTTCCTCTACTTTGAAAACAGGAAAAACAGAATTTATTCCATCAGGACTGAAATCCCCATTTTCAGTGATAAACATGCTTTAACCATCCTCTTGAACAAAATATAAGGATCATCAGATTCTAATATCCCTAAGTCTGAGGAAAACTCCCAGTGACTTTATTAAGAGTTTTGTCTTGATGAATAGAGATTTTGGAGTTCAGGAGGTGGCCCTGAAATTTCAGGGTCAGGTCTCTTCAGCAGCACAACTGAACACAAAACAACCAGGCTCAAAAGAATCACCCAGTACTCTGAAATTCTCTTCCTCCCCCTAGGGCATCATGAAGCAATGTACAAGTTGCAAATGTGGTGTGTGATTTGCCTTCTATTCACCAAGATTTGGATTCCTTTTCTGATCCAGACTATTGTGCTATCACACTGAATGCAGGTGCAGTCTCCGTAAATGCCACAAGACGCTACAAGCCTATGGTTTCTCAGATACTGCATTTCCCACGCTGCTTAGATTTACTTGTCACTATTTTCTTGCTTGATAACTGCAGGAATGAGAATATTAGGAATGGCAGTCTAATCAGTGACCACTCTGGGCATCCATCCTGTCAGAGCTGAAAACTCATGAATGAGCTGCAGTGGGTCAGTGACATGCAAACATATCAACCAAAGCAGGAGGTTCCTGTACATGGGGGTTCTTCCTATCACATATCCAAGAGAGAAATGGAAGTCATAAAATTACGCAAAACAAGCCAAACCAAGGAAGAATCAAAAATCACACAACACAAATGATCTAAGTCTTTTTTCAGGTCAGTGAAAATACATTAAAAGTTTACTTGCTCTTTAGACACAGTATCAGGCAGGTGCTGAACTAAAGATGATCTTTTTTGGCAAAGCTGTATCAAAGATCTGAGTTGTCCCTTTTTCACATAGTAGATCCAAATACAAGATGTGCACAAATTCCCATAAACCCCATTAATAGCTATTTAAAACATATATAACAAAACACATGAGTACAAGTATATGAATTCAAGTGTTCACGTTGCTCAATTAAAGCTCAGCCAGAAATGGGCCTGGGCAGCTATGGCCCTAGTTCAACAAACCACTTAAGCATACGCTTAAAAAAGGCTCTGGATCAACTCCCAGTGAGGATTAATGCATATTCTTAAATGCTTTGCTACTTGGGAGCTCACAGAATGAAATAACCCTGGAAAAGCCTTAAAAAGTAAAAGCACAATTTTGGTCGCTTGTTTTTAAATTACCTTAAGCCAAACTGAATATTCTAGACCCAGCAAGCTCTCCACAGACAAATGTTTATTTTCATTCTATAGCACCTTGTGTAATGAAATTAAATTTGAGAATGTATCACGGGGCAGCCAGAGGGGAAGATGATGACAGAAGGTGGAGGTTAATGCAGAGGGACTGTCTGAGCTTTCCAAGTATATTATAATAGAAAGCACATGAATAGGATGGCTAAGCCGGTAAATAATGATAAATCAATCTACCACTATTTCTGTGGCTCTGAAAGATGCACATGTCCTGACACTCCTGCTTATGTATTAAATGGAGAATGTGAATTGATATGAAGTGAAATGTTTTTTTTTCCTCAAGCTCCTTTTGTGCCTAGATGGACTGATGTTCACACTCCACTTTTTTCCTTTGGTTAACCAAAGAAATAAATTCTTGATTAGATCCACATTATTCGTGTTTTGCAGAGAATTTTTTGCCTATACATACAAGTCCTGCTGGGGTAAGCCAGCAGAGACCTATTGAGTTAGTGTCATAGCAAATTACATGGCCCTATAGTCAGATGAAATATTAACTCAAGGGACTAATATTTTCACTGAATCAAAGACAGAGTAATGAGAAACAGAATACTGGTTTTCAAAGAGCGTTTAAAAAGTTACAACAAAACCAAAGCACAGCTCACTTAATATACTGCAAAAGTTGCAGTAACTTCCTGACAGTTTGCTTGCCTACAAACCTCTTAGCCCTGATTTATTAACATTAGATGCTGTGCCAAGTTCATGTCATAAAGAATAGATGCTGTATGCCCACACTCTGCCTGGAACTGCATAAACATGATCATCAACTAGATTTGACATCATACTCAAAACAATGAAAGTAAGTTAAAGGTGGCAGGCAATATCTGTGAAAATGTATAAGATGCTCTCTTTACATTAAGAAAAATAAAATCCATCGGAACTGATGGAAGGAAGGACCAGCTTTCTAAAGGAATTTAGATGCTTAAGGAAGCAGATGGGTGCACAGTGGGATTTTTAGAAGCTCTTAGATGGCAGCTCCCACTGAAATCACTATGTATTAGGCAGCTAGATACTATGGAAAATTCACATTACCTGCATCTTTAAGCACCTAAATACCTTTAAATATTTGGCCCAAAGACAGCTCACTGTAACGTCATAGGAAACAGAACAGTCCCTACTCAAGGGAAAACAGTTTATTGTATGGTCAATTAATTTTCAAGCAAGAGAAATCCTTACATGCAATTTGTACGAGAAATAAGGCCAGAACTCCTGAGCTATAACTTCTGAACAGTATTTTGTAATTGAAAGAAGAGATGTGGTACACAAAGAAATCCTGAGCAATTTTTGGCAGGATGATAACAGATTAGGTGCTAATCTTAAATTACAGCATATTCAGAATGCATTAAGTCTTTATCCCATAAAAGAGTAAAAGATAAATGTGGTACCTAGGTGTCTGTGAAGGGAGTCAGGGTCTGGCAAGTGTGAGGGCTACAGGAGGGACACGCACCCTGCAGAGAAGGCAGGCAAATGGATTTAAGTCTCATTTGTCTCTTTGGTCTATGAGAAAGACATCAGCAGTCATGGTTTCTGGCCTGAGAAAGCTCAGGAATTACAAATGTGAACCCAAACCTGTAAGATTTTTAGGAGCATTTATGTCCATCACTATGAACGGAAGAGGGCACATCAGGTGCCATGGAGATGAGACACTGCATCCAAACTGGCTCACTGGGATTTAGCTTTTAATTCCACTGGTCCAAGTGCTAACTGAGGAGGCCTAAGAAAGCAAAGGCCTTCAAGGAATTCTGCACGAATCTTTCGGCTCCTACTTCAGCAATGGGAGCCACAAGTAAAGAAGGCCTTCTACAGCCTGGCTTATATGCAGGCCTTGACTGTTAGCCTGAGGTCCAGGAAATCAAACAGGTTTCTTGGCTTACCTTTCAGAGAAGAGAAAAATAACAGTTATAGCTTTGCACTGTGCCACCTTTCAGTGGCAGAAGAGAATTTCTCCTGCATCACCAGTCTGCGTATTCCATCCAAGTCACTTCATTTAATGTGAAAAAAAACAAGCAGTGACAGAACAGGGCCCTTAGAGTAAGCCTCCCAGCATAATGCAGCCACAAGAATTTAACAAGTGGGATTTACTTAACTGGTCACTAAGTGTTAGCACTGCTTTAAAGACATATGGCTGAAAGTGTTTCTCTGGCCATAAACAGAACTGAGAGAGCAGAGAAAATGCCTGGCAAGCAAACTCTCTCTCTTTTGTTTAATAGCTCTCTTCAGACTTGYAAGCCTAGAAAAAGCTTCATTAAAGTTAATGGACAAATCTCCCAGGGAAAAAAAAAAGATTAAGTACTTAAATATTACTGGTTTTGGTCTAAGCATGCAAAATTTCTCTCCCTTGCTGGGCTTGCCCCAAGATAGCAAGACAGGACTACATCCATATTGACACCTTTCAGGCTGGCTTTGTATTCCAGACCTGATGAGCAACTGGCAGAATTCATGGGCCAGGTTCACAATGCCTGAAAGTGGGCACGACTTCACTGAAGTCAGTGGGAGACTTGCACACATTACAGGAAACTTCCATAAATAGAACAGAGCTGTGTCCATTTGCACCAGATATGACTGCAAATTGCTGCCAGCAGCATTTCAGTGAACACTGTTCACCCTGTGGACTTCAGGGAAACAGTTCCTGAAGTTACTATATCAAAGTACCCCCACCAAGTCACTTTCTTAGCTACTGCCATGGCATCCTTTTCCATAACATTTAAACCTTCTCCTCCACACCAATATTAGTTGCAATTAGCTCTGCTATACTTCCAGTGAGCTATTACGCTTACTTTTAGATAGGGGACTAAGGCAACACTGTGACCTTCGTTGCGTCCCAGTGAGTCAATGGGGAGACACCGAGAGGTGCTAGGACAGAGAAAGTTAAATATAATCTGTTAGGTGATGGACTTAACGTTCAACCTTCACCCACAACAGGCATTTTGCAGAAGAAGTGCTTTAAATAGCCTCTGCATAGATTCAAAGCACAGAAAGAAATCACATTAGCTCGATTGCTGTGTGCTTCTAAAGCAAAATTTAAAAAGCTCAGATAAGAAACTTAGAAGATCCATACATGATGCCACACAGGAGATTTTAGATGACTGGCCATTAAAAAAGGCCAGACAACTCCAACCCTAAGCAGGACAAAACTGTAACCGAGGGTGGGACTCTGAGCAAAGAGGACTGTATCCTACTACCACAAACATGAGGTGAGACATAGCACATACACTCCACAGTTCCCATTTGGGTGTTGAAAAGTGTAAAAACAGTGTTTGAGATGTCCTATTCTTGCTAGACATGAATGCTGCTATCAAAGATAAAGTACCCCACTGTGAAGTCTGCAGTTCATACAGGGAACAGAATGTAACAGCGACCACTTACACAATGTGAGACACCTGACTGCCCTTGGTACAAGGTTGGCAGAAACCTATCTGGACAAGGAAGGAGGGCTTATTTCTCATTAGTGGACTGGTACTAAAATTCTTTAGATACTACCTTATTACATGATAATATCATATTGCTAACTTTTGCTTATACAAGCTGATACAGTTAAAACAATAGATAGAAGAAACGGTGGCTTTTGATCCGTAAGTGACTTGTTTCCACAATTTTCAATATACATCAGTAAAGTGCCCTGCGTTACAGCTTTTCTAAACATAGTCAAGTGTGCGAGCAGAAGAGTCAGTGAAATGCTCCAAAAAAGATTTTAAAAATCTGAGGGGATTTAAGGAATCTCTTGGTAGCACTGTCAGGCTGCCCAGCAAAACCCATAATATTTTAATACTGACTGTCAGCTCTCCAGCTTACAAGCAGAGGCCCAAAATGTCATTCTGATTATCYTTCCCCCATGTCAGAAGACTGAACACTAGTATAGTCACCAGGAGAACTGGTAAGGCTCTCTCTGATAGAAAAAAATTCAAAAAATTTTAAAACTTTGGGGTTCAACTTGAAAAACCTCATATGTCCTCCCCATCAAAATAAAGGGGAAGAACTCTCATGCAGCACTTTGCAAATGCTGCAAGTTCACTGGCCCTCTCTTGGCCCTATGCAATGCACTCATTAATGCCATCAGTGGATTTGGCCCTAGGACTACAGACTGAAGAGGAGACTGCAGAACCATCTCCCTCCTATCCCCTGTGAACCAAAAGGACAACACAGGCAACCAAATATAGGTTTCAATGGAATATAGAACAACATAGGCAGCACAGTCTTCAGTAGGTCATTTAACAGCCCAGATCCTGTCTGTAGTACAGGACAGAAGGGGTGCACAGGTGACCTGATTTTTGTGGTTTCCCATTTTGCTCCCCAGCATCAATAAAGTTGCTGCAAAGCTAATCTAACTTGTTCCTGAAAACACACTGATGTGAACAGGCTGTAGGAACCGAGGCTCAGATTGCTACAGATAGTTACATGTTTATGTCCTGTCCAAACTGAACAAGAGTTGGGCCTACCTGCTTTTCAAAGCTGAGCTTCATGTACTAGGTATAATTTAGCCAAAATGTATAATCAGGTTTATGCAGCCTATAGCTTTTTCACATTTTACTTTCAAATCCAAATGTTCAGTAACACTGATTTCCCTAATCTTTAATAAAATGTCTGTTTTGATGCCTTTGTAATTCCTGAAATAAACTGTCAGAAGGCTTCCAACCAGAGTTCCCAACAGCTGTTAAAGACAGAGACATGTATGTTTTGGGGCTACGCAGGGCTAGTTAATGGCTAGAAACAGCTTTCCTTTCCCATCCCAGCTCATGGCTCTGCTCCCTACATTCAACCGCGGTCACTGCGACTTCGGTGTTCACAATCCACGCAACTGTTGAGCTGCACATTCCTCCTGCATGTCTTCACCTGACCAGCAGCCCTAGTTCATACCTCCCACTTACCAAAGAGGCCATTCACTTGAGAATTTTTTTACCAGTTGCTAGCTTTCAATCCTCTTTTCATTAGACAGCACAAAACTACCTCTCAGTGTTCATACATTATCTTTTATTTTGTACCTGGATTGAGAGCGCTTTGGGGCAGGGCCAGCTTTTTCTTCTGTTTGTACAGTATCTCCCATAATGGCTTTCCTGTGATAACTGAAATAGTAAATATGTAACTTCCATATCATTAAAGGGAGTCATTGGAGAAAGAGGAAATGAGTGAGTCCTAGCCCCCATCATGCTAATCTGTGGATTATGCTTCCTCTCTATGACCACAGTGATTCAATAGAATAATTAAAACTGATCAGTGTAATGTTTCAATGTTAGATGCAGAACTTAACATCAGAAAACAAATGGCTGCCCGGATTGCTTGAAAACCAATGTAAGTAAGTATCACAGTCCTTGCCTGTAGGTTGAGTAAGTGGTAAGACTGAAGATAATATTCTGATTCACAGTATGGTAAAAGCAGTTTCCCTTTTTCTCTAACATTTTTCATTAGGCTTCTCTGCAAAGTTACCATAACCAAAATGAGCTTGAAAAGGTGTTCTTCAAGAACCCCCTAGTAAAAAAGAGAGGGAGGGATTTCACCACTTTCTCCAAAGCATGCTAGTATCACTTGACAATTTTTGTCACATTGATTCAAATTCACTTCTTCCCCTGAGAAGTATAAGAATTCACCAGCTTTCCCTGTCTGATTTCTGCTGTCAAACACATCAGGAAGCATGTACCTCTCCATAATTCAAACTCCTTCCTGCCCACCTTAATTGTATGTCTCTTTTCTAGATGTAACATAGTAAGAATGGGCTGTCTCGCAGGGAGATTTCTTTTGGATGTCCTTATATGGCAGATATGCATGACCATTGAAGGATGAGTACCATGCACAACCCTGTCATCAATTTATTTTATGTCCCTATGCTTCATGACAGCCATTTTGATAGTCCTGTCTACAGAGAATGTTGCCCTGAACTTCCTTAGACTCTGCAAAGAATGAAAGGAAATTTGCTCCTGCAAGCCTAAGTAATTCCAGCTGTTTCAGGAGAAAGCAAAATGTCATGCTCCTCAGAGACAACAAAACAAATCCTGATTTAGCTGATCGTCTTAACATAGGTCATGCGGACAACTTTCCACTTCTGTAGAAGCCAGTTAAGATCTAACATATTCCTATTTAGCTTTAAAAACTTCCAGTCAGCTGATCAGCAGTACTGTCGATAACAAGAGGTTTGTGTGACACAGTAATTGCTAGAAAACAGTAGGTGTTCACCTCTACCATTCAAGTTTCACAGAGCTCTAACAGGCCCTGGAATTTGGATGCACATGACTTTTTGGCTACTCTGACTCTCTCCCCAGCGTTATATAGAAGGCATTTGGGTCACTACATTGTTTGCTGTAGAGGTTCAGGGATTAGGGCTTTGTGACTCTGCACCTCCACCCTCTTAACTCCAAATATCACACAGTTATTGCTAGGGAACTTTAAAAATATCTAAAATTTGAACTACAGCACTGAATTCCTTCATCACAACGGCATTCTGAAACATCTTCACCATGAGATGCTGTGGCACCTGCTGAGGACTGTAAACATCAGTAGGGATAAAAAAAAGGAATTTTTTTGCAATATCTAAGTACTATAAAAATATGGAATAAAAAAGAGAGAATGGAAAGAGAAGGAAGACAAGCCAACTGTAATGAGGAAAGATGTTCTTACCCTAATACATTGGGGACTTCTGAAAACAATTCACAGCTCAGTGGTGTGAAAATATGTCAAGGTCACTGAGCCCAAGGCACGTCTGCTAGCTAACTGTTGATCACTCCACTGACCTTTAACTGTCTGCTTACCCAACTTCTCTAGGACTTTGAAACTATACAAAATGTGTCCTTTACATGAGATAACTAATGCTTTGGACTGAATTCCCCCTGCTTGCATTGCAGCCCAAGAGCTGTCCCCTTGCTTTGTTCCCTGTTTAAAAAAAAGAACAGCTAAAATCTCTCAACTTCATTGTAAACACCTAGATACCTCATGACAAAGTTATTCATATATGAAGGAAGCATTAAACTTGTTACTATACATGTAGAATAAATACAATGGAGGGTTGTGTGCATGTGTGTGTGGTAGTGGGGAAATTACATAGCTCTGCCATTAATTAATTTAAATGTTAATATTTTCAACAGAAAAAAATAAGCAAAGCACTTGAAACAAGAGGTTGTTCCACTCTTTGTATTTTCTCCCAGCATTCCAGAATGATTTTTAACAAAGACTTCTCATATTTTAAAAGATGAAATTTCCTACAACTTCTGACATTTCCAGGCTTATCCAAACAACTTCTTATTCACTTAAATCACTGCATATTTTAGAAACCTGGCATTCAGTCTTGTATATTACTCCTTGTTGATGCTCTGATGCTCTCAGCAAATCTAAAGCTACAGCTACAAGAAAAAAATATGTACAATACCAACAACCTGGAAGAAAAGGCACCAGTAGTTTGGCTTGAGAGATGCTATTCTTTTCTTTCTTTTCCTTGCCTTGTTTAGAGAAATTCAACCTCGAAAGAACCCCGCATTTGCCAACTCTGGGCTTAAGCCCCTTCCTGTTAAAGTCAGGCTCAGAATATGTCAGAATATGTTTTGCAAAAACCTGGTAATAAAACTAAAACAATCACTGAGCAAACAGGGTAAAAAGAAAGTCATTCTCAGGAAATGGTAAACAAGTATTTGTACCAGTAAACTTGAAAAACATCATCTGCTGTCTTCACTTAATGTCAATAGTTACTGATGTCCAGTCTCATAAATATCATCTTGTAACCAGCTTTTCATCCCTTTCCTTACATGTCTCCCCTCCCCCTGCCACACACGCACTCTTTTGTAATGTACAGGA
The DNA here is from genome assembly GCF_003343035.1 of Apteryx rowi. Taxonomy (NCBI): domain Eukaryota; kingdom Metazoa; phylum Chordata; class Aves; order Apterygiformes; family Apterygidae; genus Apteryx; species Apteryx rowi. The sequence continues at coordinate 645,629 of NW_020451016.1, forward strand.
AAATTGTACACTGTAAGGGAATTCCAGCCGGGTGTATTAGCAAATCTCAACAGATTTCCACATAGTACTGGTAATTTATACTGATAGCTAGTTTGACCCATTAAAGAAGTTATTCTGGTCAATGAATTAGTTTGTTTACTACAAGTAAAAGGCAGTAGAAACTGTGAACTAAAGTGCTATTTGAATATTTCTTATTTACAGACTCTGGTTTAGCAAGGCTTATACTGTAGGTATATCAAATCAGAACTCATTCTGTGCTGCAACTTGAGTATAGGTTATTTAACGAGTGTCTAACTAAAACAACACATTTTACTAGTAAATGGTAATACTGAACTCCACCTCTGTTCCCCCAACTCTTTCCAAAAAGCCCCCCATCCATAAATATACATACATTGTTCATATGCCTAAAGGCCAAGTGAATACACTTAGTGCCAGTTAAAATAAGACAGTTGAATGCTGCTGAAATTCTACTGAAGTATCTAGCAAAAGGCCTGAGGAACAGAACACAATAAGTGTTCAAAAACATCTCACAATGTAATAATCAATGTGTAATATGAACTAGGGGTTAGTTAAATAAAATGTGAAAGCTGTATTAATGAACCCTTTCGCTGTCCAACATAGCATTTCATTTTCTTTCATCGGCTGCATAATGCAGGGCTTGGGAATAAATTATAGATGAAACCCCCATCATATGTTTATAAATACACTAACATTAGCATTTTACTTCCTCATAAATCTGCACCAAACATTCAGGCGCAAGATAGAAAGCCCTGTAAAACAATGATATATTCTCTGCTTGCAAGACTTGCCTAGTGGCCCATTCATTTCTACCGCTGTTCTTCAAACATTACTTTCTTCGCTCATGCCCCCTCATTTAAAATCCATTTTAATTTAAAGATGTTCGAGGCAGTCCTACTGGTACATTTACTCATCCTGGTTATACATCATGGAGCAGGGAAAAGAAAATTGTTTAATCTAGAGATACGGTTCACTGTGGTCACCACTGAACAGTGGAGTAATTACCAGATCAGCTCCGCTAAAAATGCACTCAGGGTGTTCTGTGACCTATCATCTTCTAATCTGCATAGTGAAGTATAGCTTCATAACTATAAATTGCTGACTTAATTAAAACCAGGACCTTTCTGTCATTTAATTACAGGGAGAAAGGTTATTGCTTAAATGCAATTTTCCAAATGTGATTTCTTAACAGTTATTAACTGCTTCACCATCATTTATTGTTTCAGATTTTTCAATTTGAAAATAGTCCCTGTGACAGAAGTAATGACTTCATGAAAAACTCAATCTAGATGGAGCTGAGCAGACCCATTTGTTTCTCGTAAGTGGAGCAGACAGAAAACTTGAAAATGTCACAGGAGGATCCTGTGATTGCTCCACTTTACAGGAGTAATTAAAAACCAAGAGGTTGCATTAAAGGTGAAGAGAAGAGGTTTATGACAATTTCAAGGTTTTTTTCCCCTTGCCAAAATATTGTGCTTGCATTTTTAACTCTATTGGGAGAGGTACAGATTAACAACGGTTAATTTATCCTAGACCAACACACAATACTAGTACCAATACACTAGATGAGCCAGTTAGAAGTTCTGCAGCTTTTCTATTGATCTGCCATGAACCACTTTAATTTAAAGGAAAGTAAGTTCCATATAATTTCTGTCTGCACATAAAGCATTTCACTTCCAGTAACTGTTGTTTCCTTGAAGTGCACAAGTGCCTTTTAATGTAAGATTTGAGCAGCAGGCTCTCCTTAGCTAAAACAGACCTTCTCATCCAGGAATGGACTTTATTCTACTAAACCAGCCTTACACCAATCTGAGATCAGTAAGAGAAGAATCCGTGTCAAGACCTTCCCTGCAGAGTACTGCATAAAACTCTACCTGAGAGAGGAACCTGGCCATTACAGCACAACATACCTAGGCTCACGAAATCATTCTGTGTCAGTGAGGAAAGATCAGCATTTGGCTCACAGTCAAATGTTTTAAAACAGTCTGGGCGCAATCCATCTGTATGTCCTAGCTCCCTTTTGCTCTTCTGGCAAAGCTTGGTACACTCAGCTTACTCGGCCCATTAAGTCTGCCAGATTTGCACTGACGGCATGGGTTGGCTGGACCTTTGGAACTCTACAGAAAAGAAAAGAAGTTACAGGAAATAAATCTTCAAAATTCTCTTCAGACTGAGTCTCAGGCATAGGATACAGCCTTTCGAACTAGATAGATAAAAACTATTTCATCCACTGCCAAGACGGCTTGTGCATTGCATTATTCTCAGTCTCTGTCTTTGCTTGGCTGTTCCGCACTAAGTGTGGGCAGGTCTTACAGGCTCAAAGAAAGATGGCTGTTCAAATCCTACATGGACACTTGTATACAGAAGCAGCTTTCATTCTCATGACAGCAGCTAGGAGGAACAGCTAAAGTCTGAAAGACCTCTTGCAGGGTAGTGCAAATCTAATGCAAGGCCAGAAAAAGAAAAAAGAGAGAAAAAAACAAGACAATTTCCTGCTCCCAGTAAGAACATGTTTTTAATTTGAATTTTCCTTGCAGCCCATTTAATGTAATTAAAAGCCTTCCCAAAATGTGTATGAATGCCATGCACAAGAGGTTTTTCAGATCAGGGGAAGCTTAGTAGTTAGAGAATAACATAGGGAAGTACGAAGTTTTCTACTGGGCAGTTACATATTTCTTTTCCCAGCCTTGTAGTGAGATTCCAGCATTCACATGACGCTTCACTAACATCACCAGTGAGGTCTTTAAAGTATCAGAGTAGCTAGTACTGGCCATGGCAGGCTGCACTGGAGATCCATCCATTTTAACCAGCTTTGGGATCCCATAAGCACACCATAGTCTTCAGTGCATTAAACCTCCAACATACTCATTAATTAGAGGAGAGAGAGGGTAGCTCCACGCCATGTCATTGGTGTAAAGCAGGGGCAGAGGGGTCACGTCATTATGGTCAGGGACCTCCAGCTCCTGGGATAAAGCTTTCTTTTTTCCTGAACAAACAAGTCACAAGGATTCATTTTATGACCACTTTTCTTGTTGTAGTCAGCTGCACACGAACTAATTGTGAGTCTGAAACTTAGCCATGGAAACTGTTGTTTCTTCAGCAGTTAAATTCTGCAGAGCTGTTTGCTACAGATAATCACTAAATGCATTGTACTGGCTGGATTACATAGACCACGTGGCAATGTTTCCTTTCTCTGCAGTAACATAACTGAATATTGCTCATGCAGAATTTGTTCTGGATTTACTATTACCACAACACCCCAAATATTTTTAAACCACGTGGCATTACCTCTCTTCCAAACTGCATTACTAAATGGAATACTAGCTTTTAACTCTATATTTTTTAAATTGTGAGGGCAATCATGGTTTTGGTTAGTTATCAAGCTTATGTGATATTTGTTTTGTTCCCTGACTGGTAGACTTGCATAACTTAGCAATAGAATCAAAACTGTAAACAGACAACATATGTGCATGTACAATGTGCAGTCTGCTTTTAGCTAATGATCAAGCACTCTGGGTTACAGTTTGCCTTTGGCAAGTATGTGTACTAGCATAGCTTGAATCCTCACATATTTACACTCAGCTCTGGCAGCAGAGTAGTAGTGTGGCATAGGAGATAGCGTGAGTGAAATGAATTATCTATTTTAGGACTCTCTGGAGATGGCTTCTGTAAGAATAAAAACTACAGAGAAGGAAAAGGTAAGAGTGAGAGAGAGAAAATGGAAGAGCTTAGAGGAAAACTGGAAAGAAAGCGTAGCCACTGTAGATGGGGAAAAGGGAAAGGGAAGGTAACAGCCACACTCTCTAGAATTAAAATGAAACAGCTCTGAACAGAATGCAGCAGGCATAGAGGGTCCTGACAAGGACTCAAAATCTGGAGTACCCTGCCAGTCCAAAGCAACATCTTAGTGAGATATACTGTAGCCATATGTTTATTTACAAGCCAGTGTTATTGCCAGGTTCATGAAATTACATGGTAGGGCTAATAAACTCCATGATTTTTGTGACCCTTTCACTATCCAGAGGAAAGCCTCGTTTCTTGATGAAAGATTTGTCACAGTGCGGAAGTATCTCCTAAAGAAAATAATGCACCTCTCATCCCCATTTAAAATTAAGCTAGAAAATATACTCTAAGGGTTGTGCATTACTCCAGTGCACTGGAGTAGTTTTTCGACAAATTTTCAGGCTCCTTTCTACACTCAAAACACTTCTGTTTCATTCCCCAAAGCCACTAGATGCTCTGTAAATGCAGGAAGGAAAGCCAGTGGTTGACACTGCAAACTTCCTGCTGGATGGTGCATTGTGGAGGCTGCAGTAGGAGTTCCCTACTATCACATCCATGCTGGGTGTGAGTATTCATACAGTCCCAATCTTACATAAACCCTATGTATACGCATACATGACCCCTTGACAATAGACATTCCCTAAAAGGGCCAAAACTGTACTTTGTAGAATGCAGTGATGGGTGCCTTTTCTCTCCAACCCTTCTTCAAATACTTTTCTAGCCCAGATGCCATTGTAGCTGGAACTAGTCTGAGAGTCAGAGACCAAGTTCCTATCAGCAGAGGACAGGTCCCTCCACAGAAGAGAGAATTTTCCTGACTTTGATCACTCTTCCCAAGTAAAACCAAAATTCAAAAAGAAGTAAATTTAATAAATTCCAGCTGGCATCTTCCATCTCCCAGTGCAGCTGGTGAGACTCACAAGCCAATAGAACACCTATCAGTTCAGGGACTTGAGAAGTGCACTGAGGACAGGGACTGTTACTTTACAATTATTCAAGGACTACATTCAAGTCAACTCCCAAAATCAAAGCAGTTTCTTCTTAACATTTAGCATTCTCATAGACTTGTGTAAAGTAAATATTCTTTTAGTGAACTCCAAAATAGCAGCAAATGCCTGTGGGTCAGTTAAAGTCATCCTTTAACTTTAGAAATGTTGGAGACCTGTTCTGAAGCAAACTTCTCTTGCTCACCTACTCAGAAATCTGCAGTGCTATTTCACAGACAGAACTGGTTTGATCATCTGAAACAAGACTGGCTTTCACTGGCATCTGCCCAGGTGTGTGCTTACAAATCAGTGTGCCACGCTATGCTCTGAGCTCTTTATGTTTCCCCATGAATTACAAAAATGCATGCTCTCAGAGAAGCAACACATGGATTGCAAACCACACCATTAGACCAGGATGTTATGGCCATGCATGTTAATAGCCTGAAAATATAGAATGAGCCTTTTCTGTAATTCTCTATAGCTTGCTCTTTTGATAAATTGAGCCAAGCCCATTTAATTTCTATTTAAGACTATTAAGAAGTCTGTAGCTCTAGCTATTTTTGTCTGTGAGACTCAGTCTGGAGATTTCAGAAGCTTAACATTCTAGCTGCATGTCACTGCCACCATTGTCTCTTGTCACAATTCTAATTCTATGTTCTGATAATAAAATTTCATTAGTGTCTGCACATCCTTTGCCTTACCTTTGAAGTACTGTCTTGTGCTGAAACGATTAGCAGTACTTTACGTCATATCACTTGACTGTTTGACAGCCATTGTGAGTGAGCTAAACGGGGAGAAATTAAAATTTCTGACAATTTCCATTACATCTAAATTGCTGAGAAATTAAGGGATATTTACTTTTACAAATATTAAAGGTTGTTTAAAATGTAAACTGACTTCATTTTATTAGTAGATTCCACAAAGTGCTAATTCAAAATGACTACATAGCCTTATTTGAATAAATTACCAACTCATTTTCCAAAAGCAAAGGACATTTCCTCCAGGCTCCTTTTTGACTGTTTGTGTCAGGAGAAAAAGAAAACAGAAAAACTTATGAATATTTCAGAACAGAAGATATTCCTTGGTGACTCTATTTCTTGTTTCATCTCAATAGAATAATGAGGTTTATTCCTGTATGATATGACTTTTTTTGCAGCTTAACAAAAAGCATGCCATGAAACACTGATTTCATCATATGATGTCAATTTATCTTGGGATAAATTGATCAGTATGTCCTGACCCCTGCTAATCCGGACAACCACAGCCTGTATGCCCTTTCATACACTGACTGGGCTTCATTTCAAAGCTAGTTTAGGTTTTTCTATTCCCCTTCTCCTATGCACTCCGGGCAAGAACCTCCCTGTTTTGATGCTTGGAAACTGCCTTGTTTCCATCCTAAATGAATTCAAAACTAGTTTATATGAACTGACACTTGCACCAGTAGTTCCCTAATTATCTTTTTTCTCACCCTAAACATATCTACAGAGCCCAGCATACCCCTTCCCGACCCTCACTCCACTGGGCTGAGCTAGTCAAATTTTTCTGGCATCTCCTTTCCTCACGTAGACTTTCTGTTTTTCTCATCATCTTAACAGGTCTTCTTGGCACTTCCTCTTGAACACAGTAAGCAACAGCAAAAGCAGTATTGCAGATGGAGTTGCTGTTATTCTCTACATGTACACCAGACATCCCTCAACTGATAGGTTTCCTGTTCAGTGTCACAAAAAGCTGGCAGTTCATGGTCATCCTGTATACCCACATCCTTCTCCTCCTACTTTTGACAGATGATGCACTAATGAATCTCCAGCTTACAGCTGGAAATGTTGAGCCCCAGCTCAGCTCTTCAGCTGACTTAAAAACTGTGTTAGTACAGCTACATACATTTATTTAGGTTCCAGGTTAGGAATGAGTGTTGTTAACAACAGTAATGAGTTTCTGTAACTCCGCTGAAGTATTACAGGGAGGCCAGACTCTCCTATACATTTTGGATTGCAACCAAGAAAACCTGGTCATGTCTCTTCTGCCCTAAAAGCTTTCCTTTCATTCCCTCAGACCCCTTTCTACACTAGCTTTCTTTCCAGACTGCTGAACCTCCATTCCATCATTTATCAGGTTTTCTATCCTCAGTTCTTTCCAAGACTTTCCTCAGTGTCTGACCACAGCTTTCTTCCCAAACTTTTTTTACAGGCCACTGCCCAAGGCCCAAAGACAAACACTGCTCCTAATTGTCCTAATGCTCTGCATTGTAAGTATCTCTTTTATAGACCTTATCATTTCTAGGACCAAACTCTGAATGGCTGTTCACTGTGGGCTAGCATAATGAATGCAGCTTATTGCATGAAGTCAGGCACCCCTAAAATGGGAATAACAGTTACCTACCACATGGGATGTTGTAAGGCTTAATTTATTACTGCTGTAAAGCGTTTGAGATCCTTAGAAGAAGGGTGTTATGAAAACACACAGCACTATGCCATAAAACATTTGTCTGGCTGACGGCTCTCTTATAACACTGGTGTGTTTGAAAAACAAAGGGGGATGTAGGGAATCAGAGCATCTTACCAGGCATTTTCCATTAAGAGAAAAAAATACTGCTTTTGTTCATCAGCACACATATTCTAGGACTCCAGGTGATGTAGAAGAAAGAGGAGTAGAGAGCATGTCTGTTGCATAAAGCATATGTGAATAAAAGATTTCTAGAACATGGAAAAGCATACAAGACATTTCTCACTGTCAACTAAGTACACATACCAAGAGAAATAGACGTGCAAATACAGGAACTTTTAAAACTTCAGATTAATGTGGATCATTATGAATAATGCAAATTATGTAAGAATACTGAGAGGGGACATAAAAAAGAAGAAAGATTACAATGTTTTTAATTACTTGTTTGTGGGGAAAGTGTTTTGTTTAGTTGGGATTTTTGAAAAGCAAGAATCACAGCAGGAAATGAAACCATGGCCAACAGCTGCCACCACCAAAGCTGTACTTGAAATTCTTTTTTACACGCTTTGCTGAATCAGGATTCTAATACATGAAATATACTTTGATCTTGACAGAGGTTCAAGCCTTTTTCTTAAAGTCAAAGACCATTTTAGATTTTTTTCCTTTAATGCACCATCAAGCTCATGCACACTTTGTCAAAATATATCAATATAATAGGATTATAAGAAATAGTTCTTTTAACAGTTCATTTGGAATTCCAAAATGATGAGGTATGCAAAATGCAAAGAAAAATCACACAAATTTTTTTAAAGCAAACAAAACGTAACAACCCTTAAATTAATACTACAACTAAAAGAAAATTATATCTGAGATAAGTTTTTCTGACCTAAAGGCTTTGGGGCAGCACATGGCAAAACACTAAATACAGACTCATAACCACAAGCTACATTTATGATTCAAATCACATAAGAGTGGCACATTTCAAATGTTCTTTCAGTCCTTAAAATAGATATGTACATATCAGATGCTGACACATATCCAGTCCCTAAAAATGGGTAAAGAAAGATTTCTTCTTGTTCATATTTGATTTTCTCTTGCATTCTATGTCACGCCGTCTTCTACTCACATGCTACTGAGTCAAAGATAGAGCTATTCCACAAGAAATGTTGATGCATGATATTTTTGATCTGCCCAGAAGACAACACAGCATGTGACAGCATATATTACTTAAAGATTTTCATTGAGTTCACTAGAGATCCTCATGTAGGTGCTCATAAGTTGGGACCCACATTTTTGATTCCAAGAATCAGAGATGATAAGTTTCAAAAGGACATTTAAGACTCTGGGCTGCCCTCCAGGAAAACAAACGCCACAATAATCCACCAACAAATTGTAGAAATTCAGAGGAACTTCTTGACATTCACAAATATACTTAAGTCAAACTTTCAAACCTCTGCCAACAGTACAAAAACAGAAATAAACTGGCAGGTGTATCTTATGCAGTGTCCTGCAACATAAAAATCATGGGTCACTTGATTGAAGTGATTGGCAGTCAAGAAGATAATCTAAATATATACAATTGTTCTGCAAAGTCTGTTATATTGTAGCTGGATTCCCCAAAAGTTTGCTATGAGATCTGTAATAACATCTAGAATTAAACAGCACAGAATGAGCTTTACAATAAATTCTAACGAGATTTGAGTTATTAGAGACTGGTATTGTATCATAGAACAAAGGTATAGGAACAAATTATTGCAAGGAAAGCTTAGGTGTGAATTCTCAGTGCACAGACCTGCATCACAGTAACTGCCTATGTGTGTGCTCTCCCCCACTGAAAGCATGCTAACATATTTACAGCAGTATGGATGCAGGTACACTAAGTCCACATCTTACCTTGCTTCACAGCAATTTGTGTAAGCATACCCAGAGAAGGGATTAAGGCTTATTATTATGATCATGTCAGCAGGCATGGATCTCAAGGCACATATAAAGAGGCTACTTGCTGCTGATAAAACCATGGCTTGCTCTAGTTTGAATGTGGGATGCTGTTACCAGTGAAATGGCAGCACTATGGTTCCCAGTGAAGCAGCAGAATTTACACTCTAGTGGCTCCATCCAGCAAGTGTCTGCCCTAGTGAAATCAGATCTTCGACAAGTGTTTCTAGATTGTGCAAGGGTAGGCAATTCTGTCTTCACACCAGAGCCTTTCCCCTTACAGAAAGCAATGTTAAGCAAATTTAGCCCATAACTTGGGTGGTGTGYTGCCTCCCCCTTACCACCAGTTTTACAGTGTCATTTCTGCATTTGTTTTATGTGGACTAAGGAGGGAGCCCAAGGAATTTACGTACCTCACTCTAGTTGCCTTTTGTCTTGGAAATTTTGATTTTAACAAAACGGTCTAACTGATTGCATAGTGGGAAATGGAAGACTGTCACTTGTTTTTAAAGTGCTTGCTTTTTACAGTGAAGAGCATGGAAGTGCACCAGCAATGTTAACCTTCTGGAAACACACAATATTTAAATTACACTGCTCAGAGCACAGTAATTGAGCCAAACAAACATAAGTTCATATCTATTGAGCTTTCAGTGTGGCAAATACTGCCATCAATCCCTCTGAAGTACCCTAATGATAATTCCTATGACCAGAACCTTGTGTATTTTTTCCAACTCTAGCAGCAGATGTAATAGACTAACCACTTCCCCTTACAAACCCCACCTCAGCCACAGACTCTGGGCATGTTCAGTGTTAGCTAACTCAGGTCCTTCTAACTCGTTCAGCTAAAACCTTGGATAAAGAGTAAAATACCTCTACTTCATTCCTTTGCCCCATCTCGAGGGAGCAGACAGACAGCAGTCCATGCAAAGATACGATCATGCATCTGTTAAGCTGCTATAAGGATTCTATTTTTATATAGTTTATGAAGAGTTACACATTATTAACAGGCATTTTAAGAAAGGATTAATCAGTCATTCTAGAATCTCCTCTTTGTTTACGACCCGTACCTAATATCAGAAACAATACTTTCTAAAAAGGTTTTTATGATGCTTTTGCCTTCCCAAGGTCCAGATCCTTGTTCATCACTCTTTACTACATTATATGCAAACAAAAGAATAATAAAGAATGACCCACTTGCCTATAGAATTCCTCAGCAAAAACTTACTTTCTTTTCTTGTTTTAATTTTCTGACCATTTGAATCTACTTTGCAGTCACATATGAATGTTACAGACACCAGAACACTTAGTTGCCACACAGATGTTGTCACCAGATGTCTCAGCCTGGGTGCTGCTAGATTCCAGGATAAATGAATACTAATATTCCTAGAAAGGGAAGGACTGTTTTGTCTGTAAGTTAAAGCAAGGGCACATCCTTACAAATTACATGTCATTGCAATGACTCTAGCATTGGAGGTACCTACAAGGATGCTTTACACTAAGCAAATAAATAAGACAACCTCCAGTTCCTTTATCTCTTGCAGTGAAATATAATATATATCTAATATATATCTAATATACCTGTGGTGAAATTTTCAAAGGCATCAAGAAATGCAGCAGCTATATTGTCCTTTCTCTTCTTTACTTTGTACGTCTATGCACTGAATCTCTGGAATCACTGCAATTTGTGGCAGTCGTGACATTATAAGTTCTTGCAGGGTAAAGTGTAACCTCTGTGGAGAGCCTGCACATGGTCTATGCACCACTACTGTGCCTCCCTCATCTTCAAAGTAAGACAGACTCACCCCCTCCGAGAATTACCAAAAGCGCTCTGCTCTCCCTGCTGGGTTACACAGGCACAAAGCAGATTAGGCAGAGACAGAAGCAAATACATTTACTTGTCTAAAAAATCCAAACATTCTCTAAAAAATTAAGGTCTAAACTACCTTTTGAGGGAAATTGTATTACGCTTATGAATAAGATAAATATCTTTATATCTGTTAAGAATCTGGCCTTAAGCATTTTTTGTTTTTATTAACTTTTAAAATCTTGCTTCACCTATTAATCCCACTCTCAATATGCAGGAAATGAGCAGATGCTCAACATGAGTCTATCAGCTGTCCTACCTGTCCAGCAAAATGAAACACAAAGGTTTAATACCACATTTCTTTTAAGCTGTGTAAGGCCATGTGGAAAACACGTTATGCCACAAATACAAAGCATTTCACAATGTCAGGTGAAGCCAGCTTTCCTGCACTACACAGAGTAGGTGACTCAAAAGAAGCCCTGTCCATCTCAGATAATGGCAGGACTTGAATTCTATTCACTGCAGTAGCAAATTAAATTAAATCAGCTATCCTGAGCACCCCACACTCTCCCAAAATAAATACAACACCTTTTCACTCTACTTTTACCTGTAACTATCATCCCCTATGAGCAGGAATAACAACATATACATTCTTGCACTCTCAACTTCGCATTTCTAAAGTCTAAACAGTCCTAATATGCAAAGTGTTTAAAATCTGGATCCAGACCCCAATTTTGCCATTTTGAGCCCCTCTCTAATCCCAAATGCAATGTAAAGTGTCACACTGCAGGTTACCAAACTGTTCTAGCATAAGGTAGGTAGGGAGATGCTGACTGCTTTAATTGTAGGTTTGTTCTAGGTGAAGGAAAGCTGATGGTCTAGGTCTAGATCCTGATTCAGCAGCATTCACATTATGTTGGCTGAAACATGACTGTTACCGAAAACAGGCATGAGAAGAAGTATCTTCTAGAATTTGTCCCTAGAAGTTATGAATGACTGATAAAGAAAAGAAAGTTTTTAGATGTAGAAGTCTTCTTCTGGTCCAAAGGCAACTTGATCTCAAATGAATTCTGCTGTGTAAATAAGACTTACTCCTGATTATTGTGCTCATCTCGTACTTGTGAAAGCAGTTGTTCAATTTAAGAAAAAGTCTCTTAATACATCATTTAATACCCTATCATTTTTACAAGTATTGGTCAATAAACAAATCTCATTAATTTTCTTTCATATTTTAGGCAGACCGTTACTGTGTTCTCATTTCTAAAGGAAAAAACTGTATGAAGTCAGACTCATTAATTTAAAACCATCTCAGGAACCCTAATTATATTTGTGCCTATGTAACTTTCTCATTCAGATTCACAGAGAGCACTTGGAATCAAATGCTAGTAAAAGCAAAAGATCATGGTTGTTACTGCCAAGCACTTACATTGTGTGTAAATTTACATACCGCTTTGCAAGCACAGATAAGATTTATTTCCTATCCCAAAGAGCCTAGAATCAACATGAGTTATGACAAACACAAGGACCACAAGGAATGTGGTTTAAAAGTGAGAATGCAAGGACAAAAGAGTGTGATAAAAGATAGAGTAATCTAAAGTAACCCACTTCTATCACATAACCAGACTGCACTGAAAGGACAAAGCCGCTTCTTTCCTATCCAACGGCAGGTGGGGCTACTGCAGTACCAACCTTTGCTAGGAGACACGGCTGCAATCTGTACTGGTATTTCAGCCTTAAAAGGACCATCAAAAATGGGAAGTTCTGGCATTTCAAACTCACACGAGAAAAATGAAAGTCTTAAGTTCAGAACTCCAATACAAATGGCCTGATTTTCAAACTATTTACTTCTCATTCCTGTTGGCTTCAACAAGGTTTGCTGAGACTCCATAAATCACAGTGCTTTTACGTGAGTGACCAAATCACAGATCCAAAGGAAACAGACCATAGGCTCTTCCCAAATCTGGATCAGACCTTCAGTGGCAAAACTCCACCAACTTGCGGTACAAAGCCAGTCTACACGAGCTGAGGAGCACACCTGAATGACTCCTAAAATACTGCAGTGCATCTTATTTATTGCACATACTGCAGATCAAAGTTAGTTATTTATAATACAAGGGTCAACTCCATATGCAGTTCCTCCACACTACCTTATTAAAGCTAACAGTGTGTAGAAATGATGTTCAAAACAGAATGCAAAAAAAAAGTGCTGAGGACAAACTTTGTTAGCCAAAGAACTGAGCTTATTCCAAGTCCAAAGGTCCAGTTCTGCTGGAATGAACAGGAAGCTAAGCCCTTTTTCAGGAGAGGCTGGGCGCAGAAAGGCATTGTGTCTAGCATCTGAACGATGCCTGCAAGGATGATAGATTCAAGTTCTAGATGCCGCCAAGGCACTGTTCAGTGATGAGGAGTACTGCCTGCCACTTCAAAACCACCTGTATTCTCCCAGATGTTCAGTTCAATCTTGTGCACCTTTGTGGCATGACTGTGCCTCCATCTCTCTTCTGCCATGTCAGCTGTAAAGTCATTCTACACAGGAGCCAGTCTTCACTTTGTTTCCCTCCCTCTCTGCCTCTAGCTCCTTGGCACTGATTCTGTACGTACCGAGGATGTGTCTGGGGGTGTAGTTACACTGCTGTCACTGCTTCCCCTTAGCTAAGAGAGGTACGGCTCATCCACAGCTGCCTGGAACTCAGCACGAGCTGCAAAACCCACTCAAGAAGCAGAGGAAATACTGTGGCAGTTACTTAACTCACTCACAGCCAAGTAACAATTCACTCATCACAACACTGTCAGCAGCTAACTCGGGGTATCCTTGCAAGCAGCAGCTGCCACAGTGTCAACTGATCTTGGTAGGTAAACACAAGGTCTCTGGACACTGTAGAACTTGGTTGCTAGCCACTGCTGCTGCATCCTCACTGCTACTATTACCCCTGTCAGTTAAATTAAGACAGGTCAACATGCTGCAATCAGACCTTAATTTTGCTGGGCAGACCTATGGAGATAAAGAGAGCTCCCAATCAAAAGAGAGTCTCTGAACACAGTGAGAGATAGATGCATAAAAGACAGGCCAAACTGTAATTTTTCTAGTGATTTTTGCACCCCCTGTAAAATGCCTGCCCCAGTAGGGGCACCCCCCAGGGAGAGGAGGAAGCAGAAATTGCTGTCTGAATGACGGTAAGTGCTAGAGGCAAAGCCTCAGCCTATCACACCTGCAGGTCTGGACACACTCCTGCAGCTGGTCCCTGCCTCGCCACCACATCTGCATCTGCCATGTCAGCAATGCAATGCCACAGCATCTCTCCTACTCCCACCCCATATCACAGGAATACTGGGCTAGGCCTGACCGTGACCAACCAGCCAGCTCTCCTTAGCCCTGGGGTCTCAGCACAACACTCACAGCAACCAAAAGCAGTGTGCTTGTGATGGGGCCATATGCTCAGAGAGGTCTCACTAGGAGACATGCTTCTCAATGTTATAGTTTAGCAAATGTGCCCCTCCAACACCTGGCCTGTTTTCTCATTGACTTGTGTTACACTAGGATTGTAAGGAGCCTTTGAATCCAGGGTTACGACTCTGCCCTCAAGCCATTTCTACACCAGGACAATTTTGCTTTGTTAGTAGGTTTAGTCCTGATTTGTACTTTGCTTGAGAGCAGAATCAGGCTCACAGATCTTTTGAGATGCAGTGATGCTGAACTAGCGTCATCCTTTTTTCAAGAAGCATCATTCCAAATAGATGCCCACCCCTCACAGAAGAAGGGCACACTCTTAAATGTGGTAATTAACAGGCAGCACTACAACAAATGCCGTAAACATTAATAATATGAAATCTTCAGCAGACTTTTTGCATCTGCTTGTAGAGGGTTTGTTTTTCATGGAAGACAAAGCAGTGACTGTGTGGGAATTACTCGGATGTCAAGTGCTAAAAATGCAATAATGTACAGCTCTAGAACATACACAGAAATGACTGCTTTGCCACGTACTTTGTACTATAAGCAGTAACCTAATCATCTGCATGCAGCTGAATGGGCTGTTATGCACTCTCAGTGCAGCCCTGGAGTTCTTAGATGATGTGATTTGCAGCCTACAATTCACATTTCTCACAGAAAACCAAGACCAAGTGGCAGAGAGAAACTCCCATGCTCACTCACATCATATGAATAGCTGTAAAGAAGCCCTACTATACCAGCTAGAAAAATTTCCCATGCTTAGTCCTCATGGAAGTCAAGGCTGCAACATCCAAACCACAGAACTCATGGCCCACTCCTGCCATCCAGCTTGGATATTGTCCTCTCTAGCTGTGCTGGACTGCAGAATTTCAATCCACAGGCAGAATTAAGTAGCATTSCTGCCTCGGGACATTCCTAACTCCCTTGTGGATACTTCAATATAGAAATCCTGGAACAGGACTTTTGCAAAGGGCATTTCTTCCTTCTCACCATGTGTACCTTGAAGCAGCACATAAAAACATCATTCAAAACCAGTTGGCTTGTTGTGGAGAAGCCTGGCTTAGCTAGCTCAATCTCTCTCCCTCCCCAGCCAGACACCTTGTCCTGTTCCTCTGCATCTGCCCCCCAAGTTCCCAGCAGAGGCGCAGAGATTGCTGCTGTCTCCTGAGGAAATCCCCGCTGGGAAGGGTAAGCTGTGGTTTGAGACCTGGCATAGCCCACATCTGAAATTTCCTCCCTGTGGTCTCCCGCACAGGGGGAAGTTGACTTTGGCTGGAGCAATGTGTGTTCTGGCTAACCCCAGCTGGCAGGCGAATCCCCAGGGACTGCTGGCAGTGCAAACCATTGCAGCCTCAGGCTGCACTTCTGTATTCAGGGAAAGGCTGGGTCAGAGACATGGAGTCCAGCACAGAATACAGCCTTCATTGCCCCATAAAAGCTTGAGCCAGCTTGCAATAAGGTCAGTGCCAAACCTCCTGTAAGAAAGGGAATCCAGCTTGTTCAGAACAGCGTCTTCTGTGTCACTGCCAAACCCCATGGGATCTTGGGGCCAGTGTTAGTCATGCTGCTGGTGACAGTACACATTTACGGGGTCTGGTGTTGAGACTCTGCCATTAACTCCTTTGTTCATTCAAAAAAGTCAAATTGGCTTAATCTTATTGTGTTAATAGACCTAAATATGGAAATAAAGAACTCGAGTATACATAAGCACAATGAATATGAGTTTCCCATTCATTCCTTCATAGTACACAGTAAATTGCCAGTGTAGTCCTTTCAGCTTATTAACATCTTTAGACTTTGCCTCACAAACATTGCATTCCCCACTTAGCAATTCAACCTCCTTCCAAAACTTTTAAAACAGAGGAAAGGCCAGGACCCCTAGACAAGATGCCAAAGACCGAATGGATGGTCCTGAAAGCAGATGAAATGCAACAGCCAGTAAAGCAAACAAACCATGCTAACAGTGGTGCTCTCACGTAAAGGAAGTACAGCTTCAGTTCTGGCATCCAATAACCTGAACGCTTACACACACAGTACTGATCTCTGCAAGGCAACAGTGAATATCTGCTTGGAAGGGCTCTGCTAGTGCAGAGCTTTTTCAGTCTTGATGGATGCCGAGGTTTTTCTTATGATTCCCTCACCCTTCTGGTCATTTTGGAAACTAAATTCTCTGAAGCCCAGGCTCCCACACTTGCTGAACCCCAGAAAGCTGCCATGGCTAAATGTTGGCTTACCCTGGGTGATACTTTACTTTCTTTCTAACAAAAAAGGACTATCACTTTCCTCTGAACCAAACTAAGCACACCTCAGGAAACAAGAGCATTTGCAAAGCTGAAATCTCAGCATCAAGCATTATTTAAATTTGTAGGGCTATTTAATGTTCACCACACACTTGATTCTAACAGTGCAAGTGATTTTCTATCAGAGCATTTTTTTCCATTTTAACAAGGAAAACTGCCCCTCCAAATATAAGCACTGCTTGTTATTTTGAGGCAGTGAGGCAAAACATACAGCGCATAGACCACATTTGGCTTGCTTAGCAGATGTCTACAGATCACTTGATGTTAATTTCAACATAAAAGCTATTATATTTCTGGACTTGCCCTATTAGCTGTTAAATAATTATTTATGGTTGGCAGATAAATTCTAGGAACCTTGAATAAAGCCCATCAACCCTACTAAACTAACAATATTTGACATAACAGTTTTCACTCATAAAAGACCCTAGACGTACTGTTTGTTGCATATATGATTCCATTTCACAACCTAAAAGGTAATCCCCTATTTATATTTAAACATAAACTGCATATAATATGCATTCCAACATTACTTCACAGGCAGGGAATTAGCTTGTCTGGTTCACTGACATTTACAACTATGTACTACAGCTATTTTCAGGACATAATTCAGTTTATCTAAATAATCTTCTATTCACTTCACAACTCTGGCACTTGTTAATATGTTTTTCCATAGATGTTTGGCTTTGTCTGTGTATTTCACTGTACATGTGATCAATTAGGAACTGGTATGCTTGATGGCTGCAAAACAAAATAATAATTGGAAATGTGGACTTAATTAATATTTTTAAGCAGCTAACCTTTTTTATAAAAAGTGCTGTTTATACACGTGCTCAAAACTTTGCAATTGCTCGGCATTCTGTCTGAGCGGTTTGGTAAATTCCAAATAGCGAATCTACAACAAAACTCAGAAAATGTAGTGAGTGCAAGACCCCATATGAAAGTCTTTCAGCCAAGTCTTTGGACATTCAGATGCTGCTGTCCGAAGAAATTTAATTGATGTGTTGCCCTTTGTGAGCATAATTTAGTATAATTACCCTTTTGCATCCTTAACAGACAAGTTGGAATTTAAAGATTTGGAAAAACAAAGAATTTGAATGTTCCACTGAGGACAATTCAGTCGAGATGCCTATTTCTATTTCAATTGTCTGGTTAAAAGAGCACAGCTTCTCCATTATCGCAGTAATGTACACTATATCTGCATCTAAGTTTATGTGTAGTTTCTGATTTGTTTGTATGATCAACTTAAAAATTAGTGATCCAAAAAAGGGCAAAAGGAATTCATATTGCTTACAGCATTCTGCATGTCCTGCCCTAAAAGCCATGCAGCATTGCTTTGCACTATTGAGAATTAAACCTAACTCACTAAAGTTACTGAAAAGATTTCAGCTGATTTCAGTGGACATTGGACAGTCTCTGCTAGCAGCTGGTGTGCCTCACTTCTGAGGTAGCTTAATTTTAGCAGGTAATTGTGCTATGTATTATCAGCAAACAATAACTAAACTTAGAGGCAGTATCCCCCTGATTCTCAAGCCAGCCCAGTTCTGCTTCTCTCAGAAGGCAAAGCTGCTCACTGAGGGCTGAGTATTCATGTTTCTTCCCAGTTACTCCCCAAATTACAGAGATATGAGCCTGTGGCACTTCTGTCATAGCTCTTTACATTTGATAAAGTCGATTGCTTTAGACCTGCAGGCCATTTTGTTGGGTCCTAATATTGTCTAAATGAGGACCTTCATCCAAGCAGGGAAATCACTAATACATCCGAAGGCTGAGAGGTAGGAAACGTCAACTGCTAGGAAGGACTGGGAGGCAGCCACACAGCCATGGTTGCTCACAGCTGTACCAACCTTTCAGAAATACCTACAGGAGTCCAGGAGGAATCCACCAGCACTTCAGGAAGCAAACTGCAATCAGGGCTTCTTGATGCCATTTCTCTCCCAGCACATCAGACACAAAATCCTAACCCGTAGTTTGCCATTTTAATGATACCCTAAGAAAGAGCAGATGTAGGAAGGAAAGCTGAGCTCCCCTGTTCTAGATACCTACATTCCAGGCTGCTCTGCAGCAATGGACCTTATGCATCTCTCCCAGCCCTATGATAAGCCCCATTTACACTTGGCCTTTGCACATGGAGATTTTAACCCTGGGTTAAAATGATCAACGGATGAGAGCTGTGGATGTTGTTTCACATCTACTCCCAGAAGGGAGAGGTTGTGGCCACAAGCATCCTTTATTGTAGGGTTGGTTTTACAATTTTTATTAATGACAAGCCAATTTCTCGCCATGATGTCTGCTGCATGTGCTAATGCAACGTTTCCTTGAACATCATGTCATATACAAGCAAAGGTAAGCAGCTGGCGAGGCGGAAAGAGTAAGAAGAAGAGACAGTAAATAAAATCATGCACATCAGATATTATTTATTAAACATGTTTTTTTAACATATGATTTTGATATAATTATTTCCTTTGCCTTCTGATAAAATATACCCACTTGTTAAAATATACAAACTGCATAGCTGGATAATATAGTGTTTTTTCACATGTTTTTTCACATGTATAGTGTTTTTTCGCAGGTTCCCTTCTGTATGTTAGCCAGAAACAAAAAAACCATTGAGATTATGTAGTGCCGGGGGGAGGCAACACCATTACTAGAACAGGGAACTAGAATCATTAAACTCAGATGTTAACCCCACATGTGACAGTAACCTAGGCAAATCTTTTCTCGTGCACACCCTTCTCCCTTTGTTGGAATGATACTGCAGCTCTGAGGGAAGGTTTGCAATGCCAGCAGTCAGATTCTGTGATGAGCTTTGATATCTTCAATTGCAAGTCTGTGCTACTATGAGTTTCATTAACAACAGACACCATTTTTCAGACATTCCCAGGTTACTTACATCCTTTTCATTTTTAATCCAGTGTTAATAATACCTCACTCTCTGATCAAAAATAATAAACCAAAACCAAAGAGACATAGGCTTAAGCAAGAAGAGAGGAGGGAAACAACAAGATATTATGTAAATGGTGATCCCTACTGCCCCCCAAACTTATTTTGGAAGAGGTCAGTTCTGTTCTGAAGCACCCGAACCATGGAAAGCAGAGTGCTGGATGATTACAGGCAGATATTTTGTCTGGTCGTGATATTGGTCATTCAAAGAAACTGGTCTATAAACAAGGTTTTAAGAGGTTTGGCAGTGCTGCTATTATGAATTTTATTTTGAAGAGTGCATTTAACTTGCAGGACCTCAGTTTTGCTAACCCTGCACTTCCAAAACATCTACTGTTCCCTTCAATATGATGCAGTCTAAGGAGAGGCCATCCTCAGGGAACCACTGCAAGATTTTCAGACTGAATACAGAAATGAGGAAAATATGAGGAAAAACTCCTTTACTGTGACGGTGACAGAGCACTAGAACAGGTTGCCCAGAGAGGTTGTGCAGTCTCCTTCTCTGGAGACATTCAAAACCCGCCTGGACGCAACCCTGTACAATGTGCTGTAGGTGACCCTGCCTGAGCAGGGTGGTTGGACTAGATGATCTCCTGAGGTCCCTTCCAACTTCAACCATTCTGTGATTCTGTGAAATGACATTATGTGTAACGTAGGCAGACACAGGCAAAAACTCTTTAAGTAAATTATGCTCAGCAGTTTCTGTTAGATGATACAAAGCCTGAGTTTATATATTTCTTTCTAGTGCAGGGTACAGATTGGGAGTATTTTATTCCCAATTAATTAACACTCACCACATTTACTACCTCTAGTGCAAATCAAGTTGCTCAGTGATTAAGTAATTTTGTTTCCACTCCCCACCATGCTTCTGTTTGAAAGAGAGCGTGTTTCTACAATGAAGACAATTCAGTGCTGGTCTAGTGAACAGCTCATCTTACCTTGGGAGCATTTTTCTTACAAACTGGGATCTAACTACATATGTACCTCTAGCTATCTGCTCAGTCTTTCTCTGACTCTCTGCAAATCTCCACTCTGTTTAATCAGGGTATCTCCCAGTTTAATAGCTGGGATGGTTTGGCCTTCGGTAATCAGTGACTTCAGCACTGATTGCAGGACTAACACCCACATTCCCACTATTTAACCACAAAGCTAAAGATTCAGCAACAATTTCATTCTTCACCAGCAAAGCAAAACCTTTACTAAACCAGTTTTCTTGCTTGAATTTTTATATCTTTAACAAAAAACTCCAGTTATGGGCTAGAGGTTTATCTTATTTTAAGGCTTCCAGAGTTCTAGGGCTACACAATGACTAGTGCATATGCAGATTAGCATTCTTATAGATTTATGTGTTTCCCTTGCTTATGACCAAACAAGGGATAACTGTTACCAGCTTCCTCTCTTCTGTTTCTTAATTACAGGGACAATGTACTGGCCCTGATAAGTATTCAGCCACAGCACGTCTGCTTTGAAAAACAAAGCTGCTCTCCCATCTCCTCCGTAAATGATTTGGGGGAGGTTTACACCTCAATCAAAACATCTGTGGTTACAATTCCATCCCCACATGCTTGCACTTCATGTTTACAAATGTAGAACTTGGGCTTAAGCACAACACGGCCCCACGACGTATCCGTCTGTAGACTTTTATGCCCTACATACACTGTGGAATTTCCACCGTGCATACAAAATTACTCATGACAGAAACATTGGAGGACCACCCTCCCCTTCCCTCTACATGAATACCAATGAGAAAAATAGCAAGAGGTTTTCTTTTCCTTCCTGATCACACTGAGGAAAGCAAATTTAAAAACAACATGTATGGGG